>NC_137877.1:34724664-34752872 GCF_963924005.1 Protomyctophum bolini | reverse complement strand
GTCGTTCTTCGATTAAAAAAAAATAGCAGACCTACAAGCTCGTAGCGCGCCACTCGGTGACACGCTATATGAGCTTGTAGATCTGCTATTTTCCAATAGCTAAAGCATAACAATTAATTGAGGGCTTATATTAGGGGAAATAGCCAATAATGCGCTTTTGCACAAAACAACACCTGAACCTCTTTGGTGGGGAGTCGTAACAACTACAAATAAAGGTAAGAAAGCCTTCTAGTCTGAAATTCTCGTTTAATACAGTCACTCTGCTCAACTGATGGATTAACATCTTTATTGACAAAATGCATGCATAAATGTGTATTTGTACATGTCTAAAGGTGAGAACACAAGTAAGAAAATCTGGTCCAGTGATATACTGTATATAGGATTATATATTCCGTCTGTTCGTCGCTGATGGTGACCCAGTAGCGTCGCTCAAAATCCCGAGGCCCCCCTGCAAGGACCCGGGCCCTTTCACCACAGTGTAGCCTATATAACATATACCATCTTCTCTGTGATTTGGAAAATACGACAGCCCATTCAGCATTGCTCTGCCGTAAATCCAGATGTAAACATTTCGCCGCAGTTCCCACTTGTAAAAGAGACTCGGTCTCAAATGTGTTTTTTACATGGCGCAAACGTATATATTCAAGGCAGAACAAAAGCCCTGCAAATTGTCTTCAAATGGAACAATTTATATAGTTTTAATGGGACCATAGGACATTTCCGTCCGGAGACATTCACCAGGTTACCCTGCGAGGTAAGGGTAAAACAGCACAGACACCACGCACCTGGTATTTTGTGTTAGTGTGCAAAAGGCTTGTTCATTTTTGTAAACAGGTTCATAAAGGTCTTATTACCAACTGATAGTCGACATGCAGGTTACAGAATACTGCTTCACAGGGACACCAAAAAAACATCTTCTCAGGACTAATGGCTTCTTTGCAGGTCTTCTGTGTGTGTGTGTGTGTGTGTGTGTGTGTGTGTGTGTGTGTGTGTGTGT
Organism: Protomyctophum bolini; assembly: GCF_963924005.1. Classification (NCBI taxonomy): domain Eukaryota; kingdom Metazoa; phylum Chordata; class Actinopteri; order Myctophiformes; family Myctophidae; genus Protomyctophum; species Protomyctophum bolini. The sequence continues at coordinate 34,751,875 of NC_137877.1, read as the reverse complement.
GTGTGTGTGTGCGTGTACGTGGAGAGAAAGAGAGAGAGAGGATTGCTGATCTTCCATTGATATTTCAGCTCTCACGGCATTCAGCAGCTCTGATAATAAGTCTATTTATCTATCTATGTGAAGGGCCTTTCTCCACAGGGGAGAGGGGGGGGGGGGATGGTGGTGAATGAGTGAGAAATAGGGATTGAAACATGCAGAGGAAGTGAGACAGAAAGAAAGAAACCAAAGAAAGGTGTCAAGAGACAAAAATGATGCAAAAATAGACAGTGCTGGTGCCTTGGATGTGTGTTGTCGTCTCTCCTCCATTGCCATGGCAACGTCTATTAGCACAAGGCACATTAATGGATGTTTAATATAGCCTCTCCTCCGTTATTGCTTGTTACCCCCATTCCCCTGTTCGTCTTCTGTTTGAAATGAATCCTGGCCCTTTTCTCCTGATAGGAGATGCTCTGATAGACTCCAATCAGAACAGTCCACTCCTGCAGTGGAAGTGGAAGTAAGTGCTTTCTGCCAGAGCTCTCGTTCTTTGAAGCTGAGTTCAGGCCTATACTTTGTATTATTTTTTTTATTATTACAAAACATATATATTAACCACTTGAAAATAGCTGATCGGCACATTATGAGCTTGTAGATCTGCTATTTTCAAAATATTTGTATTTGAAAACTTGAAATGGGACATCATTCTGCATAGTGAGTAATCGACTACATTTTGAATTCTGGACAGAGATTGTTTTCCACCACTGCTGGAAAGGGTGTCCTTCCAGCTGGAGTTGAAGGGTGTCCTTCCTCCAGCTAAAGGACACATGCTGTGTACAGAGATTGGTGGCACAGGGGAAGCAGATGACCTGCCTTCATTCTGACGTTCTCACTTATATTTCAGAATTATAACCACATGCAGCCTGGAATCCCTTTTTTTAGGCATGTGAAAGGAAATCTTCCCAAAAAGCTATAGGTGTTACATTATGATCAAAGCTCACCCATAGTCCATGTATACAATATATAGGACTTATGGTAAAAAGATGTTTGTCAAGATTTCAAAAGCGTTTTATTGGCCCCTCATCTGTGCAGAGCCAGAAGGTGCGTTCCAGAAACGTCCTCTTTGCGAGCCATGGAGTGAAGAGTGCGAGGATGTCTCTCCTCTCAGTCTGTCACCCCAGCTGTGGGAGAGCGGCGGGCAGCTGCTTGTGTCCCCCCCCCCCCCCCCCCCCCCACCCTCCTCCTGGACCTCTTTCAGACTACAGGGGAAGGAAGCAGTCGACCAAATCTGCGTTAAGGTTCTTAACCTGAGCTCCTTGGCAAGGATTGAAGGAGTCGAGGTGGACTGAGCTTTTTCTTTGTGTCCAGACGTCTCCTTGGAAGGCATCCGACGGCACCCGTACCAAAGCTGTAAGTATAGTTGAAAAGCTGACAGCAGAGTTCCAGTGGATTGCTGCACAGTGAAAATGGTCTGTGATAAGTTTATACGTTTGTAACTCCAAGAGTTTAGGTCTGCACATGCATGGCGGATCCTTATGGGTCTGTCTGGTTATGTTTGCATGCATTGCTATGATTATAGAGGAAGATTATTTTCAAAAAAAGTGTATAAAGAAAGTGTTAAATTTATGTTTTTATTTGGCCACACCCACCAGTTCATTAGGTATACCTGGTTTTCACCAACAGCCCACAGCTGTTGATAATGGGGGAAGGGTTATGGCTTATGAGAGGGGATAATATTGTGATGTTACTAAAATGGTGTATTTCCGATTGGGCCTTTTGACTCAAAGGCTTTGAGAAGAAACCAACACAGGGAATCGAAGACATATTTGAATATTATATCAACACCTGGGGGTCCATTAGAGTACTATTAACCCCATAGACACATAGAAACAGAAAAAGTAACTCAATTTATGAAACAGAAGAAATAACTCAATTATTTTGATAGGTGTAATTGATATTTGTGTGTTAAAATAAGCTGTTGAATAACTATATTCTGATGATGATAGTCATTGCGATAGACAAGAGTGTTCAGTAACAGAGGTCTCCGCCTGTATACAGCTGTTTAGTGATTAGTATGCCCCGGAGAGAGAACTCACACAGGATACAGGATAAACAGGTGAAATTAGAAGTGATATAAGGAAGACATAAATAGCAGACACAATTAGCACTGTAAAACGTCTTTGTTGGCTTCTCTCAACGCGGGGGAACGTTTGCCAAAATAGGCAATCTCACAACACGTTGCGACACAAGCGCTGTTGATCTTGAGCTTGTAGATCTGCTATTTTTTGGAGAATTGTTTTGTGTAGAGTGTATACCAAACGCACTCTTTACAGGTCCGTTTTGGATCTCAATACGAGTGAATTCATCCTAGTGTATGACGGAGGACAATTTCACGATAAAGTAATCTCATGCAATACGTTTATCATGAGCATTTTATAGTGATAAACGATGACAATTATCGTCCCATCCCTAGAACGGAGCAGGTTCAACTTGTGAATGGGAGCACTCCTCAGTGATGTGTCATTGTGAAGCGACGCATGGAGCGCCACATGCCGTGAAATTCCTCTCGGTAAACAGTGTCATCATGTAAAGCATCTTGGCATTGACCATGTCATCAATCTACTATTACAATAAACCCGTTTACAATAATACGAGCAAATCAAATGGTTCATTGGCTCGATAATCATTCATTTTGAAGTCTCTGGGACGTCTAACGTGCCATCTGTGATGGCCTCCCAGATAGCGCAGTTTTTATATCCCATAGCCCGAGGACAGCTGAACTTATGATTACCACATGACGATACACGAAAGAAGCCTTAGGAGACAGTCCACTGCAGCATCAAATAACTACATATATCAATTCTTACAGTATGTCACTCCCTCTTAAAAAATGACACCTGTGTGAACTGAGTGGTGCAACTCCCCTCTCTCTCTCTCTCTCTCTCTCTCTCTCTCTCTCTCTCGCAGGACATTGCTGTTCCTTGGAGTGGTTGCACCACTCAAAGCAATTGTGGGACAAGATCAATTTCTGGGTGACAACGGAAGAGGGAGGAGGCGATGAGGCAGGTAAAAAAGAGAATTGGAATTGTGCTCTATACCCTCCAGTGGTGTACGTGTACTACTTACCTATAGGAGTGTGTTTTCTGCTATCAGATTGAGACCCTGGCACATGTGTTTGTTCAGTGACCTCGGCTGTCGGCGGACTCGGCACTGTTTGGGTTTTAAGGTTTTAGGGTCTTTTTTCCGGATGGATGTTTAGTTTGGTTTGTTTACTTTTGGCTCAGACTTCTGTGCTAGGAATAAGATTGCACACACATTGATTAACTCTGTGTCTGGTTCAACGACAGACACAAAGGTTCTGCCAAGTGGGCCGTCTGGCTGACATGTAGGTACTGTGGAGCTGCTGGATGTTCTGGAGGTGTGAACTCACTCTGTTCTTTTAGGGCTTTTATTAACCGAAAAACTAAAATGGAACGGAATGGAATCTAGGGGCCACAATCTGCATTCAAAGATGTTCCTAGAAGCTTTGTCATTGGTCTAAAAAAATCGACCAATGACAAAGATTCTAGGAAAATCTTTGAACGCAAATTGCGGCCCCTATGAGTCACAGAGACAAAAAAATGTTGGGAGCGTTTTACTCATTGCTGGCTGTCTGAATAAAAAGGTCATTCAAATATTGACATATTATTGCTTATAGCAGCTTTAAAAAAACATTCGACACAAACAATTAGAATATTTTTTTATATAATCAACTAAACCAATTAGTCTGATTAATCACATAACCCAGTATTATACTTAGTAGTGGCATTGAAAAATAGAGAGCCGATCAGTAAACGTATCACAATGCAACGCATTGTGATCTTGTACATCTGCTATTTGAACTTTTTTCATAATCGCTCATTAATCGTATTGAGGCAAAGCTGAAATAGTGAAAACATCAAACTTGAAGATCACCTATCCGCTATTTAGTTTACAAAAAAGTATATAGGATTTACGTAGTTATGGAAATGTAAGAGATTCTCTTCTCTTCTCTTCTCTTCTCTTCTCTTCTCTTCTCTTCTCTTCTCTTCTCTCTTCTCTTCTCTTCTCTTCTCTTCTCTTCTCTTCTCTTCTCTTCTCTTCTCTTCTCTTCTCTTCTCTTCTCTTAAAGGGATAGTTTTTTTTTACTTAAGCTGTATATGAAATACTTGCCATTAATATAGTGGTTGCAATTATCTATTAATCTATTAATTGATTGCCCGAGTCCCGTGGTGGGAGTTCTGCTCTGGTTTTGGTCAATATTAAAGGGTTAGTTCAGATTTTTTTAACTTAAGTTGTATGAAATACATGCCATTAATATAGTGGTTGCAACTGTATTCATTTATTGCCCGAGTCCCGTGGTGGGAGTTGTGCTCTGGTTTTGTTCAATATTAAGTACTTCCAGTCATTTTGTGGGGGGCACATGGGGCCACGCAGTAAAAGTCAATGAATTCACAAAACTAACGTAATTTGTATTGTTGACCTATTTCTAAAATATTAGCGCAACTTTCGTTCAACTTCGACACCCCTATCACATGGAACTATTTTTTGGGCCGTAGTGATATGGACACAAAAAACATAGTTCCGTGTGACAGAGGGGTAAAAAACGAAAGTTGCACTAATATTTTAGAAATAGGTCAACAATACAAATGATTGTTGTGGATTAATTTACTTTTACTGCGTGGCCCCAGTGCCCTCCACAAAATGACCGGAACTACTTAATATTTCACCAAAACCAGAGCAGAACTCCCACCACGGGACTTCTCTTAATTCTCTTCTCTTCTCCTTTGTGTCCTGAAGCTGTAACTATTTGCAAGGCCAGTAGGCAAATCCTACATCAGTAAAGACACGTTTTATTATAATAAATTGAATAAAGTGATGAGTGCAGCAAAATATGTTGATATGGCCTGAAGCTGTAGATAGAAGAATAAAAAGACTGAATTATAAAGAACCTTTCAAAATTGAGGATTTTAAAAAGTTCACCATCACAAGAAAACCTTCCGTTGTTCATGTTTCAGGAAAGTGATTAAGATTTGATTCAAGTTGGAGAAGAGACAGAGATAAACATTTTATTGTAACGGTTTGAAGTGAAAGTCAGTCCGAGTAAGTTTAACAGCAGACGTGCACACACACTCACGCACACGTGCACACACACACACACACACACACACACACACACGCACGCACACATTTTTCCCTGAGGGAGCGAGGACATTAATCAGAGCGAGTGACAGACTCTTAGTGAGCCCATTGTGTGCGAGTATGTGTGTGAGTGCGTGCACAAGTGTGTGTGTCCACGTGCATGGGTGTGCGTTGGCATGCACGTTGAAGTGTCTCTGTGAACATCGGGTGATAAAGCAGTCAAATGCACACATAAAGCCACACATATAGTGTGAACAGGGGATGAAAGGCTAAGATGGGGTACTGTGTGTGTGTGTGTGTGTGTGTGTGTGTGTGTGTGTGTGTGTGTGTGTCCATCTGTGGTTAATAATGTTTAGCACGTATGAGGCCTCCTCACTGCACCTCCTGCTACCAGCCAAATCACACACATCTGGAGCACACACACACACACACACACACACGCACACACACACACACACACACACACACACACACACACACGCACACACACATGCATGCAGAGAGCGAGAGAGAGCAGGGTCAATGTGTTTCTATATACACTCACCAGATCACCTAGTGCCATATGTATTCATTTATCACTGACTATATGTGTGTGTGTGTGTGTGTGTGTGTGTGTGTGTGTGTGTGTGTGTGTGTGTGTGTGTGTGTGTGTGTGTGTGTGTGCGCGCGTGCGTGCGTGCAGATATTATGTGCTGATCTGTGTTTGTGCAGGTGTCCTTACTTGCACACACTTCAAGGCTTAAAGGTGCTGCAGAGGGAGAGAGAGAGAGAGAGAGAGACACACGTGCACGTGCATTTTCGGTGAGTGTGACTGCAGTATTTTAATCTACATCACAATGCATTGTGACGAAACACCGCGGGCAGGCCAGTGGGTCAAAACGCACGCACAGACCCTTGATCTATAACCGATATACTGTATAACCCGGCCATGTGAGTCATTTTCACCATGTTTTCTCTTCGGTCGCAGTATCATTTCACATCCTCGTTTCCTATAGTCGCCCCCGCCTCCTCGCGGGTGGCAGTATGTGGACATGTCCTTATTGCCTGCATTGCATGGTCCAGATACTGTAAGAACATACTGGTGATTATCGGTTGATAACATCCAACGCGGGTGGCCAGCTGCAGGCGGCTGGCGGTTCCTCAGTCTACTCTGTGGAGCTCTGCCTGCGCATGCTGCCTGCACATGCTGCCTGCGCATGCTGCCTGCGCATGCTGCCTGCGCATGCTGCCACCACGTTGCTCTTGTCTAGGGCAGTGGTTGGCTGATGCCAGGGCGTGTCCACACACATCTGGGCACCACTGCAGCTCTGAGGTCCCCTGCTGCGTTATGAGGCCGCAGGGTACCTTGTGTGAGTCTTGGTGGTGGAGGCTATACTGTATGTGCTGTCAGGAGAAGACTCAAGCCCGGACCGCGTGGACAATGAGTCACCATGCCATGCATCGTGAGCTTGTAGATCGGCTATAGGTTTTCTGTGCGACGCCATCATCTGACAAAGTAGAGAATCGAGGTTACTAGGGCTTAAGTGGTTAAGCCTCCCAGCTTCCCCATGTCATCCCGGGTTTAAGATCACATCGCTATGAATTGTGGGCCATTTTGCCTCCAGCGAGTCTGCAGCCATGCACGCAGACTCACGGAAAGCTCAACGAGAATGAAAGAGAGCCGTCATGGATTTATGAATGTTCCAGCCCCGAGGGAGGGAACAGGTATCAAAGTCACTCAGTCCGTGAGCGTGCAGAGTGCTATACGGGGCCGACGGTTCCTGGACGTTTTTTAAACAAAAGGAAATTAATTGAACAGGACTGTTGCATTGTGGGCTGTGGAAGCTTTAAGTTGATGATTCACTGCGTCTCGGGCTGCGCCTGAAGGGCGACGTGTGGTCACCAGACACTGTTCCAGACAGGGTCACAGCGCCTTGATCCACAGTGTCGCTCAAACTGAAACCTTGGCGGTCAAGTGGTGTGTGTGTGTGTGTGTGTGTGTGTGTGTGTGTGTGTGTGCGCGTGTGCGTGTGTGGAGGTGTACTATACAGCATGTGTGGTTTCACATCAACATTCACACAGTAAAATCCTCAGACTTTAAAGACGTGCCACTTACGGTTAATTTATGTTGGCCGCAGGGAGTGAACTCCAAACTATTTGAGTGATGCCATGACCTTTCCTCTATTGCCACTCCCAGGCCAAATTTAAGTACATTATTCACAAGGAGAATATACACATATTGGTTCATATCTCTTCTCGACTACTAATCTAATCTAAATATTCATAATAATATTATTATAATCATACTCTAGTCTATACCTAAACAATTACTTATAAGTATGTCATATCATATCTCATGCACTATACTTACAGAATACTATATTATTCGCTTATACTTACTTGTGTAGTTTGCTTCTATAGTCCTGATAGCCATACAGTAAATATCATGCATTTTTGAGAAATCAATGCATTTGGTCCCCGCACATTTCATACTTCATACTATATTGCGCTGTTTTGCGAGTTCTGTGATCGAATACAATATAATACACAGCTTTCCTGACTTTGTGATATATCAAATAGTCTGTAAGGTTAAGACATTGTAAGAGTCATGTTGCATGTTGAGTGGACCAAGGGTGAGACATAGTTCTATCTATCCATTGCTACAGTATTTGTTAATCATGCAATTTCTGTATAATAGACTTTGTACATTTGTACCCCCGGTTGGAGGACAGCCAGGGCTATCGGGCGCTAGGTTCTGTGAGTCTGTTCGTGCGTCGTGGCGTTGTGAGGAGACGGACACAGCGAGCAGCTGTCTTGCTCTATGCTAAGGAAGTATTCTGAATGAAAGACAGCGACCGAGCGAAATAGACAGCGGGCGGTCGAGCGACCGCTAAATTAATAGATATATTCCTGGTGATCAACCCTACCATGACAGTAAAAACAGTACATTAATAGATAGATTCCTGGTGATCAACCCTACCATGACAGTAAAAACAGTACATTAATAGATAGATTCCTGGTGATCAACCCTACCATGACAGTAAAAACAGTACATTAATAGATAGATTCCTGGTGATCAACCCTACCATGACAGTAAAAACAGTACATTAATAGATAGATTCCTGGTGATCAACCCTACCATGACATAAAAACAGTACATTAATAGATAGATTCCTGGTGATCAACCCTACCATGACAGTAAAAACAGTACATTAATAGATAGATTCCTGGTGATCAACCCTACCATGACAGTAAAAACAGTACATTAATAGATAGATTCCTGGTGATCAACCCTACCATGACATAAAAACAGTACATTAATAGATAGATTCCTGGTGATCAACCCTACCATGACAGTAAAAACAGTAAATGAATAGATAGATTCCTGGTGATCAACCCTACCATGACAGTAAAAACAGTACATTAATAGATAGATTCCTGGTGATCAACCCTACCATGACAGTAAAAACAGTACATTAATAGATAGATTCCTGGTGATCAACCCTACCATGACAGTAAAAACAGTACATTAATAGATAGATTCCTGGTGATCAACCCTACCATGACAGTAAAAACAGTAAATTAATAGATAGATTCCTGGTGATCAACCCTACCATGACAGTAAAAACAGTACATTAATAGATAGATTCCTGGTGATCAACCCTACCATGACAGTAAAAACAGTAAATTAATAGATAGATTCCTGGTGATCAACCCTACCATGACAGTAAAAACAGTACATTAATAGATATATTCCTGGTGATCAACCCTACCATGACAGTAAAAACAGTAAATTAATAGATAGATTCCTGGTGATCAACCCTACCATGACAGTAAAAACAGTAAATTAATAGATAGATTCCTGGTGATCAACCCTACCATGACAGTAAAAACAGTAAATTAATAGATAGATTCCTGGTGATCAACCCTACCATGACAGTAAAAACAGTAAATTAATAGATAGATTCCTGGTGATCAACCCTACCATGACAGTAAAAACAGTACATTAATAGATAGATTCCTGGTGATCAACCCTACCATGACAGTAAAAACAGTACATTAATAGATAGATTCCTGGTGATCAACCCTACCATGACAGTAAAAACAGTAAATTAATAGATAGATTCCTGGTGATCAACCCTACCATGACAGTAAAAACAGTACATTAATAGATAGATTCCTGGTGATCAACCCTACCATGACAGTAAAAACAGTAAATTAATAGATAGATTCCTGGTGATCAACCCTACCATGACAGTAAAAACAGTACATTAATAGATATATTCCTGGTGATCAACCCTACCATGACAGTAAAAAACAGTAAATTAATAGATAGATTCCTGGTGATCAACCCTACCATGACAGTAAAAACAGTAAATTAATAGATAGATTCCTGGTGATCAACCCTACCATGACAGTAAAAACAGTAAATTAATAGATAGATTCCTGGTGATCAACCCTACCATGACAGTAAAAACAGTAAATTAATAGATAGATTCCTGGTGATCAACCCTACCATGACAGTAAAAACAGTAAATTAATAGATAGATTCCTGGTGATCAACCCTACCATGACAGTAAAAACAGTACATTAATAGATAGATTCCTGGTGATCAACCCTACCATGACAGTAAAAACAGTACATTAATAGATAGATTCCTGGTGATCAACCCTACCATGACAGTAAAAACAGTACATTAATAGATAGATTCCTGGTGATCAACCCTACCATGACAGTAAAAACAGTACATTAATAGATAGATTCCTGGTGATCAACCCTACCATGACAGTAAAAACAGTACATTAATAGATAGATTCCTGGTGATCAACCCTACCATGACAGTAAAAACAGTACATTAATAGATAGATTCCTGGTGATCAACCCTACCATGACAGTAAAAACAGTACATTAATAGATAGATTCCTGGTGATCAACCCTACCATGACAGTAAAAACAGTAAATGAATAGATAGATTCCTGGTGATCAACCCTACCATGACAGTAAAAACAGTACATTAATAGATAGATTCCTGGTGATCAACCCTACCATGACAGTAAAAACAGTAAATGAATAGATAGATTCCTGGTGATCAACCCTACCATGACAGTAAAAACAGTACATTAATAGATAGATTCCTGGTGATCAACCCTACCATGACAGTAAAAACAGTAAATGAATAGATAGATTCCTGGTGATCAACCCTACCATGACAGTAAAAACAGTACATTAATAGATAGATTCCTGGTGATCAACCCTACCATGACAATAAAAAAGGGGTCATATTTGTGCATCTAAATGGTCCCAACCAGGAGCACAGCTCTGTCGGTGCATGGGTTTAATCAATAGTGGTCCTGTCTGCTACTGGGACAGACAATACACACATTATGAGGAGCCCTCTGTCATGACCTGGCCCCGCACACACACACACACACACATGCGCACACACATGCACGCACACTGACAGTCTGCCCACCCATCTTGATTGATGATATGTTTTTAAGAAGTGAAAATAGTTAGAGGTCTATCCCGGGGGTGGAGGGTGTGTGTGTGTGCGCGTGTGTGTGTGTGTGTGTGTGCGTGTGGTGACATTCCGGAGGGAATGAAGGAAACCCTTGTGGCTGTAATCCACTTTACTCTAAGACCTGCTTCTCTGGCCTCACCACCCAGACTGTGTGTCTGAATGTGTGTGTCTGAACGTGTGTGTGTGTGTGTGTGTGTGTGTGGGTGTGGGTGCGTGCGTGCGTGGGTGCGTGTTGAGTGTGTACTCGAAGAGGGCAGGTGTGCATGGATGTGTGTGTTGTGTTGTGTACAGTACACTATGTTTCCCAGCCATGTTAAAGGTCTCGGCCACAGTGTGTGTGTGTGTGTGTGTGTGTGTGTGTGTGTGTGTGTGTGTGTGTGTGTGTGTGTGTGTGTGTGTGTGTGTGTGTGTGTGTGTGTGTGTGTGTGTGTGTGTGTGTGTGTGTGTGTGTGTGTGTGTGTGTGTGTGTGTGTGTGTGTGTGTGTGTGTGTGTGTGTGTGTGTGTGTGTGCGCGTGTGTATGTGTGTGTGCGCGTGTGTATGTGTGTGTGTGTGCGCGTGTACATGGAGTGTGTGACCAGCCTCCTCGTCTGCAGCACCTCTTTCATCCTCTCTTCTCTCTTTACACCCTCGTTCTCCTCCTCCCTCTTTGTCTCGCTCTCTTCATCTCACTCCCGACTCTCCATCTCTCTGTTTGTCAGCCTTCCCAAGTGCCTCTCCTTTTCTCCTCCATCCACCCTCTCTTCCTCTCCTTTTCTCCTCCACCCACCCTCTCTTTCTCTCTCCCTCACTAATGCCTCTCACTTTTGCCCCCCCCTCCCCCCTCTCTCTCTCTCCCTCTCCTTATCAGCGTTGTGGATGAATGCTGAAAGGAGAGGAGGCTCGAATTCGATGCCCTCGCGTGTGGGAACCGCATCATGACCGCGGCAGCTCTGAGAGAGAGAGAGAGAGAGAGAGAGGGAGAGAGAGAGAGAGAGAGAGAGAGAGAGAGAGAGAGAGAGAGAGAGAGAGAGAGAGAGAGAGTAAGCATTGTAAGGTATCTCCTCGGTGGCATGCTCGATAGAACACACCCTCTCATCTTACCTACAGTCTGAATAGCGTCTCTGTTGCAGACACACAGACGGGGGGTGTGTGTGGGGGGGGGGGGGGTTGGTGTGTTACTGAGCACATTTAGACCACTGTTGACCTGGCAGGCATGCATGCAGGCAAGCGGGCAGACAGGCAAGTCAGGCAAGGCAGGCAGGCAGGCAGGCAGGCAGGCAAGCAGGCAGGCAGGCAGGCAAGGCAGGCAGGCAAGACAGACAGACAGACAGACAGACAGACAGACAGACAGACAGACAGACAATCATTGCCTTGCTCTCCTCTTCTTCATATAATCTGTTCCTCCCCCCTCCTCCTCCTCCTCCTCCTCCTCCTCCTCCTCCTCCTCCTACTCCTCCAACATCCACCCACCCCGCCCTATTAAGTTCAATTATTCAGAAAGGAGTCAATTAGACAGTGAATTATTTATTGGTTAAGTGTCAATATTTGGTAAACAATCTAATGCCAATCTCATGGGCCGGTCTGAAGGCCGTAGTGTCACCACCATGGCAACTGACCCGTGTGTGCGCATGCTTATGTGTGTGTGTGTGTGTGTGTGTGTGTGTGTGTGTGTGTGTGTGTGTGTGTGTGTGTGTGTGTGTGTGTGCGCATGGGTGTGTGTTTGTGCGTGTGCATACAATTCAATAGCTGAATGTCGCCAATCATGTCAGTTTAGCTTTGATGTTGAATGTTACTAAATAATTCACAGGACTGTTATTATGTGCTGGTTTGTTATTGAAGGTCTGAATTCAATTCCGCCACTTAGACAGTACACTAACATTAACCGCATGCACCCAGCACCAATGCCATAATAAGCAAACATTTGGCAGAAATGCATGATTAGCTCTGGACAGGCAGAAAGACAGACTGACTGACTGACTGACTGACTGACTGACTGACTGACAAATAATTATAAACTAAAAATGTAGCCGTAGCGAACATATTTGTGCCTCTTTGCAGCCGCATTGTGAGGCTTCGTATATGACACTCAAATAACGATATGGAGATGAGTCAGATGACTGATGCAATATACTGGCAAACAATACAGGAGCATCATGAGCAATAACACCAGACTCAATCTAATGCCCATCTCATGGCCATGAGTTTTTATCAAGCAGCAATTAGACTGCTGAACAAAAGCTATATGAGTCTGGTCTGAACTGGAATTAAAGGGGCTGCTTTAATACGTACATTCATGACTCCTATTTATTATGCACTTTAGTCACATTAATTTATCATGCAGATTAGTCATATATTATGCACTTTATGCCTCTGCTTTCTATTTTATGTCTCTATCTATATTTTACAGTAACTGCAATGATGAGCCTGCACAACTAAGATGTGTAATGTGATTCTAATTATAATGTCATTTAGACTGACATCATAGACTGGCCTCCAAGTACTTTAGGCCTTTTATTTCAGTGTTTTTGAGTGGTGCTAACCGCACCTCCAACAAGTGACTTTGTGTGTGTGTCTATTAGTCGGTAGCAGGTTACTGTGGTTACTGCATGGGTGTGTATGTGTGTGTGTGTGTGTGTGTGTGTGTGTGTGTGTGTGTGTGTGTTTGTGTGTGTGTCTGTCTATTAGTCGGTAGCAGGTTACTGCGTGTGTGTGTCTATTAGTCGGTAGCAGGTTACTGTGTTTACTGCATGGGTGTGTGTGTGTGTGTGTGTGTGTGTGTGTGTGTGTGTGTGTGTGTGTGTGTGTGTGTGTGTGTGTGTGTGTGTGTGTGTGTGTGTGTGTGTGTGTGTGTGTGTGTGTGTGTGTGTGTGTGTGTGTGTGTGTGTGTGTGTGTGTGTGTGTGTGTGTGTGTGTGTGTGTGTGTGTGTGTGTGTGTGTGTCTATTAGTCGGTTGTTTGTGTATGTATCAGCTGAAAATAAGTTATGCGCCATAACTTGGGCAGCCATGGCACCACGCCCGCATAGTAGGCAATACATCAAAGCCACATTATTTCACTTTAGCGAGCTGGTGTTGTGTACTTGCAGGTAGGTCACTGCCGTCAGTCTGTCCACATGCAAACGTTAAAACCCCCTAAAAATAAATCTGCTGAAAAACGCACTCTTCTCGACTGCTTTGCTTGCAGTACTTCTCCATCTCTCATTGTCCTGTTTTCATCCTTGTCCACTGCAGTTGCACTTTAGAACCTTATAGACTTCACTGCATGGCCCGATAAAGAATTATTACATCTCTAATAGTGAGTAATGACTGTTTAAAAGCATCGCTGCACTTTCTGCTGGAGAAAGCATCATTTGTGTTATATAAGGTTGGGTTCACATTCCTTTTACTGGGGGTTCTTTCTGCTCGATTTTCTTTATCTTCCTGTGACCCAAATGTACGAAACTTATGAAAACGAGTTGAAACATAATAGAGACAATTGATAATCTACAAGCTGCAAACAATTCACCCTTTGTCAAGTCCCGTCCGTGGTTGTGCTCCTCTTCGCACCCATTGGTTGCCGTTTCGTGGTTGGACAAAAATCCTCTCTCTCCAATCCACTACCATTGAAATAACATGTTTTTCAGTTGACTGACTGGGTTTGTTTTGAGCAAATTCAACATAAGGCGGAACCAGGGCGGAACAAGGCCTGCTGGTTAGTCAGTCAGGGACCAATCAGAAGGCTGACAAAGGGCGAATTGTGAGATTGTGATTTTTAAGGTATTTTCTGAAAGGTTTCTTTTTTGACATTTCAGATTTTTTGGGGAAAATGTTTGAAATATCTTTAAAATGTTATTCTCTCTTATTTACTTGCGACCCTATGTTTAGGAAACACCGTTTGTTCAGTGAAATGGAATGACTTTTCCAAGATTTTCATGACCATGTGAACCTTTATGCAATAATCAAGCAATATTTGAATCCGTTCTAAATTGTCTATTTTCCTTGTCGAATAAAAAACACATTATCAATAAGTACCAAAACAAAAAACAATATTGATAACAACAGGCTATATCCTAAAGATACCCATGGTTCCTCGAAGACATCTTGACACTTTACCGCACAGCACCCAACATTGGAAACGTATGCATGGCTAATTACAGACACCCACATGCTTGGACAAACAGCATGAAAGGATTTGGATGTAGTTTCAGCAGCCATACTGGGACACTGAGCCAACAAGAACGCCATGTGCAATAATGGACAATCATCAACATACGGTACAGTAGATGGACCAACAGTTCAGTGTTATTAGGACTATATCCAACATTGAAATGATGATTTATTGTTCTTACTTTTAGCAGCCATGTAGGATGCTGTGTGGACATGGAGTAATGAGAACATGATGCTCCACAGAACGCCATATCATAGCCAGGCTGGGTTGCCTACCCAGGGCTGTGTATACGTAGCTGTCAGGAGATCCCAGATAATAATCACATGACACTTATCAGGTAACAGACTCGATCATAAACAATATATTGCATATCATGTTTTTATCTATCTACCTTTCTTGCATGCAGTTTAGTATTTGTATATCCTACTATTAAAACATCATGTATTACTGTATGTTTTTGTCATTGTGTACTTTGTGGTATAACCATTGAGTTCTTAGTGAGAGAAAGCAGTCCAGGAGGTGTGTGTTGGTTGGTTGATTGATAGATTGTGTGATCATTTGTGATAATCCCTGGTACTGTACTTATCTCAAATATATATTTTTGGTCAGCAATGCTTTGAAACATGTCGTGACAGTACAATGTACTGTATGTTGCTGTATATAGAAAACTAAACTGTTAGTTTGAGCACTGCAGGACTGCATCAGTAGTTGCAGCATCAGCTAAATGTCTTTGTGGTTTTAGGAGCAGCTCTGATCACAACACATTGATTCTACCTAAGCTGCACATCCATCCAGCTGACATCTCACAGTGTGTGACAAGTGGATTATAGCTTCTTGTAACTCTTTCACTCAGTAGCCTATGATACGCACGCACGCATGCACGCACGCACGCGCGCGCACTGCACACACACACACACACACACACACACACACACACACACACACACAAACACACACACACACACACAGTAAATATCGTTGCTGTCGGGCAAAAACAGAATGTCTCCGTATTTCAACTTTTTATGTTTCCATCCATCTTCAAACGCTTATCCGTAGTCGGGTCACGGGGACAACAGCTCCACCAGAGTGCTCCAGAGTCCAGACTTCCCTCTCCAGATCAACATTAGTGACTTCCTCCTGGGGGATTCCGAGACGTTCCAAGGCCAGTGAGTCGATGTATTTCCTCCCTAGGCGCCCTAGAGGCATTGTGACGGCCCTGCCCCCTCTGCCTCACTGTAGGCTAGCCGGCAGCCTCTGTGATGGCAGAGTGGAGCAGGCCGTCAGGCCAATTGTGCTCACCTGAGGTGGGCGGAGCTTAGGGCAGTATATAGGGAGCTCTCCTGGCTGAGCTCAGTCTCTCTCTGTCCTCCCTGCAAGCAGGACCTGCCACCTGCGGCTCAAGGGCCTAACCAACCTTTTGTCTAAGTTATGTTTTGCACCCTTTAATACAACATGCACACATCACTCTCCAAACAGCCACACACTGCAGACATTACTGATAACTGATATCCTCACATCCCACACTTCATTACTTTGCAATTCTTTAATTACTTTAATATAATAAATATAATTTAAACGTTTATATTCATGTGTGGACTCCCTGTTTTTGCCATGCATCCCCTAGTGCATGACAGGCATCGTAACCAGATGCCCGAACCACCTCAGCTGGCTCCTTTCCAGGTGAAGGAGCAGCGGTTCTACTCCGAGTCTCTCTTGTCCTGCTATATCTCTAAGGGAGATGCCAGCCACCCGTCGAAGAAAACTCACAGTAGGTGATATTGTTTAGTTTTTTGTACATTTCATCATTCAAGAGTGTAGCACAAAAGTAGTGGAAATCTCGTGAAGATCTACAATCTATTGCAGATTATGTTATTTTCGATTTTAGGTTATTTTCACTGTTTTCCCTTTTTTTGTATCGCTAATGTTGTCATTTATGTTGTATGTGCTTTGTTTGCTCCCACCACCACCCCAGCACCACCAGTCGGCTGTGCTTTCCCTAAGGGTTCTGTTTCCCATGGTGGGTTCTTATAGAAGTATATTGCCCTGCTGGTTGTCTACTAATGTGCTGAGCAGGGATTCATTATGTAAGTAGAGCCTGTACGCCAAGCTCAAATATAATATTCACACTTGTATTTACATTTAATAACATGTTCTCAAGCTATTAGTGGTCTTAATCTATTCATGAGTTATCTGACTGAACTGTTCCTCTTTGTTTGAGGGCTTCCTCTTTTCAATGTCTGACTGTCCATCACTCCCAGCTGTCTGTCTTTGTCCATTTCTCTTACATCCTATTTGTCACTTTGTCACCCCTGCCCCCCCTCTCGGGTACATTATACAGTATGTGTAATAATTTAGGCCTACTCACATTCTGAACGCCCACACCGTCCATATGTAGCTGAGTTACGATGACATGTTTGAGCAACAGAGCGCAGCATCACAGGAATAATAAGCAGAATCACCCAATGGTCTGCATTTCCGCATCGCCTTAATCCAAAGCACTTTAAAAGATGTGTTATATTCACACACCAACGGCAGAGGAAACCATGCCGGGTATCAACCTCATCCGGAGCAGTTAGGGGTTCAGTGTCTTGCTCATCAAACCGAGAACTATACCATTCCAGAATGGCCGCTCTTGAGCCACTTCTGCCCACGTAATAGTGTTGTACAATGGGATTCTGTAGCAGAAATGACGCGCTGTAATTGGTCACTTTGATTGGCCACTTTCAGACATTTGTGGCAAACGCTCAGCCCAAAACATGATTTACAACGGAACATAACTCGAACGGCGCTGAGTCGGCTCAAGCAAACTTTGCAACGTTTGGCAAATCGACTCGCTCGTTTTAGCTCGCTCGGTGGTGCCTCTCATGGCTCAGGTTTGCTTGAGACGAGACGGTGTACCTCTGATGCGCTTAAAAAAGAAGAAAATAGTCGGTTGTTGGGAAAAAAACTTGCGGCAGAACGTGTACAGAATGTTCCTCCGTCTTAAGGTTCACTCTTAACATTCTATTTTAAGCCATTTAAACCACCTGCACTTTTTATATCCTCAGTTGCATACTGTAACTTATACGAGACATGGTGCGTGGATGCTTGCGTATGTGCCTGCCTTGCGTGCGTTGCACCTGGTAAGTGGTGGGTGCATGCACCTGTGAGTGTGTGCACACACGCATGCGTGAGTGAGTGTGTGTTTCACTGCAGACGCCCTTCACAGTATCCCATATGTCTCACCCAACATAGTGCGCACACCCACACATACGTACATGTGCATGTACACACACGCACACGCAAGCGTATGCACGCACACACAATCACGCACAGGCGCATGCACATGCACGCACGCACACACACAGTCTCTCTTTTATCCTATGTTAATGCGGCTCCTGGCTGATGGGAGACACTGATAAGAACAGGCAGGGGATCAGATTTAGAAACCCTAAAGTCCCCTGGTACAGTATCACTATAACACCCTGACTATACACTCTTACACATAAAGGTGATACACATATAGGCTTCTTTGGCTGAAACTTTTCATGAAGGTTCCACCCACAACTCTTTCAAAGGCTTCGAGAAGTGTCTGCAGCTGCTTTTAAACATGTATTAATACTATCACACGATAGGGAAACGCTGCTGTTTAGTTTTTTGTCTTGTCTTTGTTCTGTTTCATCATTGATGTGAACATTTCGTATTATGGTGTATCTCGACAACATTGCAAATGAGGGCAATAACCTCAATGTGTTTCAAGAATAAATGAAGGTTTGAATGAATCATGAAAGTCTGAATGTCTGCAATGTGCTCCCATTGCAGACATTTTGCAACACGACACGGGCGAGAATTTAGTACAATGAAATCACAGAATTGTATTTCAGAATTTGGTAACTGAAATATATGGGCTCCATCTTGCACCACCCCTTACCCCAATATCCCTTAACTATTTTAAAACATAAAAAAATTGTTAAACTAGCCAATCTACATCGACATGTTGTTAGCTTGTAGATGGGCTATTTGTACTATTTTAAAATAGTAAAAAATGGCAAATACGTTTAGGGGTAAGGGGTATAAGATACAGTATAGGGCAGTCGTACTAAATTGTTTTATTTGCATTGTATTTATCGTGTGTGTGTGTGTGTGTGTGTGTGTGTGTGTGTGTGTGTGTGTGTGTGTGTGTGTGTGTGTGTGTGTGCTCGTGTGCGCGTGTGCGCGTGCGTGTGTGAGAGAGAGAGAGAGAGGAATAGAGAGTGCAGAAACAAAGTCACCTTGTGTCTGCTAACGATGACCAACTGATACAAAAATAAAATGGTAAAAAACTGTGTGTGTGTGTGTGTGTGTGTGTGTGTGTGTGTGTGTGTGTGTGTGTGTGTGTGTGTGTGTGTGTGTGTGTGTGCGTGTGCGTGTGCG
This sequence comes from Protomyctophum bolini, assembly GCF_963924005.1. Classification (NCBI taxonomy): domain Eukaryota; kingdom Metazoa; phylum Chordata; class Actinopteri; order Myctophiformes; family Myctophidae; genus Protomyctophum; species Protomyctophum bolini. The sequence continues at coordinate 34,732,721 of NC_137877.1, read as the reverse complement.
TAAGTGCGCGTGTGTGTCCTTGTATGCTTATGTAACCAAAATGTTCCTCCCTACTTACTGAGATGTAAAGTCCTCTAGAAGGACACAGAGTTTCACTGGACAGTAAACAGGGATGCATCACCCATTATACTAACAACCTACTATACACACACACACACACACAGTGCTCAGTAGTGCAAAAACAACAGTTCTGGAAAGTTGTTTCTGTTCCCCGCAGACATTACATCTTTCTTTCATTCTCCCAGTCTTATTGTCTGTCTCGCTCTCTCCGTTCATTCATCACTCACACACACACACACACACACACACACACACACACACACACACACACACACACACACACACACACACGCGCGCGCATACACGCACACGCAATCACACTCGCTTGCACTCACACTCACTCAACTCCTGGGGCCAATTAGTCAAGTTGAAACGTCTCCATTTTTCATTTGGGTGTTCAATGATCAGTATAATTGGTATTAATAAGGCAGTTTGCTTTTCGCCAGTGGTTCGGAGCTTGTGTTTTTTGAGCACCCTCTCTGTTGGTTAGGGAGAGAGGGAACCCTCATTATGAGGGTCACTTTCACTCTTTATGCATTCACCTTATTAATCTCCCTGGTATAGTAGAGTATGCTGATCACAATGGGGTGATACTATAACTCTTATTAATCTCCCTGGTATAGTACAGTTTGCTGATCACAATGGGGTGATACTATAGCTCTGCTCGTAATGAACAGTGTGACTCTAAACAGAGTAGAACTGTTTTAGGCTATGTTCACAATGGCAGTCGGAATCCGTGTTTTTGCATATCCAGGTTATTTGGAGTCAACATAGTTTCAGCAGAGGGCTCCAGACTTCCCTCTCCATTTTTGAATCTGATGCATCAGATTTGAACCACATAGTGGTTTGAAATGCGATTAAAGTTAGATTCATAAACATGTGTCTGGACACACGGAAATTCAAGACGCCAATTAACCGGCTATTTTTGGCGAGCAACACCTTGTCATAGAACGTCTGCTCAAGCCCATGCCGTTACCACAGCAACCAATGCAGATTGGTCAACGATTTATCATTTACAGAAATCTGATCTGATGAATTGCAAATATCAGTTAAGGACTACATGTAGCTTGTGGCTAAAGGCCATGGCTGGCCTCTGGCACTGTTGGATGGCCCTGTGAAACATCAACGTTAGCCTTAGGAACCATGTTGCCCAGTCAAAACAGTCTTGCCTATAGGGGATATAAATTGAGTTTGACATATTCCGCCCCGAGCCATCATTCCAACATTGCTTCCAGCTCCTCAGAAGCATGTGGAAGTAAGAATAACACTGCATTGTATTTGCAACACACATTTCAAACCCTGTATCCCACTATCCCAACACTGACCCTGTACAGCATGAATCAACATAAACTTGAATTCATTGCCAAAATTGTCTCATTAATTGTTGTATCGATATTTGATTTTGTGGATCAACTGTTTTATTGTATGTATAATAATACGCCATGGCTCTGCAGAAATCTTGTCTGTCTGTCTGTCTGTCTGTCTGTCTGTCTGTCTGTCTGTCTGTCTGTCTGTCTGTCTGTCTGTCTGTCTGTCTGTCTGTCTGTCTGTCTGTCTGTCTGTCTGTCTGTCTGTCTGTCTGTCTGTCTGTCTGTCTGTCTGTCTGTCTGTCTGTCTGTCTGTCTGTCTGTCTGTCTGTCTGTCTGTCTGTCTGTCTGTCTGTCTGTCTGTCTGTCTGTCTGTCTGTCTGTCTGTCTGTCTGTCTGTCTGTCTGTCTGTCTGTCTGTCTGTCTGTCTGTCTGTCTGTCTGTCTGTCTGTCTGTCTGTCTGTCTGTCTGTCTGTCTGTCTGTCTGTCTGTCTGTCTGTCTGTCTGTCTGTCTGTCTGTCTGTCTGTCTGTCTGTCTGTCTGTCTGTCTGTCTGTCTGTCTGTCTGTCTGTCTGTCTGTCTGTCTGTCTGTCTGTCTGTCTGTCTGTCTGTCTGTCTGTCTGTCTGTCTGTCTGTCTGTCTGTCTGTCTGTCTGTCTGTCTGTCTGTCTGTCTGTCTGTCTGTCTGTCTGTCTGTCTGTCTGTCTGTCTGTCTGTCTGTCTGTCTGTCTGTCTGTCTGTCTGTCTGTCTGTCTGTCTGTCTGTCTGTCTGTCTGTCTGTCTGTCTGTCTGTCTGTCTGTCTGTCTGTCTGTCTGTCTGTCTGTCTGTCTGTCTGTCTGTCTGTCTGTCTGTCTGTCTGTCTGTCTGTCTGTCTGTCTGTCTGTCTGTCTGTCTGTCTGTCTGTCTGTCTGTCTGTCTGTCTGTCTGTCTGTCTGTCTGTCTGTCTGTCTGTCTGTCTGTCTGTCTGTCTGTCTGTCTGTCTGTCTGTCTGTCTGTCTGTCTGTCTGTCTGTCTGTCTGTCTGTCTGTCTGTCTGTCTGTCTGTCTGTCTGTCTGTCTGTCTGTCTGTCTGTCTGTCTGTCTGTCTGTCTGTCTGTCTGTCTGTCTGTCTGTCTGTCTGTCTGTCTGTCTGTCTGTCTGTCTGTCTGTCTGTCTGTCTGTCTGTCTGTCTGTCAGTCAGTCAGTCACGAACACGGCCAATCGTGTCCGATGTTGCAGCTCCCGGCCAGAGCCGGAGGACTCAAACCCCAGTCTCCACAGTACAGGAACTTTACCCCCTGCTACAGCGGGTCGCCCCTAATTCTGTAACTTCTTCATGAAAGGCATGTGATATAGCGATGGTTGCGTGCACAGCAGATCGACCGTGCAGATGCAGGCCGCGCTGCAGTTTATTTGTGGAAACCTCGTGAAAAGCGGTGCCATGGCTTTTCCGCGGGCCATCATGTGAATCGGCGGAGACGATGTGTTGGACGGAGTTGGCCTTCTCAAACCGTCAGATGGTTTCCATTCAGCTTTTCATCTCCTCACGGCCTCACACCCCTGGTGGACCACAAACTCTTCATTTTATGCAGGCACGCATGCAGGGTGGACGCACGCACGGCTGTGTTATACTACACTTGTGAGGACATCAACATTTTAGGACGGCAATTTTATGAATGCCATTTTTAACTGCAAAGCCAGCGTTTTATGTGGCTATTATGCAGTGGTGTCATGCACCAGAAATAGCATATATATATACAAGCTAACGACATGTCACAGTAAGACATAAACATGTCACAGTACGACATGCACCGAAGTGTAAATCAGACACAACTCCATACTTTTTCTTTTTTTTCTTTTACCATGGAACAACCATTTGTCTTGAGAGGACCAGGAAAATTGTCTTCACAATGTCTGTTTCTCAAATTGTACTATCATGTGGCCATTTGGCCTTGACACGTATAGTATTCCAAATAGCGCACGCGCACACGCACGCACACACACACACACACACACACACACACACACACACACACACACACACAGGAAGGCTGAGCGTGCTGGTGTCAGGTTAATGTGAACAGACATGATCACAGTGTTTCTCATTCGGGTGACACCATGTTGCCTTGACCTCCTTTCTCCATATTAAAACCTGCTCTACATCCCCCCCCCCCCCCCCCCCCCCTCTCTCTCTCTCTCCATCAGAGTGGCCATGCAGGCTTTCTCTACACCGTAAAACACTATTTTTATCACTGTTTTTTTGTGTATCTATCTTGTATCATTTGAGTTCTCTGGGATTGGATGAGATTGGTATCCTGACTTGAATATATACAGTAGTTTACTAAAGAGCTGGAGACAAGGGGAGACTCCGGTTACTGAACAAACATTGCTATAGAGCAGTGGTTCCCAAACTTAGACATGAAAAGTCTAATGGTGGTGCTATGGTTTTATTTTAAATATATTAACATATTATGCCAATATATGGCAAGTAATGCAGAATATAGCCTATGCTGCATGCCATAGGTTTGGGAAACGCTGCTCTAGAGTCTACTGCAGCAATGGTTGATGAGGCATACTGTGTAGAGCTATTTTACACTTATTAAAACAAAAAATACACCCTCTTTAATTCTTGGAGTGTACAAATGGAACCATATCTAACTCCATGTGTACACTCCCAGAATTATCCCTCATAAAGAGGCACACACAAACCTGTGTTTTCTGAAAGATGCATCTCTACGGTCACACACACACTCGCACGCAACGCACGCACGCACGCACACACCGCACGCACGCACGCACACACACACACACACACACACACACACACACACACACACACACACACACACACACACACACACACACACACACACACACACACACAGAGAGAGAGAGACCTGTTTATTTCCCCCTCCCTCTCTCTGTCTTATTGTTTATCCTGTCTTCTTTCTTCCCCAGCGTTCCTCTGCAGAACAATCACAATGAGTTCCTCTCGGCGGTGACGCCTCGGTGAGTGTTTTCCAACTTTCACACCAAAACACTTCTTCACTCTCTCTCTCGTCTCAGGACTGACACCTGGGTGTGAAATCTCTCTCTCAAACACGCTAAAAATAGCACTCGTCGCAGGCAGAGGAACACTCCCATCTGTTGCCGGTCTCTCTCTATCTCTGTCTCTCTCTCTCTCTCTCTCTCTCTCAGTTCAATTCTAGGACGCTGTGGGAAGCATACATATAGCCAAAGCTTGTGTGAAATAAGGACAATCAAAACCAAAAGATGTCCTGGTACAGTATATATGTACTGTAATTCAAATGATATAACAATGCATAAACTCAAGCTTTATAACATTGCATTGTTGTAATCATTCAGTAGAAAACATTAAAAGCGAAATTAATTAATTTTGACAGCTTTTGCTGTCCAAATGGACCCTTATTGGAAACGTTGAGTGTGTAACCGATGGGGCCATTTGATAAATCATCACTGTACATATCGTACAGTGATTGGCGTCCAGTGTACACTCTCAGAGTTACAGACAATAAAGCAGGCCCATCATCCATGCGGTGGGCTGAGGTCAACACTGGGCCGTGCGAGCTCCAAAGCCATTGAACGGGACGTTTCAAAGCCTACACCAGATGAAGTCTGATGAATTGCCGCTATAGGCTCGAAACGTCGTGTCCACTGTTGTAAAGCAGGGCTGCCCACACAATGTAAAGGAAGCAAAACCAATGTTTAACCCATTCTGACCTGAGATCAGATTCATACGAGGCTTCCACTGGACACACGCTGTTCTGATTAACCCATTCTGACCTGAGATCAGATTCTAAAAATGTCAGTCGTTCTTCGATTTTCCAAAAATAGCAGACCTACAAGCTCGTAGCGCGCCACTCGGTGGCACGCTATGAGCTTGTAGATCTGCTATTTTTCAATAGCTAAAGCATAACATGATGCTAACACCAAAATGGGTGCCCGCCCAGAATGGGTTAAGCTTTGGAGCATGACCCAGTGTGCAGACGTTATTCTTTTTGACAGTATAGAGTACTTTACCAGAACAAATATGAACATAATTTTTTATGATGGAACAAGACAAGGAATATAAGACAACTCCGTTAAATCACTGCAGTGCAGAAACCCCCATTTGAGAGAAGATTTATTATTATGTAGGCACTTTTTGTTTCACTTTGATAATGTTGAGCCACTGTAGGTATCAAGATCATATACTGTAGCTTTGAGCTATAGTTTGGTGGCACTGGTTCATTGTTTGGTCATTGTCTCAGGGTTAGGTTTCTTAAACCCTTGTTATCCATTGAATCTGATGATACCTTAGTCACGCAGTGGTTCTCAACCTTTTCATACAAAGTACCACCTCAGAAAATATCTGTCTCTCCATGTCCCACCATAAGAACTTATAGGAGTGTAGACCTGCCCCATCCTAACACAAGGGGAATTTAATTTAGGCTATACTTTTTTTTTGTTCCGTTCCTAAGACAATAACACTGCTGCTCTGATGAAACTCTAGTCTAATCAGCACAACTGATGATATTTCTAATATGATTAATCCGTTCTCAAATCTTCTATTAACGGCTAGGTGTGCTGTCATGCAGTAGTAATATAAATATTTCATTCCACTTTGGTTTGTTCTTCTTTTTTGGGCGACTCCTCTACGTACCACCAGAGGGAGGCTCAAGTAGGCTACCACTGGTGCCAACTGAGTTACACATTACACACATAGTTTTGTGAAATTCAACATAATTCATTTTCATTATTGACTTATTGCACACACGCACGCACGCTCGCAGACCCCAATTACCTGCCTCCAGTACAAACAATGGATAGCTATTTAGATCATCTTGAGCTCCAGGTATTCAAATGCAATGAAGTCTGGGATTGGTGCCTGGCTTGAGATTAGTGAGTGGAGAAGACCCTTTGTTACATTTAATTACAATTCTACTTATAAAACAATGGAGAGCAGTTCATTTTTTCATGATTCAGACTGATGAAGAACATGATAGAATGGTTGTGGATGAACTACATTTAAAAAGTGAAATTGAATCCTCAAATCAGAGCTCACAAATGTGGTATTATGTTTAAATGTTTTCCCCATTATGTTACATAACTTACATTTCAAATTTGTCATAATGTCATGATTGAAATGAGATATTCGCGGAGCAAATTCACCATTTTAATTGCGACCGAAGGTCACTCGCAATTCCCGTCACTCACCCCTGCAGGCAAGCCCCCAGTTCATCATGACATCACGTGACATCAGCCTCCTGATCATCCCAGGCAAGCCCCCAGGTGCCCAGGTCATCATGACATCACGTGACAATGGTGCCCAGGTCATTGTGACATCACGTGACATCATCACGGATGGATATATACAATATAAGCAACCTGCTGTCGCAGTTAAGCCCATTATATGGAGATCGCTGATGTCATCAATATTGGCCAGCAACTCATCTGACCTCAAACCTCAAACCCTATAGTTTCTAGCACTCTTCCAACTGGGAAGAGTGCTCTCTGTCCCCCCTAGCGTTCAGTGAGAGTTGCGCCACTGTGCGTGTGTGTGTGTGTGTGTGTGTGTGTGTGTGTGTACGCGCGCGCACGTGCATCAAATATCTGTGGTTAGTCCACATCCAGGGGCCGTCTGCTTCTTGCCAGGCTGTCAGAGGCTCGATGCTGATCAGAATATCATAAATATAAATGGCAGCATTAATAAATGACGACGTCCCTATTCTAATTCCTCATTATACATGCAAATAGGTTTAAAAGGCAGAACATGGACAAAGCATGGCCTAATATGCAAAGTGTAATTGTTACAAGGTGCCTGACCCGCCGTCGTTAATATTAATCAGGTACATGCAGGGTCGTTGCCCGCGCGACCACCGCGTGACCTCTGATATTGTCTGATATTATCGGGTGGAAAACGTTGTTTTTTACATTATTTTAAAAACAAAGCTCTTGTAGATCTGCTATTTTAAATACTTTTGTGAAACACTCTTGTATGATGAATTAGGGCTACGTACAACAATCATGAGAAAGTTTAAATATGGAGATACAAGGTTTCTGCCCGACAGCAACAATACGAATGGGGTTGATTCATGGGTGAAATCGGCAGGGCAAAGGTGAAGAGGCTCCTCAGAAGGCCTTTAATTCCATTGTGCCAAACCTATTATTATCAATATTAATGTTAGGATAACAGTTTGAAAATGGCATAAATTTGAGTTGTTTCCCGCTGACATCAAACATAATACACACATAAATGAGTTGCATTTTCTGCTCCACTACACTGGATTTGTCAGCGGAAGACAGCGCGAGACTCATATTAGAGCGGTAAAAAATGCAAACTTTAATTATGGGAAACAAAAGTTCACAAAGTTCACTGCAGGAGAGAGAGAGATAGAGAGAGAGGGGGGGGGGAGCGTGTTTAATAGTAAACTCAAATAGTAAAACAAAGTCAAACAAGTCACACCAGTATTCAAAATAGCCAACAATTTATATTTTGCCTGCATGTGTGTCAACCAGACATTATTTTCTATGCTCTAGGCTATAACTTTGACCCCTGCTATAACTTTGACCTTTACTGTAAGTAACTTGACCTGTAACCGTTGGTCTCATGATAATATTAAATGGTAATTGTTGCATTTATATAACGCCTTTATCCAAGGCGCTTTACAGAGACTGTGCATTACATTCACCCATTCACACACCGATGCCA
>NC_137877.1:34714664-34722164 GCF_963924005.1 Protomyctophum bolini | reverse complement strand
GCCGCCCTCTGCTTGCCTGCCAATTACGTCCTGTAGCCATTAAAGCCATAAAGAGCTGCTCTGCACTGGGTTCTGAATGGACCGCTGTGTGTGTGTGTGTGTGTGTGTGTACGCCTCCCGACCCACCGCCTGCCAGACCCCCCTCCTCCAACCCCCTATTAAATATTAACACCTGCTATCGCTTCTCATGGACCTCCAACTCCTGTGGGGTCCACTTAAATCACAGACTCACGCACGCATGCACGCACGCACGCACGCACGCACGCACGCACACTCATACATCATCATTTATATGAATGAACATATATGCATGTATGCTTGTGTGCTGCATGTAAACAAGCGCAGTTGCGCACACACGCACACGCACACACACATTCCGACAAACACATGCATATACACACATAAACGCATGTGCGCATGCGTAACGGAGCAGTGTGACCTGCCAACCTCAGATTGCCTCTCTCTCTCTGTCAAGCATCAGGCTGGTTACAGCTTTTACACTTCAACTGAATTATTCATCGTTTCAACTGTCTGTGTCTGTCTGTGTGCCTGCGTGCGTGTGATGGGGTGAATGTTTACTCCAGTTTGCCCTAGTTAGTAGTTGTAGCTGAGAGAGAGACACCAGAGACAGCTGGTACTGAGACAGAGAGAGAGAGAGAGACAGAGAGACAGAGAGACAGAGAGAGACAGAGACAGAGACAGCTGGCATGTTCTTCATTATCTTCTCATCACCATTTTCTTGACAGTAAAATTCTCAGTGTTTAACTCAACAAGCTCATTATCTTGTCAGGTGCTTCATGCAGGTAATAATATCTGAAGATGATGAGATCCAGTTCTTTTCATCATTGAGTATGATATTTATATTTCAATTTTTTCCTTCTATATCAGCTCCTTTCATGCAGCTGCGTCTGTCCTGCTCTCCAACATGCTTGAACTTACTATAACTCTCCGAGTGTCTGAATCTTATTTTTGGCTTTATATATTACAGCCTTATCCTGTCAACTAGGACTATAAGTATACTCAGGACTGGCCTCTCTCTCTCTCTCTCTCTCTCTCTCTTCCTCGAGTCCAGTCTCAAACCCACCATTTGATGGTCTCGTCTCACATGAGACTCGGTCTTGCCTCTGTCTTACACCAGAGGGCTTGGGATTTTATTTTAGTTCATTTCTCCAAAGTTGGCCATTGCAGCTTCGAGATTGAAAATAGTTTATTAGGCAGAAGCTTCACACCTGTCTGTCCAGACACACACACACATACACGCACACACACACACACACACACACACACACACACACACACACACACACACACACACACACACACACACACACACCCACACACACACACACACGTACACACATGCGCTTACCTGCTTACGCACGCACACGCACACACTCACGTGTTTGAAACGGAAAACATATAGTAATGTCGATGACACTCTTCTGTCATGTCATAGTAAATTCTTCCACATTCAGTAAATATAATTGCAATGTTTATCAATTTTTTTCTTCTGTTGAATAGTAAGTACAGAGACATTTATAGATAGATAGATGCTCTGAAAATGCATGCTGCCCATGCGCCCCTCTGACCACTTAACCGCCACATCTGACCACTTACTGTAAATGGTCAGATGGGTGGGCCACGAATGCTTTCAACATTTTCAAGTGGGCCCTGATCCAGAATACCAAAAGTATCAAATAATGGTTAGAAGCTATTTTTCAACAGCCAAAAGTGTCAAATAATGGTTAGAAGCTGTTTTTCAACAGCCAAAAGTGTCAAATAATGGTTAGAAGCTGTTTTTCAACAACCAAAAGTGTCAAATCATGGTTAGAGAAAGTTTAAAAAATCAAAGCAAATACAGGTAATTCGAAAATGTTATTTTTGTACTTTTGTGTTTCTCTTCTTTATATATTACTTTACTGTTGAAATATAAAATTTACATTTCAACCAAAGGACCTGTAAATGACAACACAAAAACTAAGGCACTAGTGTCGTACTTCTGGTTTACCGGAACGGGGTGCAACTCCCTGCAGTGCCCTGCTCAATTTGTTGTATTTACATGGTTCATTGGTCCATGGTCTCAGAGGTCATCGCTATAGTCTTCATCATTGTTGAGGATTTAAAACACGACACGGCATGCTATAACACGCACATCATTTTTCAGGATTTTAAAAAATTCCGCAATTTCCGCAATTTGCAATTAGCAATTTACGCAATTTCCAATTTCCGCAATTTTCAATTTCCGCAATTTTCAATTTCCGCAATTTTCAATTTCCTCAATTTCCACAATTTGCAATTTCCGCAATTTCCGCAATTTGCAATTTCCGCAATTTGCAATTTCCGCAATTTCCGCAATTTCCGCAATGTTCAATTTCCGCAATTTGCAATTTCCGCAATTTGCAATTTCGAAATTTCCACAATTTTCAATTTCCGCAATTTCCGCAATTTTCAATTTCCGCAATTTTCAATTTCCGCAACACTCCGCAATTCCTCCGCAATTTTTTAATGTTTCTCATCCTCCGCAACACTCCGTAATTTGCTAATGTTTCTCATACTCCGCAACACTCAATTTTTCCGGTAAATTGAGCAGGGCACTCCAGGGAGTTGAACCCCGTTCCGGTAAACCAGAAGTACGACACCAGTGCCTTAGCTTTTGTGTATTCAACTATTTGGGTAACATGTGAGCTTTATCCTCTAATTCATGGGCCTTCTTCATCAAATCTCTTCAACTGAACATAGCCGATCTACAAGCTCATACAAGCTCACGACACATTGCCATGTGGCAATGTGTCGTGAGCTTGTAGATCTGCAATTTATGTTTAATGTTCATTTTTGCAGAATGTTCACCTATTACATGCACAGTATGTGTATCAGATTATATGTTTATTATGAAGTCTGGCCACCTCACAGCTGGTCAGAGAGAGAGAGGCTCAGCCTCCTCAGTTCCCTGCAAAAAAGCGGGTTGGGTTGGGGTAATTGGTTGATAATTAAAATCCTAGTTTGTTTAATTCAGACTGAATTTCTATAATCTGTACTGGCACAATATCAGAACAACACTGCTATCTGTGAGCACAATGATGATAGCGCTTTGCGTCTCTCTCTCTCTCTCTCTCTCTCTCCCTCTCTCTCTCTCTAGAATTCGCATCAGATCAAAGAAGTTGGTTCGTGTTTATCTCTGTGATTCCGTCTTTTGACTTCCTTCAATTAAACGGGGTCCCACAGATGGTAGGAGGCAGTGACAGGAACTTAATTGGCACTGGGAACTTGCAGGCCCAGGACAGGACAGGGGAGGGTGTGGAGATTCTTTGCAGAGAAGATAATTTTTATTTTTTGGAACACATTTAGTTGTCCCTATACTTCTCTCCGTTAACAAGGCAGGGTATGTGTGAAAGGATGATAACAAACTCCTCCTGAGATGACACATCAGAGGAGGAGAGGAGGAGAAGCGAGGAGGAGGAGGAGGTAGAACCATCTATCACAGACCTGTGAGGACAGGCTCACAAATGTCTTCACAGCATGCTGGCTGTCTGCGGGCTGAAAAACACTCTAAATGAGTGATCACGGTCCCCCCGTTGGGAGCGAGCGTTCCTACCCGTCTGATGAAGGAGAAATGAAAGGCGGATATGTAAATGCGGGACCACCGACGTCGTTTGTGTCGCTCGGATCTGAGGCGAAATGACAGAAGTGCCGCAGCGAGGACTGATGTTATTATTGTTGATGCCGTTGTTGTTGTGAACCAGGATGTGGAAAAAAAGAAGAAATAAAGACTACAGAAGTCACTTGCTTTAGATGGCGTGCGTGTTTGTGTGCGTGCGTGCATGCACGTTTGTGTGCGTGCGTGCGTGTGTTTGTGGCGGGGGAGGGGGGGGGATTGATGAGTGGGGAGGAAATCACTGATTCCTAGACACATTGCGATTCTCTCTCCTCCGCAATGCACAAAGCTACAATATTATCTGGCTATTAGGACTCCCTTTTCGGCATCTTAGGTGGCTATGAAATGCTTCTAAAAGTGCCATAATGAAGACATATTGTATTACAGTATTTATTCTGCACTTGTGCCTCTTGGTGGTAGAACAAAAAAAATGTGATGGTGCAGGCCGGCTGGCACCTCTGCTGCTAATCCAGCCTGACATGTGTTGCGGAATCGAGTCCCGATCCCAACTGTGTGTCCTGAGTCCTCCCCCCATCTCTCTCCCTGTTTCCTGTCAAAACGTTAAAGGCAAAACAAATGTGATGGCGCAAAATATATTCTCCAACAAACTTCACTTATTCGTATGACAAATAGTGAATAGTGAACATAGACAATCTACAGTATAAGCCCACAATAATTTATTGTGAGCTTGTGAACTGTCCATGTTGTGTATTTTTCAATAAAAATGTAACATTAACATTTTGTAAATTGTGATTATTATCAAACATGCTGTAACTCTCACTATCAGACTATTGGTTGGACCAGAAGCAGGGAAAACATGTCCCCTGCAGGAATAACACAGGAGGGTGTGCAGTCATTTCAGGTTGCGTTTTAGACCTTGAGAAGCTGTCATGAGTGTTTCACACATTTGTTTCCAGCAAACGGATCTGGTTTCATCTCCCATGTTGTCTGTCTGCTGTCTGGCGCTGTCGGAAGGCCCCCAGTCTGTTACTGACTTCATCTACAAACTACGATGCTTCCCTTCCTCCTAACACAGGATTACGCGGCTACAGTACATCTGGGGGTTTTATGAAAACCTCATACTGCAAATTGCTGATAGACAATTTACTGCAGAATTCAGTTTGTTTTCTGTCCCTGGGTGGCTTTGTTTCCCAGACAATGGTTTATAATATTGTACAGATTCGCCTGGCTGCCAAGAAAATCATTAGTGGAGACAATGCAGTAATCCGCTGCACACCTTTTGAAAGTTAAAGGGACCGTTGGTACCAAAGCCTACCAGTCAGGTGTTTGGTTGGCAAGAGACAAGAAAATGCAGCATGTTTACACGGCACATCTCTCAGAAAAGCAATAGACAGTAAGAGGCAGCTTTAGCTTGTTTCATATTTACGTAACAATAGTCAAGTGGCTTATCGTGGTGTCCACCTGTGTTGGACCGAAAGAGTAAAACAAAAAGCTGGAGTGAATTCATTTCCTTTTTTTTTATCTAGTCAAGGACACAGCCTTGTAAAATATGTATCAGAGCTGTGCAATACCAAACACTACACCGGAGAATAAGTTGTAATCTGCACTTTAAATCTGAGAATTTTAATTTGAACATGACATGATGTTGGAATTTGTGAGAGGTAAAGCGGTATATAAACTGAAGGACGATGAATGCTCAACTGCTTCGGCCCAACTGTCACCAGCAAAAAGACAGATGGGAAAGAGGCCATGAACAAGTTAGTAATTTGCTGTTGTACTGTTCTGTACTGTGTTAAACTAAGGCAAACAACATTCTTAGAATCACGAAATATCCAACGATAGCACTACACATTGTTTAGTTTTGTGTCCAGGTGCAGGAGAAATACAGTAAAACATGAGGAAATGAACAGCCTGCACAGTGGAATGAAGCTATGTGGTTAGGTCATGATTTTATGCCTGAAGACAACAATTAGAATGAGGAGCTTTATTCCAGTGTGCAAACTGATTACTTCTTCATGTTCCATTTCACACTAGACCTCGCATCCAAGTATACAGAAGTGTCTCTGAAAGCCCAGCTGCCATAGTTGAGGTCTTGAATACAGCAGGTGCAAATCATGTGAAAGAGTGAGTATAATTTACACCTGTATAGTGATGACTCCACAATGATGATTCATCATTCTAAAACGATGATTCAGTGCAAAACATGTCTTAAGAGCACATCCAATACATGTGTGCAGAGCAGGGTTAGGATGAGGGGGGGGGGGTAATTCTCATATAGGCCTTTGTCAGACTCAGCTCTGCTATGGGGGTCTATTTGTGCTTTATAAGTCAGATCCAGTTACTATCAGGCTTCTGGCTTGTGCTTTGCTAGCACACATTCTCATGAGCTAACAGCTAACACAGCCAAAAACAAAGTAGAAATCCATTCCTCTCTTTGATGGTGTTTCCAATACTGCTGGCTATAGTGTCTGGCTAGTGTGTTAGCTCACTTAGCTGTTGCATCATCACAGAAATATTTGTCATTATTCTGTAGGGCTGCTACTCTCTGTTATTTTTTGTCTCCACCAGGCCGAAGGTATGGGGAGAGAGTATGTTTTGCACTCTCTCTGTGTGTGTGTGTGTGTGTGTGTGTGTGTGTGTGTGTGTGTGCATGTCTGAGAAGAAATTCAAAATGCTCTGAACAGATTCTCTCAACAGCCATGAGATAAAGCACTGAGTGAGATACAGTATGGAGATAAAGAGATGGAGTGATCAAGAGGAGAGATAAAGAAAAGGATGGAGAGAGAGAGAGAGAGAGAGAGAGAGAGAGAGAGAGAGAGAGAGTAATAAGGTGATGTGAGGAGATGAGAAGACAATTCTGTGTGTGTGTGTGTGTGTGTGTGTGTGTGTGTGTGTGTGTGTGTGTGTGTGTGTGTGTGTGTGTGTGTGTGTGTGTGTGTGCGTGCGTACCTGTGTGTGTGCTGATGACACAACCAGGGGAGCAGTCAGACAGATATTTCGTGAAGCCACTGAGGAAATCGGGACTTCCTGAAAGTTCATATAATGGCCTGTTGTGGCGCTGTCATTGGGCCCCAAAAAAAACCATAGAGGCCCATCTATTTGGGCCCAACTTCACCTAGACTGTATTACCTTAATAAACATGGTCATGAATACATTCTGCTTCCAGTCACTAGTTTAAAGTCTCATTTCTCATGTCATAATATTGTTTTTGGAAAATTATGGTCCCATTTATTAAAAAAATGACCATAAAGTCGCGTATGTTCTGAGGGGCGTGGCTACCGTTACAGTCTACAATGGGAAGCGATGGGGTGCCACTAGACCAGTCGGGAAAAATAAATACATAAATAGACCAGCCTATCGCAGTAGTGTTCCCCCACTAGTGTGGGGACATTCTGACCCCTGCTCCGGCGCACACACGCACGCACGCACACACACACGCACGCACGCACGCACGCGCGCAGTATGTGTTTCAATCCTGTGAAAGAACGTATTGTGCAGGTGAGGTTTTCCTGCTGATAGCTGTTTATTTCTATCTGTACTTTAATCACAGATAAGTGTTAAGTCTGGTGTAAAACAACACCGCTGGAGAGCCAATAACCCTGCTAAGGTATGTGGTTCACATGACTGGTTCAGTCTTCACATCCATCCATCCATCCATCCATCCATCCATCCATCCATCCATCATCCATCCATCATCCATCCATGCGAGAGTGCGATCTAGCCAACAACACCAACTCAGGACCAATCGCACACTCCACACCCTCCTCTTGTCTATACTAGCATCGGTGTCTTGAGTTCTACTGTGCTGTGATAGCTCTGCTGTCGAGCCGCAGTGCATCTATACGTATAGGTGGTGCACCTCTTTTCTTTCCTGGCTGTGCCTTGGG
>NC_137877.1:34652164-34709664 GCF_963924005.1 Protomyctophum bolini | reverse complement strand
TGGCTAAGTTTTAAATATGATAAAGGCTGTGCCAAATATATCAATGTGATAATTTGAGGTAGATTATGACTGTACACTAGTGCATTGGTTCTCAAAGTGGGGTCCGGGGACCCCCAGGGGTCCTTGAGTGAGTTCTAGGTGGTACCTAGCCCCTCTCGGAACCCCCTGGGTCAGCCCAATCCGAACCGAACCGGGCTGACCCGTAGGGTTCCTGGTCAAGCTAAGATTTTTCAATGCGATTGTTGGGACGCGGATATACACACACTCATCGTTTAGTCCATCGGCGCGGAATTAGGACGCTTTTTATTGTGTTTGTTTACGGATGTGCGAACTATAAGTACCTTACATACCTCTGATAAAATCTCCTGTGTCGCGGAAGCCGTTAAGTATTTTTAATCCATGTTTGATTAAAAATGTCGCTTTGATTTCTTCTTGTTTATTTACCGTTTATTGTACCGCCTCCCGATGTGCGGTTGGCTTTGCGGGCTATGTCCCTGCCTTTGATCTGCTCCGTCATAGCTGTAGCACCACTAGCTAGCCAGATAGGCGGTACATGAGGTGTCAATAAACAAGGTAGGAAGAAGCGACATTTTTAATCAATCATGGATTAAAAATACTTAACGGCTTCCGCGACACAGGAGATGTGTCGGTATGGTATGTAAGGTACTTATAGTTCGCACATTCGTAAGTCAATACATGAATAACCATGGTCAAAGCGCGCAGAAGTCCGTCTCATGGCGTGTTACATTGTATTTGTTTGTGCGTAACTGGCGACAGCCCCACTTGAAGCAGGACCCAATGCAGTAAAGTCATAAAAGTGTCAGACACTTTACTACATTCGGGTTCTGCTTGCGGGGCTAGGTGGTACCCAGCTAAAGGATAGTTAGGAACCAAATGGACCCTTATGGGGGATGTAACTCAGAGATTTGGTTCCATTTATACACTTGAGTTTAACAACATTGATTTGACAATATAAAATGTGGTCTCAGAAAACGGGGGTCCTTGGAATTAAAATGGTTGAGAATTACGTCAATCATTTTCTTTTCTTTTTTTATTTTTTATTTTACTATGTTTTATTTTGATTTGAGTTAGTGTTTGTAAACAATTGTAAGTATTGCCTATGTTAAATGTGTGTCTGTGTCCCCAGGAAGACTAGCTTTGTCAAGGCAAAAGCTAATGGGGATCCTTATAAACAATAAACAATAAACACTGCTTGAGTCATACAAATCTTCTCTTGTGGGGTCCCTGGCATTTGTTTTCAAATGGGGGTCAATTTGGGGGTCCTTGACATGAAAAGTTGGAGAACCACTGACTGCACTAGTGCATTGTCAAGTGCTGTCTGGAAACCACCAGGAATCTTTGATATATGGGTATTCCAGGGGGGGGGGGGGGGGTCCTATTAGTTGGTACAATACATTTGGCTAAATTAAGTGATGGTCCATAGCTTGGTTCATTATATTTGAGGGTCCTTGACTGGAAATGTTTTGACAAACAATGCACTATTGTGTCACTGTATCTGTCAATGATTTAAATTAATTTATGTGTTATCTTCCAAAATGATCATGCGTTGCACTTGTCATGTTGTGTTGCACAGAGAACGATGTGTTGTGGAACCACAAGGCAAAAGTCTACCAAAGGCGTGACCTGAGAGCCCGGGCCCTGGAATGCATTCGAGGAAGCAGCAGCTGGTGCCTTTCACAGGTAAGATCAGTACTTATGTCACTGCTGATCAACTTACTGTTGATCTGACCTCATCAAACCCTGTACACTCAAGACATGCTCCTTATTTCATGTTCAATGGGAAGTACAGAATTCATTCCATGTTGACATATCTGCCACATAAATGTGTCAAATAATGTCCTGAGATTAGTATTGAAAGAAAATGAAACATACTGGGGAATAGACTGACACCACGCTATACAGGAATGTCCACAAACGTTTCATGTTTTCCTGTTTAAAAAAGAAAGAAAAAAAGAGATGTATATACCTACCATGTATTTATCTGTAATGTTTTATTTTACCTGTTATTGTAAAGGGTTTTATTTTACTTACTTGAAGGAATTGTGTGAGTGTGAGTGATTGAGTGAGTAGATTGGGCACAGGCGTGGAGGGAGAGCAGAGCAGCACAGAGTGAAGAGAGGAGAAATGTTTGTGAAGATAAATTAACGTAACACACGTTATTTTATAAATTGACTAGATTAGTGAAAAAGTGTTGGACTGGTTGATGGACAGTGATTTCAACAAGGAGTTACAAGGATGTTTTCCAGCTTCACTGTGACTGCAATGTGTATGCTGTTAGCATGCTAGTTGGCTAAGCTAGTTGGACAGTGTATCATGATAGTGGGAGGAGGAGGTAGCCTGTTTAGCTAAAGCAGTCAACTCCTAAGCTACTAAACCTTCCTGAAGACTTGAGCTACTGCTCTAACCTTCCTCTGGCAACGTGGGACCTGCCACTCATCTCTTCTTCATCTCTGCCCAGCTAAGTCCATTGTTCACCATCCACCTGCATGTGTAGGCCCACTAGGCCGCACATGCATCAAAGACACAGTGCTCTCACAACAACAACACCACCATTCTCCTGAACTGTAAGTTGCCCTGACAGGAGTGAAGACATGTTTTTGGACAGCAGTATCAGGCCTGCAACGAGTACTAATTTTATTTTATTTTATTTTATTATTTTATTGTTTTTACATGCCGGCTTAGTTCATGTGTTAGATTTTTTGTTTTATAACTTTTTGGACTACCGGTACATTATTGAGCCAAAGCTATATTTGGTGTCACTTATTTTTGTTGTTTTGTTTAAAACTCATTTGTGTTCATGTGATGTTGTTATCGTGTTTATGTCAAGTCACTTTAGGCCTAGCCAGTGTCGGTCAACAAGGAAGCAGATGTATGCTGTATTGTGAACAATGAGGCTTAATACATTGTTTGTGTTGCAGTAATGCAGTTCCATGATGCGGAGGTCGAGTGGAGTTTCCAGAGTTTACCAGGGTGCTGAAATAAGCTGCTAAAAGACATGGACAAGTGAATGATCTCACCACCAAATAGGTGAGTGTTACTTCATCCTTAGTAGGAACCCCTTTAGGCCTGTCATGATTATGACGTTTTGCTGGCGATTAATTGTTGCTCAAATAATTGCAATTAATGATTCAATTGCACCATACTAACATTGCGAATAAAACTTTGTCTTTTTTAGACCACGAAAACAAAAAGGTCCACAATATTACAAATAATATGCATAATTCAATAACTTCATACCGTATACCTTAATAAAAAAAGCTCAGAACGTGTCACCTCGTGATGAGGTTTGAGCCTGTATAGATCAGCTATATTTCCACTACTTTTTAATGTTTGAAAATCTATGAAATGTTTTCAATATATTTGAAAACATTATGACGTTTATGATTAGTATCCCCGCATAAAAGTATTGCGATCTCAAATACCTGTGATTAGGCAATCACAGGGTACAGTATGTAATAATTGTGGCAGGCCTAATTTGTTGCTGGCTGTGGTGTATTGCTGTTGGATGCTAGCTGTGGTGTATTGCTGTTGGTGTTGGATGCTAGCTGTGGTGTGTTACTGTTGGATGCTGGCTGTGGTGTGTTACTGTTGGATGCTGGCTGTGGTGTGTTACTGTTGGATGCTAGCTGTGGTGTATTGCTGTTGGATGCTAGCTGTGGTGTATTGCTGCTGGATGTTGGCAGTTAAGTTGAAGGGGCTCGATCATGCATGATTAAACAACAGTCTTGTTTAATTTGCTATCGTTTTTGTACAAATTAATATAACGGGGACGGGTCATGTCCAGATGCTTGTACAGTGTTGTGATGTGAACATACTGTAACCGGGTCATGTTCAGGTGCTTGTACAGGTACAGTGTTGTGATGTGAACATACTGTAACAGGGTCATGTCCAGGTGCTTGTACACTACAGTTAAAGTGCTGAACCTGCGGTTCCTGAACATGCTGAACTCAGCCACCGTGAGTCGTCCCCTCAAAGGGAGCATCTCCCAGGGACACCAAGCATGATGAAATATACTGCTGCACTGTGTGTGAGAGAGATCAAGTCATAAGAACAAGTCACAAAAACTGTCTGTTTGGAGAAAAAAAATAAGTACTCTTTGGATAAATGAGTATTGTTCCACCGTCATTTGACACGTGATTTGTTTACATAACGCTCGGACCCCGGGGATAGCGCCCCCTAGCGGCAGTTATGTCAAACTTCAGTGCTCTAGAGAATATTTTATGATTGTGTAATTATGAAAAGGTTATTAACGTGTTTGAATGAATGACTTGTAGACAGAGCAGGTCCTTATAAACAACGTTGTCCGTTATTCCCTCATCTCCCAGAATAAAAACATAGATCTGTCTCAATGGCTCTGCATGGGTGCCCTTTGGGCAAAATATAGATTGAGCAATTTCAGATGAATCTGCGCCAAGTCGGTGGTGCAAAGGCCATATCCCATGTGACCGATATTCGTGCGAAGTTTGAATATTAAACAACTTCGGGGTGCTGTTGCAAATGCAAACGGAAAACCCACGGCTCTTGGGTTGTGTAGGATTGACTTGTCTTCTTCTTTACTGCTCACACTCGCACTCTTCTTGACCTTCCTATCATCTCATCATGTCTCTCAATTTCTCTCTCTCTCCTTCTGTGTTGTGCTAATCTGTGCTCAAATGTATCCGCTCTCTCTCTCTCTCTCTCTCTCTCTCTCTCTCTCTCTCTCTCTCTCTCTCTCTCTCTCTCTCTCTCTCTCTCCTCTCTCATATATATATATAGCATTGGCCTCAACAGAAGCCTCACATGCGCTTTCTGTCTATTTGTATTAAGCTTTTAATTTAAGATCTATCTCCCTCCATTTCTCTCTCCCTCTACACACATCTAAAGTTACAGAGAAGTCATGATGAAACATATTTTTCCCTGGTGATGAATGTGTGTTAGAGTCTCTATTGATATAAGACTAAGAAATGTCATAGATCTTTCATGGTGATCAAATCGTACATCACACAGATGAAATGTCACCTCAGGGATTATGACGAATAGGAATTTGACCCTGATACCACTCTCTTCTGTCCTCCCCGCTCACCTCCTCCAGAGATGGAAAGTACATTTAATCACTTTTAAGTACAATTGTGGGTGTCATTTTGGGATACTTTATACATTCTTCTCCACTACAACTCAGAGGCAAATAATGTACTGTTTACTCCATGTGAGAGCTTTAGCTCCTATATTGTTACTTTGCACATTTGGATCGTTAATACAAAACATACATTAAACACTTAAGCCATAGCTATTTCATACTTTGGTTATTTGGATATTCCCAATGACATTAAAAAACACCCAGTAAACATGTTGTTCTCTGGGTGAATAAATGCCCATAGTTTCCCATGTATTCCTCTTTTCACCCAGTGCTTGCTTGTAGATCAGCTATTTCTGAAAAGCGTTTGACACATTTTGGACAAATTTGAGTACTTTTTATGTTGGTACTAGAGTATAATCAGTATATGTTGGTGTACTTTAATCAAATAACATTTAACATTTGAGTGTACTTGTAACAGAGTAGTATTGGTACTTTTACTTAAGTAAAGACTTATTCCACCTCTCCTCTCCTCTTTTTTGTGCTTCTCTTATATTTGTGAATAAATTCCCCCGATGAACTTCGCCTTTCATCTCTCGCCTCAGTAGTGAGACTAGTGTTTATACATATATGTGACACTTTATACTAGCCTGTCTGTGTGCCTGCATACGTACATGCATTTTGACATAGTCTTTTAGGGTCTGTCCTGAGACTGCTATGGCAGAGTTCAATCCCTGACCAAGGTATATATTACCAAAGACTATAACAATTGTACCCAATGCCTCCCTGCTTCGTACTCGATACCAAGGTTTGGATTTAAATTAATTTAAATATTGTCATAATGCACTGTGTAGACTATTGTCTCCATGCATGCATTTAGAACAGTACTGTAAACAACTGTTGTCATAGCAACCATGACATTTGCATTTGTTGTGTATGTAACAACACTTTCAGGACAATATTGACATTCCATATGCACTTCATCTAACCCCAGTGTTGTCCCTAATTTATTGTGTCAACCCCAAATAAAAGGAAGGCAGGCAGACAGGCGCTCCTACACGCGCGCTCGCACACACACACACACACACCCATCACTCTAGTTTATCTTTCTTTCTGCTTCTATCACAATATCTCTTCTCACACCCTTTATTTTTCACTCTCTTCCTCCTCTCTCTCTCACACACACACACACACACACACACAGTCCTTCTGGGGATGAGCTCAGACTTACACCCTCATTTAGACTGAGACAAGGTGATAATTAAAGTCACAGCCTTGGTTCTGCTTGCATCTGTGGTGTGTGTGTGTGCACGTGCATTGGTCTGTGGCTCTGAGTGGATCAGTGGTGTGTGTGATGCATCTGTTCCGTTTTGAAGCCATCTGCAGAACCAGAACCAATCGTGCGTACACACAACGTCAGCACATGCACGCGGGAACAGAGACGCGCACGCACATACACATTCGTCAACATATATTCAAAACTAAATGCATAAATCACATGAAAACGCACCACTGTCACATCTGGTGACGCACACCCCTCCGTGAGTCACAACACAACATGATGGTCCTTGTGTCTCTCTTTTCAGAGTGAAAGCGGATCTGACTAGTTTCTCACTAACAGTCCACACTGTTATATGCAGGCCATCTGATGATCTGATGGGATTTGTGTATTCAGACATCGTCGACCTATATGCATTGGTTGCTGTGGAAACGATGCAACGCCATAGGCAAAATGAATGCTTGACTTAAACTCTGTTGATGGTGTCGCTGTCCCAAAGCAGCTGATCTAAGCTTGTAGATCGGCTATTTTTTGCAGAGCGACACCATTGGACCACAAACTATAAATCAGGCGTCAGCGTCTGAGTGTCCAGAGACTCCAGACTGAGACGACTTCTTTAGAAATCCGATGTGATTAGCAAAAATAAGTGGATTTGTTGCTGTTCAGACTTGGTGACAATCTGATTTCAATGTGAATTGGCCAAAAATCACATTATGGCCTCCAGTGTGAACATAGCCTAGCCCTAGAAGACAGATGCAGACAAATGAGCACACTCGAGAGACGAACCATGAAAAGAAAGAAAGAGAAACGCGTGACAAGGGTACAGAAACCGACCATACTTGTTCCTGTCACTGAAGACCAACACATGCATGACGACCACAAAGTACCCAGCAGGCTGCACATTATGTATAATATAGTGAGCCATTAAAACAGTAACACAGACATGCATGATGGCGTGTGTGTGTGCGTGCGTGCATGCGTGTGCACGCCAGCCCAACCATGCAGACATGTACAGTATGTGTAGACTGTGCACAGTAGGTGACACGAAAATATCTGAGCCAGCAAAAGAGAAAGTCAGGGACAAGGATAGGAGGGATGGAGGTAGAGGGAGAGGGGAGGTAGAGAGAATGGGGGAATAAAAAGGGATGAACTAAGGAAAAATGTGAGTAATGTCTTCTAACGGTATTGCTGGGTACTACAAATTCTTGTCTGTCCTGAGTACACTCTCACACATACTAATCTCTAGCTCGACCCCATGCTACACCTGTTTTTTGTGCTGGGTCACACTTGGTCCTGGGGGTTGGTGTGGGACTAGAACAACTATAAATGTCCTACCCTTTGGTTACCTTTGGGAATGTACTGTATAGATCTATGTTGAAGTGCAGTGCTGGGCAAATGATGGGCTATATTTATGAAATATAAAAATGTAAGGTTAGACCTTCCATCTTTATTGTACAGGCTGAAAATGTATACATTGCATTGCTGGGAGGATTGTGTTGATGCAGCGTGTTTGTTGCGACTGAGCTTGTAGATCTGCTGTCATTTTTGCATAGTAGTTAAAGGAGACATTCAGACAAACTCGTTTTACCTTTTTTCTTTTTTTTGTGTGATTTAACTTTATTATTTGTGTTTTTGTACTGAACACCAAAGCGAAAGAAAGGCTAGCATTAACTCTATAGTCAGGTGGGCATTCCGGGTCAATTTTCCACATTACTTTGTCCATCTAAAAGGCGTGATGTAAATGTTACCTGCATGTGTTTAAACCTGAGCCTGCCCTCACGGCCCAGACCACCAAACCAAAACAAAGCCAGTGGAAAGACGAGGAAAAAAACCCTCTTGGCCAATAATGATATTTAGAAATTCCTCCTCCATATTTTTCAATTTGACCCGGGCTGGACTAATGGAAATGTAAGCTGTATTTCAACATGGACGTGCCCTGAATACATAAAGGTTCTGTAAGTGATATATTTTGGTTTAAACAAAACCAAAAAGCTCTATATTGTGATAGTAATCATTGCTATACAGTGTTTGTTCAGTAACCACGGTTTCTCCCTTTAAGTGGTCAGAGGGGGGGCCCCTCCCCTGATACAGAAATACGTTTGGGAATCCATAACCGTTACGATATATCCCTGCATGGTGTCAATGATTTGGTGACTCCCGGCTTCATCTTCAAATTTGGGTGCCGTTTCAGCCCGATCTGAGCCTCATTGACTTCCATTTTCAGATTCAAGTTGCATATTTCAAAACATAGACTGTAAGACCTTTTAGCTCGAGACCCAAAAGAGAAATATGATACATATATCTCCCCGCGACCCAAAGTAGTGAACAGCTACAAGCTTGTACTTTCTACAACTTTCAATACAACTTTTCTTTTTAAGGAAAATAAATGAATTCTTAGGCTACTGCCAGAGCTACGCTGTAGTGGTTGAATTGTTCCTCCAGGCTAAAATGAGACGTTTGGGGCCTGCCCTTCAGTGTGTGTGTGTGTGTGTTTGTGTGTGTGTGTGTGCGCTAATCCCCTTATCCCTAAATTACTTTTCCTTTTTTACTATTTTGAAAAACATCTTTAAATAGTTACAGTAAAATATTTATAGTAAAAATGCTTTAAAAACAAGGCAAAGTAGTTTAGCATGGACGAAAATAGGGCCCCTGGTCTCTCCTACACACTGTCTCTCTCTCAGCTTTATACTCTGTCTCTCCTACACTGTCTCCCTCTCAGCTTTATACGGTCTGTCTCTCCTACACTGTCTCCCTCTCAGCTTTCCTACTGTCTGTCTCTCCTACACTGTCTCCCTCTCAGCTTTCCTACTCTCTGTCTCTCCTACACTGTCTCCCTCTCAGCTTTCCTACTGTCTGTCTCTCCTACACTGTCTCCCTCTCAGCTTTCCTACTCTCTGTCTCTCCTACACTGTCTCCCTCTCAGCTTTATACTGTCTGTCTCTCCTACACTGTCTCCCTCTCAGCTTTCTACTCTCTGTCTCTCCTACACTGTCTCCCTCTCAGCTTTCTACTCTCTGTCTCTCCTACACTGTCTCCCTCTCAGCTTTCTACTCTCTGTCTCTCCTACACTTTCTCCCTCTCAGCTTTCTACTCTCTGTCTCTCCTACACTGTCTCTCTCTCAGCTTTCTACTCTCTGTCTCTCCTACACTGTCTCTCTCTCAGCTGTCCTACTCTCTGTATCTCCTACACTGTCTCCCTCTCAGCTTTCTACTCTCTGTCTCTCCTACACTGTCTCCCTCTCAGCTTTCTACTCTCTGTCTCTCCTACACTGTCTCCCTCTCAGCTTTCCTACTCTCTGTCTCTCCTACACTGTCTCCCTCTCAGCTTTCCTACTCTCTGTCTCTCCTACACTGTCTCCCTCTCAGCTTTCCTACTTTCTGTCTCTCCTAAACTGTCTCCCTCTCAGCTTTCCTACTCTCTGTCTCTCCTACACTGTCTCCCTCTCAGCTTTCCTACTCTCTGTCTCTCCTACACTGTCTCCCTCTCAGCTTTCTACTCTCTGTCTCTTCTACACTGTCTCCCTCTCCATTATTTCTCTTTACTGAATAGGCATGTGTGTGCTGCTGTCTGATCCATTTAGTTGTGTAATCCTCTTCGGTAAACAGCGTGTCGTGTTCTCCTTTTTGATGAGACGATAATGCTTGTGAAATTGAAAGTAATCCTAAAAGCTTTTCATTCTTCTGCTTTGCATTCTCATCGCTCTCTGTATGTCGCTGTGACTCTTTCTGCTTCTCTCTTCTTCTCCCCTCTCCGAAAAACCGAACATAGACTCTAGGGAAAACAATCTGTTAGCCCTCCCTAACAATCGGAGGGGAAAGTGCCCTTATTGTTACTGATATTTGGCACAGGATATCCACTGGGTCCACAGGTTCAATATGTTTTCTCACCGGCTGCTGTATTTTACTGGCGGATTTAACTGCCGGGTTTTGAGAGAGAGCCGATCAAGGTTCAATGCATTGTCGAGGAGAGGGCCGCCCACATCGGCAGAAGGTCGACAGCAAAACGTGGATTAACAAAGTTGAGATATAGTTCAAATGTCTACTGTAATACACGGCCAATGTGGAGGCAAGTTCAAGATGATGAAGAGCTGCCTGCTCCATTTTAAAGCCAGGCAAAACAAAAAGTAAATTTCAATGTAAAAGTAAGTTTCAATGTAAAATAAGTTTCAATGCAATTATTTTTTTATTTAACCAAGATATATTTTTAAAGCACTAACTTACATAAACACATAAGATACTGTATCTTGCCGAACACTGGTCGCATGTAGAAAATGGCAGATACTGTATACTGTATACACTCACAACGTTTTGTGTCCTGCTATTGTTTGCCTGCAACGCGCTCTATTATGACGGAGCATAAATTAAGCCTGGCTAACACCGCCCTCTTCTTCATAATGTGCAATTTTGTCTCTGGTTGTTATGGCCCAGATGGGTCCAGAAAAGGATAGAAATTTGAAAATAGTTGTGGAAAGTGGGGACTTTTCTGGAAGATTGTGCTGGTGTGTTTAGGGTTAGGTTTAAGCTTAGAGTGTTTGCGTGTGTCTTCACGCCAGCGGTATGAGGTCACTGCCAGATGCCTGCAGGAGACGAGGAAAGGTCACACACTGCTGTCTGAAGTACTCTGCGCACACACACACTCTTGTCTCGCACCCACTCACTTGCACACGCACGCACGCACGCACACACGCGTGCACACACACACACACACACACACACACACACACACACACACACACACACACACACATACACACACCGGCTCCACAAAACCATTCCAATATACAGTGTAAGCGATACTGGCAGAGATTACAAACCACCAACTGAGCTCAGTTCTGCCTTTATTCTTTCTTGCTCAACACAATACAATCACAGTGTTCACTCTCAGAGTTAAATCAATAGCCTACTGAGGATTTCTTACTGCGTACTGCTTATTTAAATATTGAAAGCACTTGAGAAAGAATGCCAGTGATCAGTTTTCCCATTCTAAAGTAAAGCTGGTGCCTAATCACTATAATATAAGACATGAGGCACCAGTTAAATGGTGTCACGATACTGCTCAGGCACATTTAGGAGTCCTATTAGGACCCAACGATATGGCTCAGGCACAGTTAGGAGTCTTATTAGGACCCAACGATATGGCTCAGGCACAGTTAGGACTAGTCCTATTCGGACCCAACGATATGGCTCAGGCACAGTTAGGAGTCTTATTAGGACCCAACGATATGGCTCAGGCACAGTTAGGACTAGTCCTATTCGGACCCAACGATATGGCTCAGGCACAGTTAGGAGTCTTATTAGGACCCAACGATACGGCTCAGGCACTGTTAGGAGTCCTACTAGGACCCAACGATACGGCTCAGGCACAGTTAGGAGTCTTATTAGGACCCAATGATATGGCTCAGGCACAGTTAGGAGTCTTATTAGGACCCTTATTAGGACCCAACTGCAGAAATACTGGAGCCAAAGAGTTGTTGGAAACCCTAACTTTGCTTCTAAGAAGAATGTCATGAGTACAACTTCAAAGAAGGGCAAACACAGGAAATGACACAAAGTTTAAACTACAGGAGGTGAGCAGAATGAGGGGAAGAACACCCTGGGCAAAACGTGGGCAAGAAAGGGCATCAATGACAGGGAATTCAGGGGGACCGTCTGGGCAGGGATAGAGGTCATGATTGTTACGAAAAGGTGTCATGGTCTTATATTTTGTTAAAATAAGTATTAAATAGCTCTGTAACTTTCTGATAGTAATCATTAAGTGTTTGTTCAGTAACATATTGCATCTCTCCAGGTCTTTAGTGAACAGAAAATACATTACCAATTTGACCCAATCAGGAGAGAGAACTCGCACATCCAGGATACAGGATGAACAAGTACAATCTGAAGTGATGAAACAAGAAAGCAAAAAAAGAGAGCTTTGAATACTTAGCAACTTTCACTTGTAGTGGAGTGATATTTGACCAGGAGTATCTATACCTTGACTCAAGTAGCAGTCCAGTTGTGCTGTCCTGTCCGGTGTCCTCGCCTTTCACACAGCTGTAGTGCGTTCACAGCATGACACTAGTGAGCTAATCAAATGGTTTTATTGGACAAAAGAATGGCCTGTATCTGCTGTAAAGCAGAGCTGTGTGTTCCTTTATGCCCCGAGCCAACCTTGTCCTCCACACTGTTGAATAATTGATTGCACACCAGCGCATAACGGTCTCTCTCTACTCACTGTATTCTGCTGTAACCTAGAGCGCAGTGATTCATTCATTCTTCTGACTACACATACATCATGTCCTGCAATGAGCGAAGAGGGGAAGGGGATAACGTCACCGGATTTCTTTGTTTAAGTCGGATGTGTGTCTCAAGACTCGAGACCCCAATCGACACAGTACATCCTCTGTTAATTCAACTCTTAAGAGTGTACCAATGGAACCATTACGGACCCCCTGGAAACCCCTCAAGAACCCACCGGGGTCCCCTGTCCTCATGTTCAGAACCAGTGCTATAGGAGTCATTCCCCTGTGCGGCTCCGACTTCCCCGATGCAATTACGTCTCAACATGAGATCAATCCGGGAAGGGGGGCTCGTGTTTCCTGCAGAGCGCTGAGGACCCCCAGTCACTGCTGTTCTAGGCTCCTCTCTCCTCTGCCCGCATTCAGATAATTCAATCTCCCATCCCTGTTGTTTCGGAGGCCAAAAGGCCAACTCCTCTGGCACTGCTAATGCAATAGAGAGTGGTGTTGTGGGTGTTGTTTTTGGCTGTGGTGTGCCTGCGTGTGCACATACGAAAAAGCCCCACGCACACACACACATAAACTCTGCCACGCACGCACGCACACACTTCTATGCAACGTTACTTTCCACATACAATTCATTTGTCTGTCTTTCTGTAAAACATGCACACAGGCCCACGCACGCATGCACGCATGCGCACCCCCCTACATATCAAAGGACTCCATATTCACATGCAATTTCTTTATCTCTTTTCTTTCACACACACACACACACACACACACACACACACACACAGCAACAGGCCCACACACAGAGGCGCATGTTAAGACATTGAGGTTTGTGTGCGAGTGTAGTGTCCGTCCACTGGGAGCCGTTCCCTGGTCCTAACAGAAGCATGGCGGTCGTGGCTCTATTGTTCTGTTCGCCGTGGGCTTCCCCAGAGGGGCTGGACGGCCCCTGACTTATGGTCTGGTCTGCTGCCTTGCTCCCCACCACAGACAACCCATCATCATCCTCATTGTTCTCCCTACTGTCCTGGGACCGCCTGCTTTATGGCCTCTTATCAGTGTATATGAACACAGTAAACACAGTGAAGAAGACTCTTATCAGTGTGGCGCTATATGAACACAGTAAACACAGTGAAGAAGACATTTACTGTCCGTGCCGCTGCTGGCCATTTGGGTGCCCTAAGCCTAATATCTTCAGCAGGTATAGATTGGCTACACTTTATTTGACTCGCTGCCAGATCGGGCGGTGGAGGAGGGACCTCCACCATGTGGATCTGAGCAGATCCACATGGGCACGCAACTTGTGGAGGCGTGGACGTATTCCGTGATTATTTTGGCAGAGAAAATATCAGTATATATTGTAGGCTTATCTTACTGGCTATGGTGTTAAATAAAAAATAATTAATCATTTATGATGAATTACGATGGCCGTCTTGGCTCATTTTGGTGTCAACACCCCCACCCCCCACACTCTGCCATGCACGCAGACACTTCTATGCAACGTTACTTTCCACATACAATTTATTTTTGTCTGTCTTTCTGTGAAACACTTTACATTGGCAAGCTCACAACAATCTGCTACTTAAAAAAACAAGATTTTTAAACATGTTAACACAAATCTTGTATCCCTGGCACAACATATTTTGAAAGAAGAGATACAGAAAGTATATACATTTAAATAGGCCTGGCCTGGCACTCTCCTCCATCTGCAGTTTTGTGTGTGGGTGTGCGAGAGATGGTATACATGTGACAGGCTGCATTTTGGACCCAAATACTCGAAAATATACGATATATCCTGTCTTCCTTTGGAAGAGAACCACTGGCTAGACAGACAGACAGTTAGTCAATCAGACAGACATACAGAGACAGACTGGGTCTGGTGTTGGATCCATTTCCCCCTCTTGTGGACAGAACCACCGTGCATCCTGTTGTGCGACTGTGCGGGTGTGTCTGGCGCGCTGGAGTCCGACCAAACGCCTTCTGGCTGCAGGCCTGGTGTGTTTGTGAAGGAAGGGGTCAATGTGGGAGCCGCGGGCTCGCAGCACAGCGCTGCGCTGTGGCGAGAGAGAGAGAGAGAGAGAGAGAGAGAGAGAGCAGCTGCTCTCCACCGCTGGGAAGTGTGTTGTTTTCCAGCCAGGTTGCTGGCAAATTGTTCTGAGAATATGCTCCGCGTTCGTCCGCCCACTCTCCTTCTCCTCCCTCCTTACTATCTCCTCGCACTCACCCCCCCCCCCCCCCCCTCCCCGTTTCTCTCTGGGGTTGTTTCTTCCTTGCGAGGAGGCGTCGGGTCGGTGTAATGGTTGGACAGGCAGGGTTGTGACAGACAGTGGGAGGTATGAGGAGGGGAGGAGGCCGGTCTGGGAATCTGTGCAGGAGAGCAGATCACTTACAGTATATATGGAGAAGCCCTGTATACTTAGCTGTGTGACGAATCGTCATGCGTTACATTGCAACACTTGTGGATGTGCTATTTTCACTGCACCATTTCTGCCTCTGATGGCATGCAGAATAGGGATTCTATTGTTTGAAAATGTAGGCTCTATATACACACTGCGGGTGATGTGGCGAATATATTATATTAGGATGTATATTATATGTATAAGGACTTTAACACAGAATGTCACACATGGATATCATGCCGGAAGAGGCAGACACCGGTTGGGAACAAACTTGAATCTCCTCTAAAAACAAAGGATTGATTGTGTGGTGTGTGGCGTATTACTTATAACAGCAGTTGAGTGTTTTGTCATTACTGATTAGTCAAATAAAAAATGCCCATTAATTATACTTTACAACTTCCATGCTAATTGGTCTGCAGACAAGAATAATGAGCGCAATTACACAGTATATGAGAAGTACACTCAAGGTTAAACTGTTAAATATTGGCACCGGTGTGCCAAAATGTCACACAATATTACTCCCTTGCTTCTCAACTTCACTGGTCATATTGGGGGAGGGGGTCATTCCTCTGCTTTGTCCTCGTTCATTGTTATGGTTTCTTATGTTACGGCTTAATTCAATACATGCTTTTCCTTTTAAGAATGTTATGTTTAACCCATTTAGACGATTCTACAAATGTCTTCTACATTTTCTGAAAAACATTTTCATGTCAAGGACCCCCAAAATATATGCAATTGGCCCCCATCTAAAAATATGTTGTTCCAGGGATCTCCCCAGAAGCAAAGATTTAAGTTTCTCTGAAAGAATATACAGCTCCATCTCCATCTCAATGAATTAGAATATTTTGTAAAAGTTCATTTTCTTCTGTAATATAATTCAAAAATTGAACTTTCATATATTCTCAATTCATTGTGCATAAAGTGAGGTATTTAACTGGTTCATGGCCAAGGATGTGTTTTTTGACGTGCTATCAACAAATCCCTCAAGGCCAAGGACGTTGTGGACGTGGTAGACAATAATTCAAAAAAAAATTAATAAAATTATCATTTTTTTCCGATTTTTTTGCATTTTATTTTTTATTTTTATGTAATCTACTAAAAACCGGCCGAAATCCGCACTATCGTGCACGCGCGCCGTCTCTATGTGAATCGCGGCAAAAAATCGGACATTTTGAGATCTTCTGGGCCTT
Source organism: Protomyctophum bolini (assembly GCF_963924005.1). NCBI lineage: Eukaryota > Metazoa > Chordata > Actinopteri > Myctophiformes > Myctophidae > Protomyctophum > Protomyctophum bolini. The sequence goes on along the minus strand of NC_137877.1, from coordinate 34,693,495 downwards.
TTTTGAGCTTAATTTGAGTAAAATAAGAAAGAGCTAATGCTAGTTTAGCAATGCGGAAGAGTCAGGGTATCTTCTGAGATGTCAAACTTTCACTTGTTGTTTACACCCTTGAACAGGAAGTGATGTCAAGAGATTTGACTCTAACGGCATTTTCAGCATAATGGTGCGTTCCCGCCATCTGGTGGCAGTTTTGGGTGTTACAGTTAAACTGCCGGATTATATATATATAATTTATTTAGACCGCTGTTTTTTCTTTTTGCATGAAAATGACGAATTAAGAAATGGGGCATTGGCCAGCATTGGCCAGCTTTGGCGACTTTTTGAATGGCAATGGAAAAATGTGAGATATGACCACAATGGCATGAAATATCTCATTTTCAAGCTGCATGTCTCTACTTCACAATGAAAGAAAAATTATGACTCTAGCATATTCCATTGTTTAGTAATAAGCATTTTAATACACCTTGGTTTTCAGTGAACAGTGAAACCAAGTTGTACTAAAATGCTTATAAGTCAACGAAGGAACATGCTAGAGTCATAATTCCTTTTTCATTGTGAAGTAGAGACATGCAGCTTGGAAATGAGATATTTCATGCCATTGTGGTCATATCTCACATTTTTCTATTGTCATTCAAAAAGTCGCCAAATCTGGCCTAAGCCACAAAAAGATGTGATTTAAGGCTGGGAATAAGAGGGTTAAAACCTTTTTTTGTTTTAATCTGGATGATTATGGCGTACAGCTCAAAAATATAAACCTAATATAGAATATAAAGGTTTTTTTACTTTATTACAAATTACTTTAATTCAGGGACGCCATGAACAAACATATTTGACCTATGTTAATGTTATTGTTTCCAGGTGCATGCTCATTAAAATACGCAACAATGGGCATGCACAAATGATGTAACAGTTTCTCCAAATCAGTTTTACGTGGCTACCTGGTTTCACAGAAACAGATTCTTTTAAAGCTTTAGTTAGTGTTCAGGGCCTCGTTGTACCAATGCTTCATACAACTGCTATAGCTTTGCTCCTACTCCAATGTTTCATTGTTTTATACAGCCACTGTGTCAGTGCTCCCACTTCAATGCCCAATTGTTTCGACCCCGACAATGGCAGCTTGCAGCTATAGTTCTGTGTTATGTTCTACTTCTGATGCTTTAGTGGTTGGTGTTGAATTCCGGCGGCGTTAAGTGTTTCCCTTGCTTCTTTCTTCCCAAGAGACTCGTCAGATAAGCATTAGATTCACTTCAAACACGGATAACAAATTGGTGATTCAGTTTTAGTAACGGGAGACGACAGTTCCCCTCTCCTCTTCTGAGCATAATGACAATTGGATGTACAATATGGCATCCGGTCTCATCTGTTCCTCTACGCAATGGCTCAGATCGGCCACGACAAAACTTGAAGTGCGTCTCGTGGTTCCGCACAGATGGTACGCACAAACTGGCACACAAACCGAGCCTTGATGTCAGCTTTTGATTGTACACAAACCGTGCCTTGATGTCAGCTTTTGATTGTAAATTCTCTTGACACCCTGTTGAATGCATGTTATCATCGCCTGCATAGTCGCAGAGGAATCCACATTGAATATCGCACGCACGCACGCATGCACGCACAGAATGCATGCGTAGGGAGAGACACACACACAGTGACCTCCATTGACCTCTTTTGTCATGTTTCAAAAGCAGTTCTGTACAACAACTTCCTATTTATATTCAAGTTCAGCTCCCTCTCTGTATTCCTCTGTCTCCCTACCCCCCCATCTCTCTCTCTCTCTCTCTCTCTCTCTCTCTCTCTCATAGTGGCATAGTATCGTCCCTCCTGTAAAGTCTGTCACATTTTAATGAGACTCATCTTCCATTTCCATCCATTTCCATTCCAAAGCCGCTCAAACACATCCATCACACTGTGACACACTGTATGCCAGCGCATTTCAGTCGGATCTGAGGACACCTCAAAGTACAATTCACAGGCGCAGGGGCGGACACACACACACACACACACACACACACACACACACACACACACACACACACACTCTCACTCTATACCAGTAAGATGTCCTGAGGGCTATAAGCGACCTCGACCTAAAGGGTGCTGAAACAACAGGTCTGGGAAGGCCCATACTGTATATGGACCTTTTTTTCTTCATTTCTTTTAAAAGTATGTTTTCGGTCCGGGTAGCGTAAAATGTGTGCTAATTAGTAAGGCCAGGCGGGGCCTCGGGCCAGCCCAGGTAGGGCCGAGCCTTAATTTGCTGGCCTAGTTTTTACTCTAGTTTTTACCGGCTGACGGGCACGGCTGCTCTAATAACTTTGGGGCGGGCCCGTAGAATTTTAATGGACAGGTATCAGTCAAAAGGGAGACTTCGAAGAGGATGGACGGATGGGGAAGGATCAACATATGGAATGTCAGAACAGGTCAGCTCCATATTTTGGAGCTGACCTGTTCTGAGTACATGCAGTATATGGAGATCTAATGGTTTCATGAGGTCAGATCAACATGGTGTCTATGAGGTCAGATGTAGAGTTGCTGGCCGGCTTCATATGAAGATGTAGGTGATGATCTTGTCCATGTATGGCTATCCAGGGTTTGATGAGGTCAGTGTCGTGATCGTCATATATGGAGACGGCCATATAGGGAGCGTGTCACCTACGGTTGCAACAACACACTATAACACAATATTCCCTCTAAGCCTACTTTTTTAACCAAATAGACATAGGGATTTTAATCGAGTTCTGTTCTGTCTGTGATTTATTTAACCTTTAGTAAAAACACATTGAGACTGCGTCTCTTTTAGTGGGAACTGGCCCAGAGGCAGAAATAAAATTACACTTCCCTACTGCATCGTCAATGTTACATTTTGGCACAGCAAATAAAACACCATAATACACCTCAAAGTACCTATGAATAAATACAACACATCACCAAAGTCCTAATTTTTTAGTAGCAGGGCAAAATCCACAATATACAAAAACTGAACCGACATAATAAATATCTAGGCTAGTACATCCAAACATGTGCAGATGTTGGACTGTACATCTAAGATGAAGATGATGCTTTTGAAACTTCTCAAGGAAACTTTCAAAGCCAATTTCAGTCCGGACTGTAGATCGTTCCACGACCAAGGGCCAAGACATTTTTTACCCCCCTCGGATTTGAATGCAGCCAAGCATTTGACCTGAGGTTGAGACCATTTTGGACCAAGTCGAATTTGGTCGAATTTGGATGAAATGTAAGACGGCAGGTCACCCAGAATGGCTTTATAAATGAAAATATGCCAATGCTGCAGCCTGCGAGATGCCAATGAGAACCAACCGAGCATACAACGTACAGTGATGTGTTCTGAAAGGTGAATTAGTTATGAATCTCAGTGCAGCATGGTACAAGGGATCCAATTTGGCCAAGGTGGAGGAGCAGGCAAACCCATAAATGGTATCACCATAATCCAATTGGGACAGAAACGGACCAATGACCAGTTTTTTATGAGCTGAACAAGCAAATAAGCCTTCAATCTGTAGAAGAAACCCAGAGTGAATTTAAGCTTTTTGCACTAGGAATCAATGACATTTGAAATGAAGGTGTTTATCCAACCAAAAGCCAAGGTATTTGTAGCGCTCCACCCACTCGATGGGAGTTCCATCGAGAGTGGAGATGGTCACTGGAGCTGAAATAGCTTGTGGAGTGAACAACATAGCTTCAGTTTTATTGCCATTTAGCAATACTTTGCTCTTTATTAATCCATTCTGTCTGTGATAGAGAGAGAGAGAGAGAGAGACACACACACACACACACACACACACACACACACACACACACACAATGAAATTGGCGCAAATTGTGTATTTTTTCTATACCCAGAAGAGTCACCACAGCAACCCTGCACGGAGCATATAGTCATGTTTGTCCCCAAGTGGCCTCCTACGTAGGTGACCACACTGTTTACTGTCTGTCTGTCTCAACCCCCAGAACACATCAAACTGTCACTTTTTTTTGAGAGGAAAGAACGCACATTTTATTCTGCTCCACAGTATATATCACAGCTGTCTGCTGACGACTTAATTACAATCTGCAGAGAACAAACACAGATTGCGAAAGTTGCGTGTGCATGCCATGTTGTGGGCGTGTGTGTGTGCGCGTGAGAGTGTCACTCGTCATAGGAAATTTATGATCATCATTATTGTAATCTCTGTAACAATGAGGCTGTGTCAGTACTGCACTTATGAAACCTTGAATAGGTAGCCAGTCGTTTATTTTGTGCACACGCAGTGTTGGAAGACATATTGCAATTTCTTACTTCAGTAAAAGTAGCAATTAAAGTCAACAAATAGGGAATCCCTATCCGCCTTGGGGTGCCATATGTATTATGGTTTGATGTTTATTCATTTCATGATAAAAGTAACTGGCAGTGTAGCAAATTGACCATTATTTATTTGTTGGGTAAAATATTAACTAAATTCAATTCAAATTCAAATCATTTTTCCAAAGACTTTTAACTGAGACGGTATGAAAGACCATTGAAGCCCAATTCCTCAGAATGCCATGTTATCAGAAACCCATTCTTCAAAAAGCTGTATTCCCTAAACCGTTTGGTCGACCTAAGCAATTCGCATTGACCCCAGCAATCACCGCTTTCGTTCACAACTATTCTGATTTCATATTGTGAATTAAACACAAATAGATCAAAGATTAGAGCAATTTTCAAACTGAAGAACTCAACCCCAGCCTGCATGTGCAGCTATAGCCTTGCCCAGCCATGCAGCGTGATGTCTGGTCTAGACTAGGTGGCGGCCGGGTGCCGCTTGGTTCTCCCCTCCCTGGTAGAAAACGGTAGAGAACACTGACATCACCTCATTTTGGAGCCATGCCCCTCTGCACTGTAGTTCACTCCCACTCCTAGACCAGGAAATGTGGCTTGTTTTCCCAGACTTTTCTTTATCTTGTGAAAACGAAAAGCCTCAGTCTCTGCTATAGATCCGTGACTTCCTATTAGAACTATGCCAGGGGTTGAGGATGGGATGTGAAACCTCTGCACTTCAACCCTCAGCACTATAGAGCCGTGCTCGTAGTACGTTTACACTGGATGCTACACTATAGATGTCACACTCAAAACTACACCAAAATACAAAATGTACAATCTAGAAGAAATAACTTCAGGGTTTCTTTTGTAACTTTGAAGTACTTACGGTGCCTTTGGCACCGTAAGGTGCTAGGCTGTTCCCTTCCTCTAACTGCTGTATACATACAGTATGATACCGTGGCAGCTGTTAGGGAAAAAAAAGGGAAAAAAAGGTGAGAGAATGTTGATGGATATGCACATACATTATATTATGTTAACTTTCTTACTCCCTTATTAGTATTAGCCTAGTTAGTATTTTTTATTATTTTGGTCTTGTTTATCTTTTTTTTTTACAAGGAAGCCAGACTTTATTCTTATGTACACAAGAACCTTGAACCTTTACAGGAATTTATTCCCTGAACTGCCTGCACACACAAAGCAGTCACGCTACATTTACATTAGGTGTAAAAGTAAGGAAAAAGTATCTCCATTTATGTTTTTGTGCACTTTGGCGTGTGCGTGTGTGTCCCCCCCCCGATATGTCAGCTGTACTGTATGTAACGATGCTTTGCCGTCCATGCACATTGTAACTGGCTGCTCTCCCACTGTCAAACTGCACTGGCATGTAGTGTTTATGTCCTTTGTACAAGGTATTCCTGTATTTCTCATTATGTGGACATAAATAAACATTTCGTGTGTGTGTGTGTGTGTGTGTGTGTGTGTGTGTGTGTGTGTGTGTGTGTGTGCGCGTGTGTGCGTGTGTGCACGCGTGCGCGTCTACAAGTGAATACATATGAGTGTCTGCACATGTTGAAATATTCCACATTAGTAACACCACTCGATTGTGATTGACACAACAAAAGGAATAGGTCTACGCCCATCCCTACAGACAGAGAGAGCGAGCATGCCTGGGGCAACACACACACACACACACACACACACACACACACACACACACACACACACACACACACACACACACACACACACACACACAATGTACACATACAACACATACACTACTACTGTATGTCTGTGTGCCTGCTTGAATTTGTGTTTCTGTGCATGTGCACAGTGCACGTGTAGTTGTGAGAGGTTGTGCACGTGTATAGATTTGTGTGTGTGTGTGTGAGAAATATAGTTTATCCAATTACAATAGGTCACAGATCAAAGGAGATAAAAAATGCACGCACGCACGCACGAGCCACACCCTAATACAGGACAGCATATAATTACAGCTTCTGTCTGCATGTCTGGAAATAGCCAGTCAATTATCACAACACCATGCATTAGTATACCTACCTTCACATAAACGGACAGCAGATAACAAGTCCAATAAAAAGCATTTAATTAAAAGCATTTATTTTTTCATCTACTGTTCCTGAAATCACTGTTCAGTCATCCATGATATCACTTTGTTTAGAAGTGTGTAACAAAAGAATAATGATAATGTTTTTATCAGTGTTATTAAATACCGGTAGACTTTTTCAATTTCCAGGTTTTGCTCTGCCGTCTCATTTTGTTCTTTTGTGTTGTGCATTTATGGAACACTGACATATCGGTGATATATCGGCCATTATTATCAATTTTTTCCTTTTCCTCTTAAATGTTTTCATCCCACAATTTTTGTTCCAATTGCCTAAGCTGTAATCGTGGGCGCTACTCTCCCTCTGCCAACCTGGGGAGAGCCCCGAACTGAGCTTCAATGCATGAGGAGTGAGCAGGCAGCTTCTTATCTCCTGACAGGGGGACTTTCCCCAGTAGGTAATGTGTGGAAGGAAGTAAGGAACACGTTATTCCAACCACTTCCTTTCCCCGCCATCGGGCGCCCCGGCTCCTGCATGGGAGCCAGTATAGACACCTGGATTACATGCAAACTCCACACAGAAAGGCTCTTTCGCCAACCCCACCTGGGGTACTGGCACTGATGACATGGAGGAGAGAACACGCTCCCCAGTGCACACATGTCTGCAGAAGAAATCGAATCCGGGACCTTCTAGCTGTGAGGTGACAGCGCTACCGACTGCACCGTCACCATTGTGAAAGCTAGGAGGAGGCAATTGGCAACTCCAAATGACGCCCCTGCGCCTCGCATAGTGTTGCAGTGGCCTGCAAGACACTAAAGCCCAACTGCTTTGCTGGGTGCTGTTCAATAATTGTAATGTTATCCTGAGCTATTAACAAAAAATAACTTTTATATTCCTGACAGCGGTACACCATCTTTAAATAAAATGTATTTTGCGAGAGAGGGGTGTGTATGGTCTCCTGGCCTTTGAACCTCCAGAGGGAGGGACAGATCGGGGTGTGGTCACTAATCTAATTTCTTGGAAAGCTCTCGGCTCATCCATCAAGGCAGAAAGTATTTCCATCTGTTACTTTTTTCATCCTTTACCCCCCCTCCCCCCACACACACACACACACACACACACACACACACACACACACACACACACACACACACACACACACACACACACACACACACACACACACACACACACACACACACACACACACACACACACACACACACACACACACACACACACACACACTCACACACTCACACACACACACCACCACTCCAGACAAATGAGCCACCCTTTCTGTACCATTGTAGCCAAGTGGTTCCTGAGTTTTACAGTGTCTGTGACTTTCAGACGTGTTCGTCTAATGGACTTGGCGCGGCTGCCACCGCTTTTACATGCGCCTGTCAAAGAGCTCTCAGCAAAATGAACCGACATGACCAAATCTTTATTTGCATACAAAAGCACACAATCCTCCATAGACGAAAGAGCGGTAGCCTAAGAGACAGACTGGGCATAGAGTCGGGCATGACGCCTATATGTTCCCTATAGGTCTATATGTTAGTTTATAGAGTTAGGTGCAGCGGCAGCGTTGGATGTTAGTTTTGAGGGAACAGGGCTGAGGGAACATGGTGCTGCAGGAACTGTAACCCCCCCACTTTGTTTCTAACAATTACTCACCCTGTGAAAGGCTTGAATTCATGGAGAAGTTTGTTTTTGTTCCATTCATTCACTATACATGAAGTGTCCAAAAACAAAGAATATACTAGATGAATTGAAGTCAATATAGTTTCCAAGATTACCAACCTCAAATAAAAAAGATAATTATTTTCCTGTGGATCAGGACCCACAATGTAGATCTTGTTTTGTTTTCGTTAGATCTTGAACCACCAGGTCAGTCACCAAATTTGGCACGATTTCAGCCCAATCAGAGACCAATTGAATTCCATTCTGAAATGAAAGTTCAATTATATATAAAAAGATTAATAACAAAACAAGGGCTTTCACTATAGTCAGGTTTTCATCTGACAAAAAGTGGAGGTACTTCTGTGGCTGAGTGCATGCTTACAGTTTGGCACTGATCAGTCCAGTGGTTTGCAGAGAGAGAGAGAGAGAGACCATTCCATCCATGTGACTAAGCAGTTTGGACCACAGTTTTTATTTTATTTTCTTTCCAACACCATTTATTTCAGCCGTTTCCCTGGATGTGATAGAGATTGATGGACTCTAGGGCATGAGGCGCGTGTGTTAGCGTGCAGCAATGTGATGCTACGGAGGCAATGTGGGATTTAACACACTGGGTCCAGATATCCAGGAAAGGAAATGGGTTGTGGACTGGGGGGGCTGGGGGGGGCAGGCTTATTTATCAATTTGCTGTGTCTGTCGTTCTCCCATCTCCTCCATCTGAGGTCAAACGACTAAGAACTGCCCTGAGTCCAGCTAGCCGCTGAGAAGTCCAAGGTTCTACTCATTTTAGCAACAAGACAGACAGACAGTCGGACACGTCCTCTTTTTCTTATAAGAAACAGTTTTGTGGCCTTGTTGCTTTTACATTTTAGACATACCGTATAAATGGTCTGTCGATGTCCGCCAACTGAAAGCCTTGTCAGGAGGATTTACTTTGATCGTTATTTGAAGCTTGGAAAGGAAACTGATTTCTATTTACTGAAGGTGAACTGGCCAAGACATGGTCTCCAATTTAAGTAACTACAATGTCAGTGTACACTCCCAGCCTGCAATCCGTTGAACCACTTTAACCCTATTGTATACAGCCGATCAGCAAGCTCACAATGTGTTGCATCATGAGCTTGTAGATAAGCTTATGGAAAACAAAAAAATTTGTGTTATTGGTGTCACTCGCACCAAATCATTTCAGATGGCTGTGGCTTAATAATGTATCAATTTTGGTGTCATTGATATGAAAATGTTTGTTAACCACAGCTCCAGAGCAACCATAGTCCAGCGGGTAGACGAGTCAGAATCAATATTTAGTTTGTGTCTGTGTGCAGTTACTCTGTGTGTGCGCGCAGTGAGGCCTGACTTGGCCAGCCGGGGGATTTACAAACACTGATACAATTGGAGGCTTTAGAAGCTGACATTATTGATTTTCATTATCCGGTTTCATCGCTGTCACATGTCATCAACTCTAATGACATCAAAGCTCATCAGCTGGGAAAAATTGCAGAAATGGGAAACAGACTGCTGATCTGTGCACGTCCTTGCGTGTGCGGGTCCATTTGGTTCCATTTGTACACTCTCAGAGTTACAGTCCCATACGGGTACCTCATCAAGGAACCCATTCATTCACCCAAAAATATTTCTATAAAAATAGTGATAATAGCTGAACTACACTATAACGTGTCGCATAGTGACCTTGTAGATGTAGACTGGATTTTTTTCGCTGAATCTTTGCCCCAGAAAAGGGACAGAGGATTAATGTGGTTTAAAACCATACTACAGTATATGTCATGATATTACTATATCCACAATCCCAGACAATATCTCCCATATCAAGATACCAATATGATATCTGTGTGCATATTGCCCAGCCTACTGTATAGGTCATGCTATTTCTCAAGTTAAAACACATTGTCTCTCTCTATTACTCTCTCCAATTTCCTCTTCCATTATTCCATTATTTTCTCTGCCTTAGAGTGTGTGTGTGTGTGTGTGTGTGTGTGTGTGCGCGCGCAGAGTGATAACCCATCGAGGACATGGATGTGTAATTCCTCTTTTAATTCATTTATTTCCCAGATGGAGAACTCAGCTCGATTCCCTGGGCAAGGCTCTGCATATTAAAACATGCACACGTGCACAGTATACACACACACACACACACACACACACACACACACACACACACACACCTCCTCGGAGATTTTGGCTCCGTTTCATAATTACATGTAATGCTGCTTTAATCTGCTCCTCTAACTACAGTGATCCTGGCCTCGATTCTACTTAAAGGGAACATACACAAACACAATTCAAACATCTACAGTATCTATCTATCTATCTATCTATCTATCTATCTATCTATCTATCTATCTATCTATCTATCTATCTATCTATCTATCTATCTATCTATCTATCTATCTCATATTAACTAATAAATACACTCATACTACATTCATTCATTCATTCATTCATTCAATCGGGATGCAACAGTTAATTGAAGTAATCAATTTCATTAATTGAAAGAATAAGCAATTTTAAACCTTAGGCTCACCTCATGCTAGTGATTCTAATTGTGATTAGAATGTTATAATTGTGACAGGCCAACACTGTTCTTCCTTGAGTCCTCAGCAATGCCTGCCAAATGTGAATACAATATGGGATCAGCGTTTCATGGTATGAAAAGGGCAGACAGATATATTTCATAGACAAAACAAAATGCTTGTATAATCAGATCAATATGTTGTCTGTAGATGAACAGTATAAGGTTTATTTGTCATGAATAAGAACAATGGCAAAGAAATACAGTACAGTATGCCCTGACACCAGCTAATCGCCTAGAAGCAGTTAAAAGCAAAACAAACGAAAGAGGAAGGTTTAATTTAGTTCCGACCAAAGCAATCTGATTGGTTAAAATGAGCTCTCAAGCCATGCTTAAATGAGAATAATGCAGTCAGAGTCAGACTAGAATATTTTGTTTCCTTTTTCCTTTTCTTTTACTGAATGGGTTCCCAGATTGAAACGAGCATGACGGCACACCTGCAATATTACACTCGAGGCTTGCTTCATCGTGATTATTGGCACGGCAGTGATGCGGTCAGGAACGAGACGGAGCCGAATTCCACTGAAGAGCCAATAATGCACACCTTTTTTTCTCAATATTGCTACTGGCACAGCACTGATATATGACAGAGAGAGAGAGAGAGTGAGAGAGAGAGACAGAACGAGCCAGAACGGACTGCTCTGGAGTGTAACAATTTATAACAATGTGTTTGGAAAATATAGATACAGTGATTGGTTCGTGAATGTGAGCACATAAAGATTAACCAACATTTCCCTTGTAGTCTTTTCACCATGAAAAGCTTCAAAATGGTTTTCAGATCTCCAGTAATTAAGCTTCTAAAACAGGTGTTATGAACACCATGCAGCAGTGTGTGGCTGTGTTCCATCCCAGCTGCAGGTAGATCAATGAGACCATCATGCATTCAGTGTGGAGTGGAGCCGGCTAGCTGATGCAAGCCCAGTGCACTATTCAATGTATCATCATTATAGAAAAAACATTTGAAGTGTTTCTACTTGATCTGACAACCCTACCGTGTTGGGTGCACGTACAGGAGTTTCATGACAGCCTAGGCAAATCGATTGTTTTTCCTGTACAGGTTAAGAACTGGTGTCAAGCCTTATAGTCTTGCAGTGGCTAGACGATTAGATATTTAACGTCTGGCTGGGGCACAACCATTGAAAAGTGAGGACAAAAGGTGACAGACATATTCATTGAAAAGACACAGACCTCCTTAGACCAACCATGGAGCACTGACCGCTACAGCCCAGCCAATCAGAGGCTCGGCTGACATTTTCTCTGCCAAAGAAGTTGGGCCTTCACAGGTGTTACCAGTGATACTTAATTAAGACTCTGTCCCATTTAGGCCCCATCCAAACGGATAGTATTTTAGGTGCACTTGCAAAAGTTTTTAATCGTATTGCCGTTTCGTCCACACGGAACTGCCGTTATGGGTGACCGAACACGCTTATTTTGAAAACGGGTCCCAGAGTGAAGAAATCTGAAGACTCCCTTGCGTCTCCCTCCGTGTGTACAACAAATATGCATCTTTCCTGAACCGATGACGCCACAGGCAGCATGAACAACGTTCATGCTGCAGAAGCTACCGAGCGCGATAGGGCTCATGTACTGCTCCTATATGACCACTGTTAGCAACAATTGGACATGGAGAACTGCATTCCCTGTTTGTTATGGTTTATGTCGCATGAGTTGAATGTGCATGCTGCATGTCTTCTCTCTTTTTGTTGCTTTGTGGCAGCTTCACAGCACTACTTACAGGCCGGACATACTGTACTACAGGCATTTCCAGTGGTTGAGTAACTTGTGTTGGGTTCATGTGGACAACAGATTCCTTGAGACGATTCTGTGTGTACGGTAAACTTATTGAAAATGACATTTTTTTAAAACGTCTCCATGTGGACGTGGCCTAAGTGTACTTTCCAGTGACCTATACCAACATACACAATAATGCAACAACCTGACACTGTATGACAAGTTAATTAAACTTAATCTTGTAAATCTTTGGAGGAAATACAATTTCTTTCCAATATGGCTACCGTGCATATAGGGAATACTGTATGACATGAGATGATTTGAGAGGCTAAAGATGTCTACTAAGATGTCTTCACATCTGACTACTAAAACTTATACAGATAGCAACTTTAAATCCTGTTTTGGCATGTTTTGTGTAGCCGCACAATGCAAATCCACAATCCTCCAATCTTCTCAACCCAGCTGTGTGTGCAGAAGCAGTGCCAGGTGTTGTGCATTAGTGTTAGTGCTAGCCAGCGTTACAGGCCCCTCGTCGCCACAGAGGTGTGAACAGCCGCTCACAAATTAGCCGCCTTGCTCCCCTCATCCATCATCCCTTTTTCTTACTCTTTCTCCTGTTCTTTCATTCTTTCTTACTCTTCTCTAGTGGTTACTTCCTTCCTTTATTACAGTTTTTAAATTCGTATACCAGCTTTCCCAATCAGACCATATTAGCTCTCAATTCATGACCCCTCTATTGTTCACAGACTGCCTGTCTTGATTTATTCTCACTATTTGTAATTGCGCAACATTGGGTCCAAATATAAACCACACCAATGCATTGGTCCCGACGAGACCCTTTGGTGTGGTTTGGGCTTTAGAGTAATGTATGTCTCAAATCATTTATGATCATTTGCATACATTTGATGGACACATAACATTTTAAATGCTACTACATAGTAAAGTCTTAAAGTTCATCAAATCACCTTTATGGAGACAAAAGAAGGAATGTCACACCTGGCTTATACATGCAGTGCACTGTAACCTGGAACGGATTTACTGCCATTGCATAGTTGGAAGTATGTTTATTTTAGTTGTTTTCCCCAATTCACATTATTCTATATAATTGTAAGCTGTATTTCCAAAGCTGGTGGGTCAAACTAAACAAGTATACTAACAAACAAGTATCACATTTTGCAGCAATGATTCTCTTCTTTCATATGAAATGAAAAAATAATAATGACTGAAATTTGAATTGTAACCCCTTGGTTTTTGGGGTATTTGTCACTTTCATTTGGCATGTGGGCCGGCGTTGCGGACTACAGGCAAATGGTCTGTGGACCATAGATGTCTGCAGAGCATAGGTGTACCCTAAAACCTTCCTGCCTCTTTAAACTTGTTGAGCAGTCCGTCACCTTCTTTCAGGGTGAAGAACAGGGTGTGGCTTCTGTAATACTGTGGGTATAACTGGAGGTTCTGGATGACATTCTGGATGAGATGGGCCCGTGTCATCTCACAGCCGGGTGCGTCATATTCCAGGGCAGTGAAATGGACGTGGAGGTGGTAGTATGATGGCTGATAGTGGAGGTACACCCTCAGCTTCCAGGCTGGCAACCCGTATCGCTGGAATATGGCCTCCTCTCCCTTCTTAAGGATGTTCTTGAGAAGGGGAACATGCTCTGGGGTCAGGTCTCTGAGGCACTTGATGCCTTTCTGACGAGCTATTGCAACAAGGTACAAGTTGTCATTCTGCTTTTGGTCCCACTTGACGTCCGGTAGGAGCACAAAGCCAAGCTGCGGGTCTGGATCTTCACAAACGATGCGATCGGCCTCTGCCTTCTTCTCTAGAACATTGTACATCCACTGAATGCTAAAGCTCTGCTCCTCAATGCATGGCAGAGTGATGGCGTTGTAGTCCGCCTCTGTCTCCTCCACCAGAAACATCTCCCCACTCTGGTACTTCTTCATGTGTTCCTCTGTGGCGGGACACACCACTGTGGTCATGATCCTGTTGAGATGGGCAGGGGGCTGCAGCTGGTAAGTGCTACAGGTGTCATTCCTCATGTCCAGTTCCATCCTGGAACCTCTGAACAGCTCATCCAAGCTGTCCTTTGTGATGGGAGTCTTCTCCAGCAGGACCACTGCCGCCTGGTCTGCTATTGTTCCATGGACAAATATAGTCTTCTCCCGTGCACAATCTCTGAGAACGCGGGTTGTTTTAAAACCAGACAGGCTATCTCCATCTTCTTCAGGCAGTTCCATAAAATGATATTAAGCATTTGCTTTGAGAACCAGAATATTAAACACATTACTGTGTCAGGGACCCTGGATTTATAGCACTGATGATGACGTGGCTGGAGGTGACGACATGACCCGAGACGTAGGTAACTGGCCTGCGACTTCATACCTTCCAGCTTGCCTCATTTTCAATTTTCAATGAGTGCTTGTCTCTTGACGTCATTTCTGAAATGGGCTAGCGCCCCTCAAAAAAGAGCATGGAAAACATAATAGATTTGTAAGTTGTAACTGATAGGGCAACAACAGGGCTCGAGCCTGTTTCTGACAGCATGACTACCTTGTTATCAACGTTTATAAATGCATTTTCAATCTTTTTTTATGGCCATTCCCTTATATTAGGCAAGAATAAGCCTTGTGGAGGGAAGGTAGTGCGGCAAGATGGTGGTGGAGGCGCTTTACTAAATTTCATTATACATTTTTTTTATTCCGGAATATTGCAAAGCTGTGTACATATTCAATATTATTCAGTCATTCCAAGCCTAAATGGTTTACAAAAGAGTTATTATGAAGACTCTGGTGTGTGTAAAGAAGCTAGTCTCTTCAGTAGAGGTTTATGATAGATCCATCGCTCTCCATCCTTGTGAAACAGCCTCGGCTCCCACTGCTGTTCATTCTGCTTCCTCTCCAGAGCATCAAATCTCTGTTTATCCTCCAGTCGGCATTTGGCTACTGTCGCTGCGTTGATGTTCTTACGTTTCAAGTTCTGTGTCACATCTTTCCACAGACGGCGAGACTCGTATTCCAGCTGGTCCTCCAGCTTCCGGACCTTCTTCTTATTGATTCCCATTTTGTTGGTGTCTATGAACAAGGATTTCTCCCCAGATGCCCACTTGGCATGCATCACTCCATTCCACTCTCCCTCAATGGAGCAGAAAGACTTCTTATCCTTTGGTGCAAAGATCTCTGCAGCCACCTGGTGTTTCTTTCCACCGTAGAAAGGCTTGGTGTGGAACATAATGTTGGCACTGTAGCCTGTCCTGGAGCAGTAGATGGTACACTCCCCACCCAGCTCGAACCATGGGACTGTCAGGATTGACCTGCCATAACCATTAGGGAAAGTGAGAATGTAGTGTTCGTCATGTTCAAAACATGAAACACGGCCTTGGCCAATATTGTGGACACCTACAGATAGCGGTAGCCCGAGGAACTTGGACTTAGTCCAGATGTGAGCATTGAATTGAATCTTCTTATTGTAAGACTCTGCATAGAATGCAGAAACAGGTGGGTGGTGCGAGACCTGCTCTGCTACAAAACCCAAACTGTTGGGCAAAGACCACGGGATTGGACCATCTGATACTGTCTCCTTGGGCAGCGCAGGTTCCTCCGCCTCATTGGGTAGATCCCAGTGGCAGTAGAAGGCCTCTCCCAGGATGGGATTGAAGGGCTTCTTGGCTAATGAACTCTGCCTTCCAACATGGAAGGATGACAGATACCATTTCACCACCTGTACCATGCGCTCCTGGGGAGCCGGCTGCTCCGCGATACTTACAAATAATTCTGGATGTGCAAAGAAATCTGCATACATCTCTAATAAAGACCTCCTCTCCAAGATGAAGATTGGTAAGGCCACCGCTGCGAGGTCCATGCCGAGTCGGACCTGAGACAACAGGTGCATGACAATGCTCTTTTGCTCCCCCACTGACTCAAACTCCTCAGTGTCGTCATGGTCATCGTGGCTGTCATATGTGGTGCAGTTTGATTTGAATTTGCTGAGTGATGAAGCTGCGTCTGTGGTGTCTTTGGATAGGGGTGAGTTCAGTGATTCCTTGGTTTGGAGTTGTTTCAGCACTGTTTTCTCATCACCAAGGGGCAAGGTGGCTGGAGGCCCCGAAGGAGACCATTTGAGCCTTTCAGCTGCCTTGCCTCTTGGCACTGCTGTGTGAAGTGTTGAAGTGAGTTCTTGGGTGCTCAAACAAGATCCTTTGGGCCCACACGCCACCTGGTGTTTTGGGGAATTGTTGCTCCAGGAGAACTCGCCAGCATCATAGAACTCGTCCTCACTGGAGGAGTACAAGACATCTGGCACTGAGGGAGAGGGGATGGAGATGTGGGTGTGGAAGGTGGCGCTACTACTGGGACCTGACACAGCGCTAGAACGGTCTGTGAGTAGTGTGATCTGTGTTGGCATGGTTGTGTTGACTACAGTCATGTCCAGAGGAGGTTGGTTGATCACATTCACTGGGTTGATGTTTCTTAAAAGCCTGTTTGCGAGTGGCTGTTCGTTATTTGGATCCTTGGCAATTTGCACCAGTGCAATACATTGATTGATGGATTCTACCATACTGCAAGTTGTCTCCATCAAATTGTTAATCTTATTGCGTGACACATCCATACCGTCCTTGACCTTCTCAAAGAGCTTCAACTTGACAATCAGCATCTGCAAGTAGGCGTCTGCTTCGGCAAGCTTCTTCTCAAGGTCTTGAATGCTGGGGATAAATACAGTCTCTGCCTCCCTCAGCTGGAGGGTGTGATGGAGCATAGTTCCTTCTAAGGGGCTTATCCACCTATCTCGCTCGTCTGCATTTCGGGCTTGGAAATGGAACATCTTTTGGTCCACAGTGATGGTAAAAGTGCTGTCGTCCTCATCACCGATGCCGATCACAGCTCCCTTGAGACGTACGCAGCCTTTTCTGGCACCTCGCATCATCTTATCCTTTGATGTGTAGTATGACAGCAAGCCATCATTGTAGTCCAAAACAAACCACCGGTATTGCCAGCGGTTGACAACATTAGTCCACTTGCTTAGCAGCCCCTCCATCATGATGGAAATGTACAGTCTCTTTGAAAGTCTGAGCAGAGATAAGATGTGAGATTGACAGTGTCTGGGTTTAAAAACTCCGTCATCCACGTTCCAACCTCCCATATGATTGGCTGAGAGACGTGATTACGTCGCACCTGGGAACCTCACATGATTGGCTGAGAGACGTCATTACGTCACACCTGGTCTGCATATCTGGAGCAGACAGATCTATGGATCTACAAGTTTGTTTTTCTTAATTGTCATATATTATCTATAGGGCCCCTGCCCGGTGTCCATATATGGAGCTGGCTTGTTCTGACATCATTCTCACATCTGCATAGACTCCATATTTGAGCGTGCCTGACAAATAACTCCATATATGCATTGACATAAAAGGGACACAGACACATATCTGGCCTGGGTGGGGCATGCATTTCCAACATGCATCGTTCCAAGTATGCCAGTGCCCAACGGGCACCGCTGTCTACAGCGGTGCCCTAGTTCAATAAATTGTGGTACCCATGTTATTGGTTGAACGCGCATCTATGAATGGACCCTTATGGGTCCATTTGAAATGGTCGGGTCAAGTTTTAGAGTTAGAGTATCAGTGGTCTGACACTACCACAAATGGGACATTGCAAGTGTGGTTGCAATTTCCCACCTCGCTTAGTACAGTATGATGATAATGATGTATATCCCACATAATGTCACAAATAACAATAAATCAAACTCTAACCTCTTGAGTCTTAAATGTCGATCCGGTCAACACTAGATGATGTGAATTGTGAAATAACACAACAAATGTCAAATGGTCGAATTGGCGTGAGTACTGAGTACTTGTGAGGGGCGCTCTTGTCATCATACATCATCACATTCCGTGCTCAGCCAATCAAATCTCACATTTCGTGGTACACAGAGTCAGACAAAACAATTACAATCGGACATGTCAGTGTTGATTTTGTCGACTAAAATGTTACGGAGGGGCCAGTGGAGAAGAGATCCAGTGGAACTAATAATTAAAAGAAAAGTCATTTTATGTTTCGTTGCGCTCTGAAAATAGCAGCGCGACTAAAACTGAATCAAAATGTGCTCAACACTGGTCAGTGTACAGTATATTGTGTTATAAGGCATACTTTTCACAGAACTTTCTACTGAATGGAAAACAGGTGAGGTACTCCAACCACGGCCAGTTGATGGGGTGGACGTAGAACCATATCACGAGAATGACGAACAGGACAACGTAGACCACCAGGGATATTACGATGAGGAGGCGTTTCCGGTACTTGTCAAACGTCCCAAAGGTGACGTAGGGCAGGAAGGAAAAGGAGAGCAGCAGGCCACTGAGGAAGCCGAACACGTGGGCGATGTTGTCGATCCACGGCATCAGGCCACACAGGAAAAGGAAGGCGACGATGCACATCAGCTGCATGAAAGCCCGCCATGGCTTCTCCAGCATCTGCCAGCTTTGGAAGAGCTCTACGAAGAGGCACGCGAGAAGGCCAAACTGTGACCCTGCTGGTCCCACCTCGGCTATAGAGGGCATGAACTGTGCGGAGGCCAGGTTACCGGTTATGCCGCTAAGGATGTATATGATGGAGATACGCACCCACCCTGCCAACTTCTCAAGGTCTCTCAGTATTGTCACCTGGAACACCACCGACACGAGACAGTGAAACAGTCCGGCGTGGAGGAAGAGCGAGAGTATGAGGCGATAGAACTGGTCAGGGACGTCGGGGGCGAGAAATGGTAACATGCCACATACATCATCTAGACAGTGGACTTGCGAGCAGAGTGTGGCCTCCTCATGGAAGTAACCATGCATAAAGGAGCAGTACTCTCTACTAGAGATCTCACACCTGCCCTTGGCTCCTATGCAACATGGCCTACCTATAATGTTACAGTCCATGTGGCTGTAGCCTGTGTTCTTTGCCTTGTGGGGGGATGTACACACTGGCCACTGGGTGATGTCATCAGGCCACCTGTGTGGCTCTGTCGAAGCAGGCTCTTCGCACACTCTAGGGTCCTGGTGACAGACGGCGCCAGAGGACCTGATGATGTCCACTGGCTCGTTGTGCCATTTCACAAAGGTGCCCAATATCCTCGAGCAGTCAGACCTGAGGGTCTGCACACAACCAGAGTTGTCATTCTGAACACAGCAGCCTGACTCTCTCTCCAGGCCCTTGGCCGTTTGGATCAGACTGACAGTCTGGGGGTCTTGGCGGATGCAAGGAGAGAACTTGGCCCCCAGGTGGATCAGGTCCTCAGAACTAGGTCCGATCCAGAAGTTTTCCTGCTGGGTGTAACTTACACTATCATAGTAGACTTTGTTCTTCCGTATTAGTTCCGTAGTAGAATGCTGGGCAAATCCGATGGGGGCAAAGCCATATGTGAAACAAGTAAGCAGGGTGATCAGTATGTGGACAAAGGTAATCCAATATGTAAAATAGGGCCTGTAACTGTGGTAGTCATCTAGCTGCTTTTGGACATTGCTGCTGACACTTTGATTATAGTGGCGCTTCATCCACTTTCCCACAACACCCATCCCATACCGACGCTTGTGCTTAGAGTCCGGTGGGTCACAACACCTATTCAGCAGGTTGCAGGTGGCTTGGATGCTCATGCGGGCAACAGACTCCTGCATGCGTTTGGGTTTATGGTTATAACCAGCGTCCTGGCGGTTGACAGTGGACTGTGAACTGCCCACCAAGGTGACTGAAGCCACCTGAGTGGGGTCTGTTTCTGCATGTGGGGTCTGCGCAGGATGACCCTCCCTTTCATCGGGCCCCTTCCTGGCCAGAGGCTCTACGATCCTGGGCACCTTGTGTGCTGTTGGTGAGTCCAGGCCCTGATCGGTGCTGGTGAACATCTCAGGCTCTCTGTATTGGGCCTTGAGCTTTCCAAAGCGCTTGTTACAGTGAAGCCGGCTCTTCCTCTGCCACAACTCAAAGTCGTCTCCAACGCCAAACCACTGGGCTGTGCTCATGAGAGCACTCTTGTAGAATGTCCTCAGACGTACAGCCCAGTGGATCGGTGTTGGGGGGGACTGTGCCGGCGGGAGGCTAGCCACGTGGCTGGCATCGTTCTTCGGAGGTGGACTCACTGGCTGTTCAGCAGGGCCGTGGTCAGCTTCGTCTTGCTGCTCTTTTTGAGGAGGAATACTTATGACAAAGGTTGGTGGCTTCTTTCGGCTGTCTCCCTGGCTGTCCTCCTCCTCTGCTTGTGTTAACATCTAGTCAGATGTCTAATATCCACAGTCGAAACGGCTTCCGTTTTGCCTGATTCCACTACAGGTTAGCTGTTGTTCTGAACAGGAACTAGCTCTGCAAGGGTGAACTTAACCGTTGCCGGCTGACCTCATGCTCCAGGTATTGCTGTCATACCCAGAGGAATATGTCTTACAGTGAGTGACTACAGATCTGACACAATATGAACAGGTGACTACCAGCGAGTTTGTCTGGTCTATATATGGACATATGTCATCTTGTCTATGACGTCAGTCATCCTCCAATGTAGAAATAAATACTTAAAAATAAGACATTTCAAATAGTCGGGGTTGATCGCACTAAAAAACTATTTCAGTAAGCCTGGACAGCTGACCTATCTGTCTTGGCACTTGAGCTAAAATGCTCAAACCTTTGCTGTGTGTCACTCCCTGTCTCTCTCTCTCCATTTACTGTATATACTGTATATACTATCAAAGGCAGAAAAAAATCCAAAAAGATATCTTAAAAAGAAAAAAAAAGTCTTATTGTATAGACTTGTTCTTCCGTACTCGTTCTGTATAGTAGTAGAATGCTGTGCAAACCCAATGGGGGCAAAGTCAAAAGTAGGGCCTGTAACTGGTAGTCATCTAGCTGATTTTGGAGATTGATGCGGACACTGCGTTGATGGTGGCGGTTCATTTCCCACCCCATACTGACACTTGAGCTTCGAGTCCATGCAATGGGCCGCTACACCCCATCAGCAGGTTGAGGTGGCTCCCGCCTATGGTTGGCAACAGTTATAACCAGACCACCTGAGTGGCATGTGGGTTCTGTGGGAATACATGCTTCTCATCAGGCCCCTGCCCGACCAGAAGGGTCCAAGATCTTGGGCATCTTGTGTGCTGTTGGTGAGTCCAGACCCTGATCGATGCTGGCGAACATTTCAGGCCCTCTGTATTGGCTCTTGAGCTTGCCAAAGCGCTGACTACAGTGATTCCGGCTCTTCCTCTGCCACGGCTCAAAGTCGTCTCCAGCGCCAAACCACTGGGCTGTGCTCCTGAGAGCACTCTTACAGAATGTCCTCAGGCGTACAGCCCAGTGGATCGGTGTTGGAGAGGACTCTGGCGGCAGGAGGCTAGCCCTGTGGCTGACATCGCTCTTCAGAGATGGACTCACTGGCTGTTTAGCAGGGCCATGGTCAGCTTGAGGAGGAATAGCTATGACCAAGCTGGCGGGCTTCCTGATTAGCAGTCGGCTGTCTCCCTGGCTGTCCTCCTCCTCTGCTCTTAGTAATGACATCTTGTCGGAAATAGTGTGTAGTATCCACAGGAGAAACGGCTTCTGTTTTGCCCGATTTTAACCAGTGATGCTCCATGAATCGCTGTCGTGTGACCAGTTATACCGGGCCCGACACAATACAAACATGTGACTGCCAGCTGAAGTCCATGAGTTTGTCTGGTCTATATATGGAAGTCAAGTCATCAGTGACGTCGGTACACATTCAGTTGTATGGAATTGTATGGAATATTAAAGAAATAATTACTTCTTGCATCTAGAACACTTCCATTTATTGATTGCCGAGGGGAGGCTGTACGACTTCTCCCCGGTGGAGAACGCACACAGGAACTTTTGCGCTTGCGTGCGTGCGCGAGCGCACACACACACACACACACACACCAGGATATGCAAAATTACTCTTGCATGATTTGTCAAATGTAAAAAGACATTAAGGGTTTTATCACTGATATTAATTACATTAAATTTGAAATAAAACCTAATCCTTGGTTTAGCCTTAAACAATATATTAATTTAATCCTTGTCGGTGTAACCCACACTTTAGGGTAGAAACACCTGTATTTGAAAAAGAATACAAGAGAAAATATTGTCAACTGTGTGTGTGTGTGTGTGTGTGTGTGTGTGTATGTGTGTGTGTGTGTGTGTGTGCTCGTACATGCGTGCGCCATGCTGACATGTTTAATACTTGATTTAGTGCAGGACAATAGAGAGAGAGACAGGAAACAGAGGGCAGACAGGGGAGGGGGAAGGACATGTGACACAGGTCTCCAGACAAAACTGCAGAATTACCAGGGATTATGTGGTCGATGCATGCTCCCAATGGGGCTCTGCAAGTTTATTTTAGCTGTGTGTGTGTGATTGCTAGTCGCTAACACTTTCACTTATCTGTCTTATCTTCATGCATGTTTGTGTGCTGTGCGTCCAGGCATTCTGATACTGTTAGGTCCGTTCTGAATTATTTGTCGCACAGTCGCACACACGCACTCACAGCAGCATGCAGTGAATTGTGTCTTTCCTTGTGAAAGGCAAAGTGCATTACTGCTGGATCAATAAACTGAAGATTCAGAGATGGACGTCTGGGTTTCAGATCCGGTGAGCAGAGAGGAAGAGTTCTGCTGCTAATGGAGCGCACATTACACACACACACACACACACACACACACGCACACGCACACAAAACACACACACACACACACACACACACACACACACACACACACAGTATGCAATCACATAAATACATGGATCCCGGCACACGTGCAGGAAGACAAATTCATGCATGCAGGCAGACAGGCACTCACATGCACTTTCTCATGCACACGTACAGCTAAACACATGCAGGAGGCAGAGAGAGGTATGGGTTAGAAACACAGATGCGTGAGTGTGTGCGAATTAGCACATTTGCATGTAGACAGTGGAGTTGGTGTAAAAACATTACATTTGATCATGCACGAGATTCATTTTTAATGTATTTGTCATATCATGTAGTTCTGTGTGTGTGTGTGTGTGTGTGTGTGTGTGTGTGTGTGTGTGTGTGTGTGCCTAAAGTGTTCCAGCTGCATGAAGGAGTTTGCATTCTCTTCAGTCCTCACCTCCAGGCAGACTCACATTGTTTTCACACGTTAACACATTCATATCTCTCTCTCTCTCTCTCTCTCTCTCTCTCTCTCTCTCTCTCTCTCTCTCTCTCTCTCTCTCTCTCTCTCTCTCTCTCTCTCTCTCTCTCTCTCTCTCTCTCCCTGGCCCGGGGCGGACCACCTGTGCTGTTTATATCTGGTTGTGAACGTAAATCAGTGATCGTTGGAATTAATGTCTCTGTGTGAGTGTGCGTGTGTTTACAAGAGAATGTGCGGGTGCAATACAGTGTGTGTGTATAGTATTAGTGCGCGTGCGAGCGTGTGTGCGTGCGACCTTAATTGTGCCCTTGCCAGTTAATCTCTGGTAATCCACTCATTGCTTTTATAGGGGTCTAACACTTAATGCATGGTTTAATCGATTATAATTAACAATAATTCATTTTAATCAAATTGATGACATTGCAACACTGACACGCAAGCAAGTATGAATCAGACGTCGGCATGGAAAAGGTTTCATCCCTGTTTCTCTCCACATATTCCTCATCGGCCCATTCTCCAAACCTTTGATGGTACGCTCTGTGCTGTAAATTCTGTCGCTGTTTGTTTATCTCACATTGCTCTCATAAACACTGTCAAAGCCAGATGAGATAAGTAATGACATAAAGGAAGACATTAGATCAGCGAGTGTCTTTGTGAATCTCACAAAGCGCTGGACCGATTGGGCACACATATTTCTTGTGCAGACTGCCAGTAGGCCACAACTGTATACATCGGTCCACTACCTTTTTCCACACATGGTTTATACTTTTTTAAATATTTCATTTAGCATGGCTCTGTGTTGTTAAGAGGCCCCTATGCAAGTGTGAGGCAGATCGTCCCAGATTAGCTGCTTTCTCAAGGACCCTTTAACACGTTTTCTGGGCGGCCCAAAGTGTGAACTGGCAACCTTCTGATTCCCAGACGGCCTCTCTACCCACTCAGCCCTCTAACTCCATCCCCTAAACCTAATCCGTAAATGTCCACTCCCATCCCTGCCGACAACTTGAATATTTTAGTCCTTGTAATATTAGCAATAAAACAAACTTTTATTAGCTCATGAAGTCCCCATGAAGTACCAGTCTCCAGTTTTTCTGGTTTTACTATCCTTGAGGGGTATTGGTCCCCATGTCCCCGCCCGCATGCACACACACACGCACGCACACACACACACACACACACACACACACACACACACACACACACACACACATACACACACGTTGGTTTCTCAAGGTGTTTCTTTGTGTTTGTGTCACTTTCAGACTGAAGGATTAGATTGTCAGTAATTCATCACTAGTCACTACACCTCAATGCTGCTCTCTCTCTCTATCTCTCTCTCTCTCTCTCATTGTCTCTGTTGACATTGTGCCATGATCGGAATTAATCTTTATGCCAAAACGGGTACGTTGTGCTGCCTGCTCTGC
Organism: Protomyctophum bolini; assembly: GCF_963924005.1. NCBI lineage: Eukaryota > Metazoa > Chordata > Actinopteri > Myctophiformes > Myctophidae > Protomyctophum > Protomyctophum bolini. The sequence continues at coordinate 34,668,569 of NC_137877.1, read as the reverse complement.
AGCGTACCATGCCAATTTATTTTTTGAATTAAAAGGAAAGGACATCTCTGAGTGCTGCTTTTCTCTTTTAGAGATTATTTTGGTAATTCATCTTTTTGTAGGCCTATTGACATTTATGTATCATTCATCATTCTCTGCAACAAGAGAGGCGCGTGTTTGCGTACGTGTGTGCGTTTTGCATGCGTCTATGAGTTTCCCAGGCTGGTCAGTAACTCTTGTCCGTTAGCATTGAGAGGACTTGGCGTGTTGATTGGAGCCGACGGACAACAATGTAACGCTGCATGGCTCTCTGACCGCGCTGTTGTACAACGCTGACCCGTACCAAACACACCCATTAGCATGTGTGTTTGCCACGCTGCTCCGCCACGATCCCCTCTGCGTGTCTACGGCGCGAGAGCGACCCCGGGGTTGCAACACTTAATAACAATTGTCAATTTTAATGAAGAACAGCCCTATCACACTACTTAAATGAACACGATCCAAGGCTATGCACGATAAAGGCGGCTTGACCGCGAGCCAGGGTAATTATGTTTATTGAATTGTGGGTAATGCGGTTCAGTGAGGTTAAGGTGTGTGTGTGTGTGGGTAGACCGCGTGTCTCATCTTATTTCTTAAGTGAACGGGTCACGCGACCAGTGTGTGTGCGCCCTTCCATGGTGTTACAATAAACAAAACAAAACCTTCATTAACCGTTTCCGTCCGTAGGACGTAGCCACACCTCCTAGGGAATCCAACCAACACATGCATTGGACGTGTGTACACGTCCTAGTGCATCCTCAATGATATCAGGCGAGGGGAGAATATTCTGAATTCTTTCCTTTTTTTATAGTCGGACACTCGGCCACCGTAGAGCAAAGCCGTGGTCATATTAGCTTACCGTTCACTTAGCTGTTAGGGTGGCAGAAATAAGGCCTCGTCTCTCCTAATCCAGGGCGCTCTCCGTGGTTTTGATCTGATGGATATACTAAGCGCTTCATTTCTGACTTGAACATGCCTCTCGTTCATAATAGGAACGCTTTTTGGATCATGTATCGTAGATGGATTAAATCGATGTGTTCGATGAACAGAGAGAAACTAATCCTGGGGCTTCCGTTCTGAGAAAGCAAGGCTGGGATTTGCGGTTAGTGACACATTCATTCATGCTACACTGATGTTCTTTTTCTCCTCTGAACACCTTAGCCTTGTCACTGACAAAATAGCTGAAGATATTCTATTTGATCTGGCGATCCGTTAACAATACCAATGTTGTTGTGCAGCTGTTTCCAACAGAAGTTATGTCAAAAAAAAATCCCCCTTTAATCAATATAGCCGCTTAAAAAATGACAGGGCTCCAACGAGAAGAAATCACCCCCTGTCAGGATGATAGTCTAAAACAAATTCTAGCGATTTACAGATGCTATTATATATCGTAATACATTGTTGGGGGATTGTCAACTGCATTTTTGAAATATGAGGGTGAGATTTTGAGCTAATAGTGGGCTTGTATAGCATTTTGTTGAAATAAACCCCTCTATTTTCCCTCGGAGTGACATTTTAGAATTGTGCTCCATGAAAAGTACTGACAGCGCAGATTTCCTAATAGATTTGTGTGTGTGTGTGTGTGTGTGTGTGTGTGTGTGTGTGTGTGTGTGTGTGTGTGTGTGTGTGTGTGTGTGTGTGTGTGTGAGAGACAGTCAGCAGGCACATATCAGGAGGGATTGTAAACCTATCAGCACAATATAAGCCTCAAGCCAAGAGTCCCTGCCAAACAGTCCTTGCACACACAAACTGCATGCGCACACACCTACATACACACCATTTATATACAGGTAGCACCTACTAAGGCACCTCGCTGTGTGTTACTGTATACTATTACTTTCTTTATTTACATGTTTACTCATACCTATAGTTGGTAGTGCTGGTCCGGAGCAGGCCGGTCATCTGATGGTGACACCTCAAGGTTTTTGCGTCGTTTGCGTCACACCCTTTTGCATCATACATGGGCGGGGGGTCATTTGTGTTGTGTCATTCGGGTCATTTGCTATGATCTTTGGGCACCGGCCACCGGTCTTGACTTCCTCCCCACTGTATACTACACATAAGCCCACACACTCTCAGAGATTTGTGGACTTCATAAGATATGAATGTATAATTGTGGCAGTGCATCTGGGACTTTATCTCTGTTGGAACCAGATAGGTGTTGGCCTCCTATGGGTTCACCAAGAAGTGTTTGGCGATGAGCTTTGACTTGCGGCATGTGAACGTGTTGTCCGCCTGCAGCAAGGAGGCGGTTTGGCTGCACGGCATGTCAGACCTAGACCAGGCCTTGGTACTGGCAACGTATCCCCAGAAAATCTGTCAGAGATACGTCTGGACGGACATCAGAACTTGTCCTCTGCCTGTCAAGAGACGGACGTGATGTCTGCCATGGCGGACAGACAGGCCATGTGATCCGAGAGGCGGACGGATGGCTGGATACATAAATAAGAGACATCTGGGTTCGATTTGTACACATTTTCTTAATACATAAATAATGTTTAACCATTTAAGCCCCTGTTTACTAAATTAGACAAGAACTTGCGAAAATAGCAGATCTACTAACTAGCTCACAAGGTGTCGCGATGACAGGTGTTATGAGCGTGTATAGATCGACTATCTTCATTTTTTTTAAGTAACAAATTAAGATAACTTGCCCTGCCCTGCTTCATCACACAAAAGTGTGGCAGTAAAGTATTGAAAAGAGCAGATCTACTCGCAAGGTGTTGAGAGCTTGTAAATCAGCTATTTTCACAATTTTTTAATATTTTAAAATAATATAAAAGGAATGATTTCCACCCGACGGCGGCTATATTATACTTTGGCTCCATATTTCTGCCAGTGAGATTATATTGGTCTGAAATGTTCGCTTTGTTATATTCCAGTAGGCTAATTGACATTGGCTGTAATGTATTCATAGACCTGAAAATGATGTACATTAGCTAATGGTAAAAATGACCGACACAGCGTTCAGATCAAATTATTTGTATAATAGAGCTGTTAATAGCGGCACATGGTGATAAATCATTTACAATCATTTCTTTTTTTACACTGTGTGTGTGTGTGTGTGTGTGTGTGTGTGTGTGTGTGTGTGTGTGTGTCCAAACTTTGTATTCACTCCACCAAGTAGGCCATCGATGGCTGATGTCATAGCTCACAGCCATCACAAGCTGGTCACATTAAGTCTGAGATCCACATGGGAGACACAATAGCGTTTCTATGTGGATGCCGAGATTAAACATCATTTCCTAGTTTCGGCTACGCGCCGCTCCACACCTGAGCACTGATGGACCCCTGGGACCTATAATGAGCACGGGTTTCTACCGCTGGAGCTGAACGCTTCCAGCAGGACAGCTGGAGGTTAAGTGCCTTGCTCAAGGGCGTGTCGAGGGCGCTTGTCGTGGGAGTAGAGACGTTATCCTGCCGTATAGGAAACGGTAACCAAAACTATCACATCTTCTAATACACTGCAGAGTGGTTATATGAACCACTTCTTCTAATACACTGCAGAGTGGTTATGAACCTAAATGCCCTAAATACAATCAAGTACTTGATTAAATTGATTATATACATTGCAAAACGATTCGATACCGATTATTTCAATTGCAAAACGATAAGATACGATGATACGTTTATCGATATACTTCATTATTATTAAAAATAAATAAATCTATATTTCGATACAGTTACTATATCATTACAACCCTTAAGACCATAAATACAATTTCCAGTAAATGTTTCACTGCAAATTCAACCTGTATGAACGAGGCATCAAGATATGAATAGTCTCATACCAATTATTCCTGCATGCACATGCATTGTCGGATCTTTTATTCGTCACAATCCCAGTGTTTTAAAGCCCATAATAGGGTCTGGAGATTACAAGTGGTTAATGTGTAATTATCATAAACACAGGCTCTTGTAATGTACCATTTGGTTTGCTTTCATAAACAAGCAAGCCACGTTTTTGGTCATTTGCTATTTGGGAATTTTAGATTTATGTCACTGAGCAGTGAGCACACCGTCATTAGTGCTGTAGGTTATTCGGTTCGATTCCCACTGCACTTACCCACGCTAAGAAATAACACTTCCCTCATGACGCTGTAAAGGTCTTTAGCGTAACTGCGTATTACAACCACGGCCATGTGTCGTCCAAAACAGGGGGACATTACGGTTTTCTTTTTTTTTCTCCACGTGAAACCCCTGTTGTTTGGTTCATTAGATAAGACCTGATAAATGCAGCCGGAGCGAGAGCTGCAGTGTTAATTGCATTTTGGCCCTGGCTTCTTCTACCAGCAGCATATGCTTTTGGGCCTTTTAGTGAAGTTATAAAAGTGTGTTATTTGTTTCCTGGCGTGAAGCGTTTGCGGCGTACAGTAAATAACATTGATCCTGTAATCGCATGGAGCCGGAGCCGCTCCCTCCCCGGTTCGATTGTGTTAAAGGACGGGGTAATGTTCTAGCGCAGCTGCCAAGTGCACTGGCTAATGACATCTAAGGCATTACTACTGCATCAACCGTTAGCCCTCGCAAAGAAATTAGTGCCTACAGATGCCAGTTGGCTATCCGGTACAAAATAGTGACATGCCACATGGATTGAAACCCACTGGGAGTCAGCGGGTCCAACATGAATTGTCGCCGCAGCCGGTGAATAGAGCGGACAGCCTTTCAATTTCAATCCCATCATGTTTTTTTTTTAAACCCCCCCGTTGGCTAACCGCTACGGAGCAGAAGGGAGTTCTGTAGCTCAGGTGTTCGCTCAGTGAGTGTGGGATCATGTAGTCTTAACCCAGCCGCTCAGGCCTCAGGCAGGGGGCTAGAGTTGAGAGTCCTTCCCAGCATGGAGGCCCATCGGTGGGGATTACCTCCATCTCTCACCCCCTGCTGAGGGGCACCACATTATGGATCCGTGATACAGTCAGCGGCTGCCCTGTGGAGAGGGGGATAGTATGTCGAGAATGGAGTATGCACGCGTACACACACGTGAACATATCTCATTTGTCTCATCGCTAGACAAGCATGAGGCATAATGACAGAGGTCTAATGGTAATCACTCATTTTCTCGCTCATCTTCACCATTAGCAATGGGGAGCAAGCGAGGATAATTGCTCATAACTAACGGCACGCTAATTACCAGTGTAACATCACGTTCGTTTTGGTGAATCTAAAGATGGCTGCTGGGCAGGTGGCACACAGCAGCAACTCACACAACCTGCAGGAACAAACCAACACTTCTGTTTGTTTACTCTACTTTCCACTCATCCATCTCTCTCTCTCTCTCTCTCTCTCTCTCGTTCTTCTCACTTTCTTTCACTCATATAAGATCACCTTTCCATCTCTGTGTCCCACACTATCATCCATTATTCATTAAAACAGTCCTCTATACTATCATAGCTCTAGGGGGCCATGTGCATTTTGAGCTGCCAGTGTCTTTCTGCCTTGCATTTCTATAGTAAACATGCATTAGGAACGCTCCTCTTCCCAGCACGTTTATTGCAGCGCTCTGTGCAGTGGTACAACTTAGGGAGAGGAGCGTGTCAATGTCTAAAATCGAGGAAGATGCAGGACAATATAGATCAGAGGAGAGCCTGTCCGAACCCATCTCATACACCTTCTCCTGACCTACACCTTCTGCTGATCTTCATCCAGATCTGCCACACTATATTGCCATGCCATTAGAAACCTTGTTCTGAAGTACCATTGGTCTGACACAGGGAAGTCTAGATTTGAAGGCTGCCTTTCTATTTCAGGAAATGATAAAACTTGTGAAACCGTGCTGTATACAGTGTACATACGAAGTCTGGTGCTGATCGGTCCAGTGGTTTGCGAGATTAGCGCCTCCAGACAAACACACAGGCACCCAGACTGACCCTGCTGTAGCCTCCTGCAGAGCAACGCTGTCGGAAAACTAGCAAACAAAACAATTGTGCTTTCTGTGTAACCCCTATAGTCTATCTCACTATGTGTTGTGCCTTAAGTTAAAACCCCTATTTAACCCCTCTCTCTCTCTCTCTCTCTCTCTCTCTCTCTCTGACCATCAGATATCCATTTCCTCCCAACCACCATACGTACCTCCTAGCTGGAAATAAGATTTCCCACAATCTAAAAGCTGAGGTCACCCTGAGGAATGATTATTTCTTTCACAGCCAATCAGAGAGCAATTTAGACCTGGGGGGACGAGGATGATTGGCCAATCAGTGGTGATAAAAAGTTGACGCACGCAGTGAGTAAAGAGCGGGATCTGTGGTGAGACTTGGGGTGAATTACCATCTGAACGACTGACGCATTTAGCCCTTGAACAGTTGATTTCTGCCTTCATGTTAATGCATGTTGTTTAGGCAGTGGCTCAGATGTCTGAGAATGACTCACTGATTGGCAGTGGTGAGAAGGAACATGTAGCCATGTACACTTAAAATTATTCTGCTGTAATTTGCTTCTGTGGCGAGGCAGACGTTAAGGAATGAGTCACAGCCTTTCAGTGGAGACGCAAAGAAATGCAACCAATGTTTTTTTTTACAATGAACTACACATTGAAGGTATGGCCAGGTCTGGCCAGGCCCACCCCGAAAACCCTGAGACCCTATCTGAGATGTGACTTGTTTCACAGTATGATTCAGTCTATAGACCTATTATGGTCGGGTCCATCTTGAACCGGGTCTCTAAAGGTTTGACTAAGAGGCCACAAGCTTTGGCGAAATCCAAAGAAAAACAAAAAAATAACGAAATCTTTAAACAGAATCACAAGTGTAACTCAGCGCCCGCCCTGCTGTGTGTGTCCAGATGGGGAAAGCTCATTTAACGGTCAGTTTGGCTAATGCAATAATAGGCGTGGAGGAGGACTGCGTAATGACCACCTCGCTGGGCTCATTCAAGCAAGCAGAGCTTTTCTAGTCTGACCCTAATAAGAAATCTCAAGGCCATAGGAGACAGCAGAGCGGTAATTGCATATTTCTTCCCCGCTACCTCGGCTCAGCCACATTGTACAATGTGAGAAATGAGAAATCAAATGGAATGGAGGAGGTGGAGGTATTATTTAACAAAAGGAATGAGAGGGCCATGCCTGGCTGAGCATGTATTGGGAGGGATAGCACTACTTCTGTGTTTTTCCTCACCTCTGGTCCTTTTGCATGCAATTACCATTGCATTAAAGGGCAGTAGACGTGCACGGGCATATATGTGTGCGTGTGTGTTTGCCATGTGTGCTTATCAGATGATTGAGAATAAGGTTCATTTGACCATGCATGACCAGTAGTCATGTCCGTCCGTCTGTCCGTCCGTCCGTCCACAAATGGCACATGGTCTGATTGAATGTGCTTCACATTATGTTTTACAGATAATACATGTGCAGATTCAGATTGTAACATGTCAAATATCCATGTTAGCTCACACACCTCAATTCATCACTATAGCTATCTTCTTGATTTGCACTATCTCGTGTTTGCCTACTTGCAGCACATCCTATCAGAGGTTGTCTCATGACAGCCCTGACAGCCTGTCAGAGCCTGGCTGTCACAAATGTAATGTACTCTTCTGGTGAACACTTGGGCATGGCCTTTTCTGCCCAGTCTAAGTTAAGTCAAATGTGCCTGTGTTTGACTGATTTGAACTGTTTGATGAAGTGAGACAAAATGATGGTATAATTGGAATTAACTATACCTTTGAAAATCAGACTGATGTTTGATTGAGTTGATTTGAGTGTTTATGTTCCATGTAACTGTCTAGCAACTTGTAGCAAGTCATTTGTGCTGAACAAATAAACAGGGACGCTGCATGGGTTTTATGAAAGCATGTAACCATTAGGTTTGACACAGACGTTTCACTGGTTTTAGACTTGGTCACACCGCTACATTAGAAACAAAAACAAATATCTCCACCCTTGAAGAAAATATAACGGAAATGAAGTAGATCCTCATGCCCCATGTTAAAATCACAATGTTGACAGGTATGCAGATAATGCGGTAGGCCTATGCTTGCAACAAAGTCTACTGTAGGCTACAGTTGGCAGTCCTTACATTCCTTACTCCCGTGCACTTTGAGTGAGAATCAGCTATTTACTTTATTAACGTCCGTTTATGCTGATCTACAAGTTGTGAAGCACACGATCCACTGATCACTCGATCCATAGGTTTACACTATATAACATTTGACGAATTAGACCCTTAATTCCTCACCCAGGAGTCAGCCCAGCTGAGTCATATCAAAACTTGACAATTGTAACTCTCTCCTTACTGGCCTACCGGCATGCACACTTAAAGTAATGCTCTCCAATTGATTCAGAATGCTGCAGCTTGCTTGGTCTTCAACCAGCCCAAATTCTCACGTATCCCCCTTCTCCGCTCCCTCCATTGGCTCTCGGTCGCTGCCTACACAGAGTACAAAACTCTGATGCTGGCCTTCAAAGCAACCAAAGATATGGCACTCCCATATCTTCCAAACACTACTGTATGTAATGCACTTCCCATTGCATCCAGAACTGCAGACTCACTCCCAATCTTCCGCCATAGTCTCCATCTTAGCCCGTAGCACTTGCCTACGGGCTAGTGCTCAATTTATGTAACTTAGATGTGTATGTAGACATAGCACTCTATAGTGTACTGTATATGTATTGTTTCATTATATAGATATTCCACTGAATGGAAGAAAACGTCAATCTTGTCGTTAACAACATCCCTTTGCTATTTCCCCTGACTGTCTTCAGCAACACTACGCCCACGTATACCTGCCTGGATCCACAGGGTCGCACAACGCTCCTCAGGTGAATAGACGCTGTGGCCTTTCTATGTGTCGTAGAAAGAAAGGTCAACGCAATTCAACTCTCGATGCGAGCGGGCGTGTTCGTGCGACAAGCACAGATGTGACAGTTTCACAAGATTGTGCCATTGTACCACCACCTGAATGCCTGCCTCAATGAAAATAAATGTGCTAGGCGTGTCAGTCACGTCCTGGTGAAAAGCCATATAGGCATCTCTTGTAGCTTCAAGGCGCATGCTTTCATTGAAAATGAATAGATGACTATATACAGCATAAAGGCCCCTTAAAGGAGAAGTTGACCCCTGGCCTTGTATTGGGCTCTCACAGGAGTCACTTAAGTGGGCTGTATTTTGCGTGTCTTAAGTACCAGGTCTTATTCCCTAACTTGAGTAAACTAAAGACCTGGAGGCGTGATCAATGCCATTTGGCTATTCTGAGTGGCCAAAGAGCATTGATCACGCCTCCAGGTCTTTAGTTTACTCAAGTTAGTAATAAGAATAAGACCTGGTACTTAAGACACAATACGGCCACTGTGTGATAATGGTCTTTCATATCAAGGTGTTCCATTTCTGCATCATTCAAAGTACTGTTTAGTTTTTATCTATGGCGAGATTGGCATTTTTACAAATAAACCTATATGGTTCAGTCAGTCATGAACATCTTCACAGAGGTGAAGCATCTGTTGAAATCAGTAAATGGCTCTTAAAGCATTGTCGTCTTTGCTTGCCAAATACAGATGCAAGTGAGTGAGACAGACGGAAAGAGAGGTGGAGAGAAAGAAAGTGCAGGATTTAATGAGTCAGCTGGGAAGAGGAGATGAGAGCATCAATGTATCCTATAATGTAACTTCCATTTCCTGAAAAATAACAGTTCTGGACATTAAGGCTTCTGCCCGACAGCAACGATATACTGTACAAAAGTAAGTCCTGCATATGCAGAAAAAAGAAAATAAGGAAAACTAGATAAAGTGACCCTCGGGGCACAGGGCTTCACCAGGGCAGGTCAGGTTGTGGCCTCTTGGTGGCGCTATAATAGGCCAGTGTGAAAAGGGTGACATTTTATTTTCTTCTTACGCCTTGGAAAGTCTGTGAAAGATTTCTCCTGGTGGCGCTATAACAGGCCGTTCTGAAAGTTTTGGGGCAGAGGTTCATCGTTGGCACACACACTAGTGTTTGCCTACGCACATACAGTAAATATAATGTGAATGCTGGTGCTCAGAGATCAGTACAAGTGGAGGCGCAATGTTTATTTTGAACTTGAACGCAGAAAGCAAGATGAGCGTATCAACAGCCCACTGCTCCTGCAGGTTACGGGAAGTGCCAGGGTGGACGTTTTTACCTGGATTGGGTCAGCATATCAACAATGCTGCCACCAGTGCTGCAACGTCACCTTGCTGAAGGCGATCAGTCGACTGGAACGTTTGCAGCATTTCACCGCATCTTGCACTTTTTGAACTTAATAAGAATTAAATAGGCTCATATCTCACATGAGAAATCTGACATCATGGCCGAGAATTTAGTTTTAGTGCAGTCATTCACTTCATGAACTATACTTAAACCTTTACTGACCTATGATTGAATCATGACCTCAATCTTAGCTTCCGAATCTGTCTGTCTGTCTGTCTGTCTTACAGCTCCCTCTCAGCTGTGCTACTCTCTCTCTCTCTCTCTCCTTCACGGTCTCCCTCTCAGCTCCCTGTCTGTCTCTCCTACACTGTCTTCCTCTCAGTTCCATGCTCTCAATTAAGTGAACTAGAACTTGACCGACCTTTGGCCGGTCTCACTCTAGCGCCCCACCATGCCATCCAGGTGGCCATTTGTCCGGGTGGCCACTCATCCAGGTGCCCAGTTGTCAAGGTGGCCCCTCAGCCAGGTGCCCAGTCTTCCAGGTGCCCAGTTGTGCAGGTGCCCAGTCGTCCAGGTGGCCATATGTCCCTAGGTGCCATACAAATAGGTGGTCATACAAATGCAAACTTTATAGTAAATATGCAAGTTGGAAACCTGCAATGTAGTGCAGATGATTTCCTATGGCTTGCAGTATTGTTTGTGCATGGAGAGATGTGTGCTAACGGAGTGGTTTGGTAGGAGAGGTGCTCTAGGCAAGCACATTGAGGAAAGGAAAAGATAATAATGGAAATGCAAATGATCAGTGTTTGAATTCAATATCTGCGTCGTGAGCTTAAGTAGCGCTTGGCTATTTTCGGTACATATATATCGAGTTGGTTAAACGAGACTCAATTTGCAATGTATCATCAGAAACAAAGTTGTTTGCCCAGACATATTCAGATAATGAGCCTGTATCAGAACAACATGTGTAATTGCAATGGCTTCAGTTTGCCAGCAACACTAGATAGGGATTTCAGATCAAAATGGCCGCCCGCCATGAACAGTATAGGCTACATTATAGGAGCAGAGCTGGCTTTGACACAACGTGTTCTCTATTGTTGCCTCTGCATTCTCCTCCTGTCATTATTTCTGTGGAAATGCCAGAGGATTTTTAATTACAGCCTATAAAAAAATATCTTTGAGCGGAGCTATCCCCCTTACAGTTTACCCCCGACTCTCATCCCCATGTTGCCTCATTCCCTTTAGCTCGCCTCCTTACTCCCTTCTGTATAAAAGGTTGGGGGACACCTCCTCTCCCACCTTATCCCTGCCTCCTCTCTCTCTCTCTCTCTCTCTCTCTCTAATTTCAGCTCGCTGACTGTCTTGTCATTTGAAGCCAATTGCATGCTTTAGCCTGGCTCAAGCAATTACATCCCCCCCCCCCCCCTTTTGTGTGTGAGCACGATAGCTTTCAGGGTTCTGCAGCATCAAGTGAAATGTGGGGGCCTCTGCCATCGCTTTGGGTTTTTCCAGTTCTTCTTTTCTTTTATTTTCCCCCTTTCCTCGCATGGCTGAATTCAATGTTTTTACGCTCTCCATGAATGCAAATGTCTTCTAATGGGGGCAGAGAACACAGAGCTGCAGGAAACGGTTTAGAGCGACCAGCACAAGCTGGCGCGGAACGTGGCAAACAGATCGGCATGCGTCGATGAGCCCTGGAGTTCAGTCACTATATTCACTACTGATGGAGAGGAATTACTCTCTCTCACTCTCTCACTCTCTCTCTCTCTCACTCACTCACCTAAAATGCTCAAAATAGAGCCGGCAAGATGTGTGTCAAGTGGTTGAGCAAGTGATTCTGGTTGTTACTTTCAAGATCACTCCTTGTCGCCAAGCGATACTCCCACACCACTACAAACCACTACCATTTTAAAGTTAAAACATCGCCTATAGGGCATAGGGCATCGGTTCCATAGTTATGAACAACTGGTCAGATGGGTGGGGCCTTCATCACACAGCTCTCCCTAACGCCCTTCATCAAGGTTGCGTAGGTCCATGGAAATGGGTTTTGGTTTCCATTGTGCTTTGTCATCTCAACGGATCAAAGCATCTGTTGAAGTGTTAAATAGCTGCGGCATGTGTGGGGAGATTTTAGTTCAGCCTGTTTACGCTCCAATTTGTACTTCTGCCAGTCTAACAATGCAGGCGCAGAAAAAAGAAGCGCAACCATTACAGTGTTGTTTCAGTACAGAAATGTCAGTGCTATGTAGCGAGACCAAAACTGTATTTATTTATTTAAAAAAACTTTCTGCACGGTTGACAGACAGTGGAAATGTATTTTGGCTGATTTTGGATAAGGTTAATCAAGCATAAACAGCCCAGGAAAAAGAACCTGTTAATTTATACATTTGTAACTGAAATGATTCAACACCGACATCCATAAGTTAACACCAACACCCATACATACAAACTAATTAACATCCATTTGTACAGTAAGTGTGAGAATTTACAGAGGGTCCATTTTGGTTACATTTGTTAGACTCTCGGAGTTAAATTATCCCTGAGGGTTTGTACTGCATGTACAGCGTGTCAGGCGTGATGTGCCAGAAGGCGTCTCAGACAATTTCACAGTCCAAACACCCTGCAATCCCGCTGCTGACAGAGCCTGAGCGTGCAGGGACGGCAGGCCACTTGGTTCGAAGCCCACTCAAACAAGACTGAACCTAATGAGCTGGACTGGGTAAACCAGAGCCTGATTGTGGGCTGTTGTTGTAGTCAGGGAGCCAGAGAGGAGAAGAGGAAGGATGCAGTGGTATGAAGCAACTAAGCACTTTTACTCAAGTACTGTACTTAAGTACAGTTTTGAGGATTTTTTTACTTTACTGGAGTATTTTCAAATGTCAGTACTTTTACTGCTACGCTACTACAGTATAGCATTTAAGCTGCCCTGAGAGTATAATTCAAAAACTGCATCAATTTCAAGTCGTGCGATTTGTCACACACTTTACCACAGTGAAATGTTGTACTCCGCATTTGACCAATCTCTTGGAGCGGTGAGCCGCAGCCAAGGAGCGGTGAGCTGCAGCCGTGCCACGCTCGGGAATCATTTGATTAGTGGATTTGACATCGTTGTATGTATAACATTTACGCTGCTCTGAGAGCAGCATTCAAAAGCTGCCAAATTGGCATTTAGGCTTCCCTGAGAGCAGCATTCAATAGCTGCCCTCGGAGCAGCAAATGAACATGGTTGTACGTACATTTTGAATTCCGGATTTTTACTTGTAAAATAGTATTTCGACATTGCAGCATTGATACTTTTACCTAAGTAAAACGTGTGAGTGCTTTTTCCACCACTGACTGGACAGAGAAGAAGGATGGTTAAAGAGAAGACAGAATAGGAGAGAGGAGGGGGGTGAAGGAATGAAGACAGGATAGGAGAGAGAGGAGAGGAGGGCGGTGGAGGAATGAAGCGGTGCTGAGGAGGAGAGTTTGTTTATGTGGAAGAATTGGTTTTGGAGAGATTATGGTAAGGAGAATTTGGGGGAGGCGGTTGCTATGGTATCCAGGGTTTTACTGCTCAGTCTTGTGTGATGAGTCGAGTATGATATTATTACATCATATGCACGCGCACACGCACGCAAATCACTGTTATACAACTGTACACACACACATGAATGTAAATGTCTACATATACACAAAGCACTCATACAAACACAAATATATAAAGTAGCCTATTTAAAAGTACACAGACGCAAATGAAATAAATACATACAATAAAATATTAAAACAAAAATATCGCCTCATGACACGTTATGAGCTTGTAGATCTGCATTGTTCTTGATACAGGGCTCTAGGTTTTTAGGCTTGTTCATCTATTGGTATAAAAAGGCGTTTTGTCTTCATGAAGATAGTTCCATAGTTGCATAGTTATCTCCGCCAGGCCGAAGGGCATGGCTGAGCTTGATTTGCTCTGTACAGTATGTGTCTTTTTGTCTGTCGTTATGTCTGTGTATATTGGCTTGATCGCAGCCAAACTGTGCGCACACACTCCCTGGATGCCAGAGCAGAACCTCTGGCCCAAATGTTTCACACAAGCCTGTTATAACGTCATCAGGAGGCGATTTTTGCAATACACGTTTATTTTTATACAGTACTACAGATTTTGTCCAACCACCACGCAAATTGGTGCTCAGTATATCTAGTCATTCAACGAAAAAAAAAAGTCTTTCAGAAATTCATCTCCTCAGAGTGCTCAAACCTGTGTTCCGAGGAGCACTTTCTCAAGTTTCCATATAGTTCCATATGAATGCTGGTATGTTGGACACAGATATGATGGAACAACACCAGACTGAAGGATACATTAACATCCACGTTCTGCTACATTACCAGCACATCATCCTTACCACGTCGTCTCTGTCTGGCGGAGCAAACCTTGTATGTCCAAAACCATTCCTTTATTCTTTGGTATTATTTAAAGAAACGTTTAGTGAAAATAGCTGCTCTACAAGCTCACAACGTGGTGCATTGCAACTAGGGATGGCCACCGACAGCCGTTAGCCGTTAGCCGTTTATTAATTTGTTTACCGACAACACTAACGGCTAATGGTTCACCGATAAAAAAATATATATTTTATTTTGAAGCGCCGAGAGCGGGCACCGCGGCCAAAACACCAAGCACACACACACACACACACACACCCCCTCTTTCCACCTTTACTGTCAGTGCAACCACGCATGTGCCGTGACTTACTTCCCCCAAAACAAAAACACCAACGCAACTGCATGAAGTACTAGTGGACTGTGGAAGCAGGAGGGAAAAAGAAAAAAAGACGAAAACACACACAGCATTGCGCGCCCGCAGATCTGCCCTTCATGCAACGAACGTTGGTTCCTTAAACGGCAGATCTGTCGTTTTATGGATCATAGAACGAACGTACCGGTATGCTGTTAGCTTGTTGCTAACGGGACCCCCCCCCCCCTCTCTCTCTCTGACGTTCTCTCTCTCTCGCTCGCGCGCGCGCGTTAGAGACACGTCTTTCTGTATTTCTCTCTCTCTCTCTCTCTCTAATCCTTCCTGAACGGTCCGCGATACATATGTGCGGATAGAAGACTGTAGCCTTCGCACTAGTGCACTGATTGACAGCAGGCCGCGTGTAAACGGTGTATTTGTCTATTTTTAATGCGCAAAACAGCGCTTTTTTTTCCTTAACGGCTAACGGTTAATTAGCCGGCAAGTCCTGGCGGTAACCGGTTAATACAATCTTTCCATTTGGCCATCCCTAATTGCAACATGTTGTGAGCTTTCAGATCTGCTATTTCCGCTACTTTTGTGCAACGCTTTTGTGTGACGTTAATGAAAAAAAATTAAAACGTTGAAAAATTCAGATACAAGGTTTCTGCCCGGCAGCAACGATGTCTGACTGTACTTACACAACACATGCACAGTAGCAGTCACAGCACACACACACACACACACACACACACACACGCACACTTTGATATATACACACACACACGTGCATGTGTGCACACATAGAGTGAACAGAAGATATGAGATAACTCCTGACAGCTCTGTTGGTCTGATAATTAATTCACATGAGGGTTTGGGGTGTGTGTGAGTACGTGCATACTGTAAGTGCTATGGTGTGTAAGTGCTATGTCGTCTATGTCGGGTGGAAACCAAATGTGTTACGTTTCAGGATTCCAATTCAAGATTTGCAAAAAATAGCAGATGTACAAGCTGCAAAACACCTCGCTTCGTACCACTTTTCGAGTGTGCAGATCTGCTCATTTTGATACTTTTGTGTGACACTGTGTGACTGTAGTATTATCAAGTAGGGGGCCAATTGACGGAAAAACACAAGTTAAAATATGGAGATAAGAGGTTTCTGTCCGACAGCAACAATATCTTTCATAGAGCAATGAATGTTTTTTTTTCCTGGCCCATGGTCCGTGTAGCGGTGTGAAATCCAGTTTACATGCACACTGACCGCACTGTTCACCGGCTGAAGTCAAGCATGTAAGATGTAAATTGGATCCGCAGCGAAGCAGAATGTTTGAGTGTTGTCATGCAGTGAGAAGTTAAGGCCTATATACAGTAACGCTTGGGTTTGGACAGCCTTTCTGAACTATAGAGATATAGGACAATAACTATTATTATCCTTTATCCGGTCAAAAATACATGAAAAGAAAACGCTCACAATAATCATGCTGAAGTTGTCCTTCATCATTCATTGAACCTGAGATGGATCTGAACTTGGACTATTTATTTTCTTCTCTAAAAATAGCATGTTTATAAACTCACAATGCGTCAC
>NC_137877.1:34542164-34647164 GCF_963924005.1 Protomyctophum bolini | reverse complement strand
TTACCTTAACGATTTGAACTTTCTGTTTTCATTCTATTATAGATGTAGGCACGGCGCACGCTCTCGTGCATACACACATACACAACTATGTGTTTAAACACACGCTCATAGACAGTCACAAATGCTTCATCTCTTTCTCTCTAACGCACGCATGCAGGCAGGCACACACACACACACACACACACACAAAGCCTCACTTCAAATACATCCCCAAGGTCACGTCCACATCAAGAGATGGGAGTAAAAGAATAGAGACAGAGAGAGATGGGGGGGGGGGGGGGAGGCTACATGAGTGATGGCTCATATAACTATATCCTCAAGCCCATTAAAATGCCATGAAGTTCTTTTTTCCTTGAGGAAGGAACTCGGCCCGGTCCAGCAGGAACCTTTCATCTGAGACATGGTGCCCTGAGGACGTTAAAAGGGTCTGCGCAGCACACGAGGCCCCCAGAGTGCAATCAGTGAATTAATTCCCTCGTTTGACGGAGGGATAATTGTGTCTATATTATGCACCTGTGCTGCTATGCCTGTGAGAAAGAAGCACGTGGTCCTCCTCACAGGGACAGGTCTATAGGTTAGGGTTCGGTTACCAGACGGTAAGAACATACTGAGACCATGCAAGACCCACCCCTCGCTCTGTTTGCAGTTGCACTCGCTGCCATTTTTCGCTGAACTAGAGAGGCTTCAAAATGGGTCTGTAGAAACCAATAGACCATATTCACATGGCGGACATCTTGCCATTAAGTTGATGAAATGCCGCCCTGTTGTCAACATGGCCCCCGTATGAATATGGTCTAACTCGATGGGTAACGCTCCTTTCCTCCATATTTCTTACAGTCTGTGGTTGAAGACTTGAGGAGCGGAAACACATCCGTTTGTCAGACTGCTGCTTAAATTAAAAAAATGCAAACATGATTTTTTTTAGTGCAGCGCATTGTTTCTTAAGACTTGTGAGTCGTTGTGAGTCTGCATATTAATACAGTATAGAGCATGCTTAGCATAGGACTTCAGTCCTATAGTGTTTTGAATTTATGGGGGGAACATTTGCAAGAAATAACAGATCTCTAAAAGCTTGTAGATCTGCTATTTCTGGTGGAAACCTAACCCTAATAAGAAAGAAGGCCAAGTACAGTTTAAACTCCGGTCTGTTTTTACTAAGGATAGAGGGTCTAAAATGATGAGGCAGTGATAGTGAGGTTTGGGAATTGTCTCAAGGATGTCATAGCAGGAGCTCAGCTATAGAGGTCACAACTCTCACCTCGCACACCTTTTACAAAATGTGTTTTACATTAAAAGGGTATATAGGCTATACAAAAGAAAAGAATGTTCACTCTGTGTGTGTGCACGTGCTTGCGTGCGTGCGTGTGCGCGCGGTACATACTGTAGCTCAATGCTTTGAGGTTGCAAGCGAGCTGAAGTGTAAAACTAAGACTTGGTACGAGACAAGAACATCTCCGATTTTTCAGATCTCTCAGTGTTTTATGTGAAGTCTTTCCTTTCTTTTTCAACTTCATCTAAATCAGTGGGAACACATTCACATTTCGCGCAGTGGGTCATATATTTCAGGGGGCTTACACACGTTTTGTGGGAAATTTATAGCACATGTTTCAGGGGAAATGTATATGATACAAATGTTCACATCTGGGTGAACATGTGGGCCCAGTACAAGCACAGTGTTCTAGTTTTGGTCACTTGGAGGAGCTGACCAGTACAACCACTAGTTTTAAAATGATGGCTGTTTGTTTCACTAATGAAGTCTTATTCACGTGATTCCGTGAATAAATCATTTTGTTCTGCTTTTTGTTTGTCTGTTAGTTTATGTATTGATCTTTTAAGCTGTGTGGAGCTATTCAGATTTGGACAATGGCAGCATTTGGAAAACACACCGCAATTATAGAACCGTATATGCACAGGTCCTAATCGGTTAGCCTTATTTTTAATCCCAAAAGCTGACAAGAGCAAACTCTCTCAATGGCTCTGTTAGCTTTAAGTGCTTTAAGGTTTTGGCCTATCTCCCTGCGCCAGGTGGAGCAATATAAACATGAGCTAGAGAGAGATGCACTGTAGTGGATGGTAGGAAACCTGAGAGACAGACAGCATAGGAGAGAGTGGTGGAAAGGAACTATAGGTACCTTTTGTACTGTATGTATTTGTTTAGTCTGTCACATTTTCTGTACCTTTGCTTCTATACTCCACTACATTTCAGTGGCAAATATTGTACTTTTACTTCACTACAATTATTTGACAACTTTAGTTACTTTGTATATTTTTATTATTATTACTGAACATACATCAGCCATTTTGGATTTGACTTTTACTTAGTTTTATATTGCAGTATTGATACTTTTACTTAAAAGTAAACCATTTGTACTTTTCCCACCACTGGGCGAGAAGGAGACAGAGACAGTGGAGAGATCTGAACAGAGACAGAGGGTCGTGTGGACCTCAGAACCTCCCTGGAAAACCATCAAGGTTTATCTTGATCCTGGAGAATCACCTAATGAAACGTCTGGACTGACCCGGGGACACAAAGCAATGATTAAGGATTTAATCACAATGGGCTTCTGGACGGAGTCCAGCTTTTAAGTGTGTTCTAGTGGTCAGAGTGACCGTGCCGCTACAAAGAAAAGGTCACAGGTTTCATTTGGGTGCCAGCGCACCACGTGTCCTTGAGCTAAATGTCCTTTCAACTCATACTATCTTATCTTGAGCAATGACACAAAAGTTAGTTTTGATATTATCTTCCACTGGTCTAGCCATTGCAAGTTCTCTTCTCTTCTCTTCTCTTCTTTTCTCTTCTCTCTTCCGACACTTACTACCGTAAATTATATTTATTTATGTTAATATACCATTTCTGGTAATGTTGTTGCTTTCCATTATATTCAGCTCTATAGTACATTGCAGTGTTAGTTTTGGAGAGGCAAAAACTGAATTATGTGAATCTGAGTTTGAAAAGACCATAGCTAGCTACCCAGCCAGCACGCCCACACGGGTCCCATATGGTTTCGAGGTGGGCTAACTATGGCAATGTCCGTGGGCACCAGATAGTTCACCCGTGTGGGCTTTAAGTGGCATCGACCTGGGTCTTAGGTGGGCCCCAACTAGGCAATTTTATGTGGGGCTGACATGGGTCCCATCAGAGAGGTCATCAAAAAGATGACCAAAATGGAGGTTACACAGTATGACTTTAAACAAGACACGGTAACGGGGAAACATCTGTTTAGGAACTATTCGTTATATATTCAAAAAAATGTGAACATGTTTGAAAAATGTTGTATAATCTTGAAATGTTTTCTCTTCTCTTCTGGGGGTCCCTGGCACAAAACATTTCAGATGGGGGTCCGTGGCCAAATATATACGTGTGTGTGTGTGTGTGTGTGTGTGTGTGTGTGTGTGTGTGTGTTTATATATAAATGTGGTGGTCCTTGACACAAAACTTTGAGAACCACTGATTTAGGAGGCATTTGGTCTCAATGGCCTGGATCTGATTTGATGATGTCAGTCTTATGCAAATGTGGACAAAAGGTGGATCTGACCTTATGAATTCACAAAAAGACAAAGATATTCACACAATCGGCCTACTGAGAGTGTTGACAATAAATGTGGCGCTGATCGGTCCAGTGGTTTGTGAGATAAGCTGTGGGCACGCACGCACGCACCACGCATGCACGCACGCACGAACAAAAGCACACACACACACACACACACACACACACACACACACACACACACAAAGAGACCCTCAATCTAGACAGTTTGTCCTTCCTAGCTACGAAATCAATTCTGAAAATGTCTTCATACGATGCCAGACACAACAACTCTGTGACCTTTCAGCAGTCTGAGCTTTGACACTCGGCGGTAACTTTACACCAAGTCGTTTGCACACAAAGTTCACATTATTGACACTCAACCCTTAAACACACTTCCTTCCAGTTAAATGGCAGTTTTGCTGTGACCCCTGCTGTGACCCGTGTGCCAAACGCTCTCGACAGCGGAGTGGAAACCGACCCTGATCGCTGCTCAGCGACAACCGTAGCTATAGCAACTATTCTCTAAATCAATAGTTTATACGCTTGCCTCTGAATAGATATTGTTGTACCGTGTGTATTTAAAGATAGTGAAAATAGCTGGGGGTGGGGGGGGGACTTGAAGTTATTGGTTATTCACCAAAGGAGAGGAAATTGATCGGAAGTGTAGCAAATAGCTGGCTTGCTGGTTGTTTTTACCTATTCAATCATGTGCAATTTTCCAGGCAGAGATAATTGTACCAGAGAGAGAGAGATGGGGGCGGGACTAAGGGGCATTACAAATTGGAACATCTGGAAGGCTACAGTATGTTGAAACAATGGGACCCCACCACCACGTGCATTGCACACACGGCCCATTAGCAGACTGGTGAGTGATCAGTTAGCCACTCTGCTCTGCTCTTTAATCATTTCTTATCTGTAACAACAGTGCCATGTCTGCTCACTCTCTCTCTGTGTGTGTGTGTGTGGGTGTGTGTGTTTTTTTTCTTTGGGTGGTATGTTTTGGTCTACAGAGTGTGAGCCAATGAGCTAACGCCAAGCACTGATGAATACTGGGCAAATACAGGAGTGGGCACTGATGGCGTTTGTGTTTGAGGCCTTCATACTTTAAATCTGTGTGTGTGTGTGTAGAGAGAGCTTTAGCCAAAGTGCTTCACTATATGCACAAGTAAGATGCGCGAACGCAGCTCGTAAATTGCAACACCAATTGGAATGAATGACGTACTTTTATTTTAAGTTTTTTTTTCTTTTTTTCAAATTTTCTTTTTTCTCCTTTTTTTTTAGTTTTCTTGTGTGTGTGTGCGTGTTTTCTTTGGGTGGTACAACAGCATGTTTTGGTCTACAGAGTGTGAGCCAATGAGCTAACGCCAAGCACTGATGAATACTGGGCAAATACAGGAGTGGGCACTGATGGCGATTGTGTTTGAGGCCTTCATATTTAAATCTGTGTGTGTAGAGAGAGCTTTAGCCCAAGTGCTTCACTATATGCACAAGTAAGACGCGCGAACGCAGCTCGTGAATTGCAACAACAATTAGAATAAATTACGTACATTTTTGTGTGTGTGATACAGCTACGCCCTCTGGTGGCGGGCAGGTTGTGTCTGTGCGTGACACACACACACAGAAAGACAGTTCTGCCTGGGTTACATAGTAATCGCGAATAAATTACGTACTTTTTTTTTTTAGTTGTCTTGTGTGTGTGTGTGTGTGTGTGTGTGTGTGATATAGATGCGCCCTCCGGTGGCGGCCGGGTGGTGTCACAGCGTGACACACACAGACAGACAGTTCTGCCTGGGTTACATAGTAATCGCTCATTGCATTCGCAATTACACTTACAGTACACATTCACACACCAACAGTATAGAGGAGACCATGCAAGGCACCAACCTACAGCAGTTCAGTGGCTCAAGGACACTTCAGCACTAGCCTAGGGGTAGCCGGGGATCGAACCGGGATCCTTCCGATTACCAAGCCACCGTTCTACCTCCTGAGCCACTACTGACACTACTGCTTTGTGACTAAAATATGAACCAACCAACCCTCTGGGGCCCAAACCACACCAGCTGCAACTACTCGCAACTGCCATTGGGAATAATGTTTGCAAGTAGTTGCTGTTGGATATAAATCTACCATATACTGGATAAGACTATATAAGGAAGGACTGTATTTAATAAATATATAATAGCATCGATAGCTAGAGCTGGGAGCTTGGAGCTCCGGAACTACTGTAAAAAAGTTCTCTTAAGTACCATAAATACTCTTCACCAAACACTGAGGCAAAGGGCCTGTAACAATATACAGAACTGCTTATAGACACCTTTTAGACTATAATGAGTAAAAGTCAGAGTATAACAGAGTTAACCAAAACACCTTAGAATGAATTTGACACAATGAAGAGCATTCAGACAAGCAGAACTCAGAGGGAGGTTCAATCAGATATATTACCCATTATACCGGGAGAGAAGAAGGCATGCAATCCGGACAGCGTTTCACAACGATCTCTCCCCATGTCCAAATTGAACATGGTTAATATAGCATATTGTAATCAATACACAGGAAAACGTGTCGAACAACAAGGTCAAAAACATATTTGTTTACAAAGGGACAGATAATGCAAGACGTCAAACAGGAACTATCTCACGGGGCAGAGATAGTCCGGATCAGTTAGTGGAAACGGGGGACAGGGCATAACGTCACTGAGTGCAGTTTACCAGTCTGCTAGAGAGAATCCTAACTTCAAGGGCAAAAAACATGAGGCTGGGTGTTATGGCAATCGGAAACAAAACAATTCTTATCTACCCACGCTGGGGTAGATAAGTGTTACTATCTAAACGCTGGTGGGGCCAGAACTAATACTATTTTAAAGTCTGTGGGCAGCGTGACCTCAAATGTAAGTCACAGGGCAATATGAGCTTCATAATCCATAATTCTGTAAGACCATAGGGGACACCGGGTCATAGGTCACATGAGAACCTTCATTCACCAAAAATAACAGATCTACAAATGAAAAATATCTATCAGTTGCAAGTATTTGCATGGTGTGATTAGGGCTTTAGTCCAACCAAGACTTCCATTACAATGACAGTCTTGCCTGACGTTTTCTCTGGCAAAACCCAAACAGACTTGCAATGCATTTGTTTTGTTTTCTGAATCATAATTCAGCACTGATGAAGGTTGAGCTGACCACTAGTGTTGTTTTCATGAGGAAACGATAACCGATGCAGCAACGTTGTCGTCGATAGGGACGTAATCAGGATCACTGTCTGCAATCCGGGGCCCTGTACTATGAAGCCAGTTCAAGGATAGGTTTTTGTTGTCTGGCTTGCTTCACTAACCCTGACAATCACAATCATGTTGAGCGGTCACGTGAAGGTCATACGACAGTGCTGTGTGGTAATTATAGCCAATCCAAGCCAGGGTAGATTACTAGATGGTGATGTAAAATTGGCAATCAGGATGCGGGACAACATCATAGCAGTATGAGCGACGCTCTGATGCAATGTCTGGAAGCGATATGCAATTATGAAGGCTTTCTAAAACATGTTGCATCAGAATGCCACAGGTTTATGTTTTGTATAATTTAGGTACGCAATTGTTAATTTTATGTTCTATAATTTATTTATATGTCTTTTACGGTTTCATGACAGCTGATGCTTTCTGTTTCTCTCTCTCTCTCTCTCTGTCTGTGAAAGTTCATTGTTTCCAGGTGAGAATGAATCCCTCTCCTCTCCTCTCCTCCAGCCAATATGTCGATTACAGTTAAGCTACCACGACCCTGACTGCAACTGGTTCACAGAGAGAGAGAGAGAGAGAGAGAGATATAAACTTATGGACAGACAGACAGAGGAGGGATAAAATCGGATTTAGGAATTGTGCGATAGAGGACCGGATGATGCCATGAGGGCCGGCACGAAGAAATAGAGAGAGACAAAGAGAGAGAGAGAGAGAGAGAGAGAGGGGGGGAAAGAAATGATGACTTGATGCTGTATGTCATGCAGTGTTTCTCAAATGGGGGTAAGAATACCCCTAGGGGTACTAGGACGTACTACATGAGGGTAAGAATACCCCTAGGGGTACTAGGACGTACTACATGAGGGTAAGAATACCCCTAGGGGTACTAGGACGTACTACATGAGGGTAAGAATACCCCTAGGGGTACTAGGACGTACTACATGAGGGTAAGAATACCCCTAGGGGTACTAGGACGTACTACATGAGGGTAAGAATACCCCTAGGGGTACTAGGACGTACTACATGAGGGTACGTGTGAGCTACCCAGTCTCACCCAAATAGCACAGAATTGCAATTCCATGCCTAGAAAAGCCCAAATCCGTACACATGACACTGAAATCCTCCCCCATAAACAATGACGGCGTGGCGCCGACACGGCAACGCTATTCCACAGTGGAATAGCACTTCCATGCTAGTGAAAGCCACGCCTCTGTCGCGGTCAAAACAGTATAGTTGTGCAATGCAGTATACAGATTTGGGGGTTTGTATCATTGTACATGGAATTGCAATTCTGTGCTATTTCGCTGTATTCCTGTGAGACGGGGTTGGTGTGAGAAATGAGTGTTTCTGTTTCACCATTTCCACCCCCCCGATCCGTTACGTAAATAGAATAAAAACGAATTCTTGCCATTCACCATGTTGCCTGTTTATTTAACCCTTGATTAAGGATTGAGCAATACTTCTATGTCAGTGGTTATCAAACTTTGTCAAGGGAACCCGAATGAATTATGTATTTTGCCACAGAGCCCCATCTGAAAATATTTAGTTTCAGGTACCCCATACAAGATTGACTCATATGTTTTCCATAGTCGATCTACAAGCCGATAATGTAATGAGGTTATATCTTGATGATGTTTACTATAATCTTGCTAAGGACCCCCTCAAGGACCCAGTTTGAGAAGAGACAAACCTGACAGCAATGCACTATACTAGAAGCTAGATAGGTGGTCACACTCAGCTGTTTGGTAGTTTACTAATGGATTCATCTAACGTGAAGGTAGAAAGTATATCAACACTGTCTTTAGTTCCAATTGGTTCCGAGTACTTCTGGTGTGTGTGTGTGTGTGTGTGGGGGGGGGGGGGGTACAAATGCATGTTTTGGTGTGAGCCAATGAGCTAAGTACTGATGAAACCTGGGCAAATAAGGAGTGGGCACTAATGATGGCGATTGTCTGAGGCCTTCATACTTCTTAAATCTGTGTGTGTAGAGAGAGCTTTACCCAAAGAGAGTGTGTGTGTGTGTGTGTGTGTGTGTGTGTGTGCACGGAAGAGCGTCACAGTGATACCTTTGTGTATCGCTGTAGAACCATGACGCTAGGCTTGCACTGCACTGTGATAATGGAACTCTCTCTCTCGGACGCACACACACACACACACACACACACACACACACACACACACACACACACACACGCGCACACACACATAGAGCGCCTAAAAGCTGTAGTACTCATTTTGAACCCTCATCACCTGTATCTCTCTCTCATTCACACACACGCTCCACTCCACAGGTGTGTGCACAGAGTGGGATGTTTAGTGTGTGACCATTAGTGTCTGTGTATGTATCCAGCCAGCCGTTTCATTATTGTAATGCTGCTACAGTACATGCAGCCATTAGACTAATGAACTCGTTCAAATATGCATGTGAGGACATGACTGAAGAGTTTCATCATGCAATGTGGTGGGCCGCTCCGCGTCTCTCTCTGTGTCTGTGTCTGTGTGTGTGTGCGTGTGCATGTGTGTGCGTGTGTCCATGTGCGTATATGTGTGTGAAAGCGGTTCAAAAGGAGAGGATATTAAAGAGGCGAGTTATAAGAGGAGCTCGTCGGATTGTTATCTTATCAATGAACCTCCTCTCAATTATCCTCCTCTTCCCTTTCCTCCACCCCCCCCTCCTCTCCTCCCTCCCTTCTGTCGCTTTTCCTTGATGACTTAATTTGTTTACAAGATCCCTCGCTCGTCTGCTCTCTTCTAATGATGGGAACATACTTGAGGCAAGTGGTAATAATGTGTGCTGTGGTGTAAAGTACAGTAACATGCACTTTACTTGAGTACAAGCGTATACAGTAGCTTCTTTCCGACTCCAGTATTTCCAACACTTTTACTTCTACTCCACTACATCTCAGAGGCAAATGTTGTACGGTATTATTCCACTACAATTATTTGAAAAAAATCCTTACTTTCCTTTGTAGATTTTGGTTATTATTACAAAACATACATTAACCACTTCAGCCCTATTATATAACGTGGCTGTTTTTATAAACGCCATTTTTTGTATACCTTTTGAAAGCATTCTGCATAATGAGTACTACAGTATGTGAGTGTATATTGTTTTGTAGTGTGTTTTTGTGTTGGCTGTCGTCCTGTCGGACACCCACCTACCCACATGCCCGCAACCCTCACCCTCCATGGTCGTGCAGCTTAACGAACTTTCACAGGCTGATAAAAAAATAATTGTTGCCCCAAGGGTGGGTGGGTGCGCGCGTGTGCGAGAGGGAGACATTAGCACCACAAAGAGCACAGCTGGGGTCATATTACCCAGAGAACCGACTGGCAGTCTGGAGAAAAAAAACAGAACCATGCTGATACCAGAGGAGGGGTGTGTGTGTGTGCGCGCATGCGCCTTGTGTGTGCGCGCGTGCGTGTTTACAGTAGACACATGCAAAGCCTGAGAAATGTCTCCGCGCTTGCGTACACGCGCACCATCCTTCCCTGTGCGTGTGTGCAGGGAGCATGTAGCATGCGGTCCGATAGCGTGTGCCGGAGAAGCCAGACGGATGCTTCTATCCTCCAGATTTGTGTTCAATCCTCTTGTATTTCTGACTGAGTGTCAAAGACCTCATCTGCTGCCATGGTCCATTGCTGCACAATAACATAGAGAGAGAGAGAGAGAGAGAGAGAGAGAGAGAGAGAGAGAAAGTAATGCAGAAGTAATGGTAATGGAACTCTATCAGACCAAAACCTGTCCTTGTGAAACAAGATGAGTTGAAAGGAATGCTGCTCCGTGCGTGTCTGAGTCTGCACTCTGCATGCATTTGCATGTGTGGAAGTATTCCTCTAAACAGTGAATAAAGCACGCACATCCATCCAGAGGTAAAAAGCCAGGTGCTGGGCAGAGGCTAATATTAAAGTGAAACAGAGGTCTTAACACTGCATGCATCCAGCACCAGGGTGCTTAATAATTAAAACAATTGATGTCTGTCTCTAGCTACTTGATTTCCTTCTGTCTCTCCTACACCGTCTGTCTCTCAGCTTTCCTACCGTCGGTCTCTCCTACACTGTCTGTCTCTCAGCTTTCCTACCGTCGGTCTCTCCTACACCGTCTGTCTCTCAGCTTTCCTACCATCTGTCTCTCCTACACCGTCTCCCTCATCTGTCTCACCCTGTCAACTCTACTCTTCAAAACAAGCGCTTAAACTTGCACATGCTATAGCGGCTAGTGTGTTCTATAGGTGTCAGGGTGAAGTAATCGATCTCGTCCCCACTGTGTCCGTCACAGTGTGAAAACCAATTTAAATCCTATTACGACTCAGTTCCAACTTTGTGAAAAGAAAATACACCCTGGCATTAAATACAACATTGTCTGCATGCTGCTTCAATTTAAGAGTGACTGCCTTTTAGACATAGTCTGAAGGTGTTCCTTTGTTGAAGCTCATTTCAAAGAGGAAATGCATTGATCCATATTATAGCACTTTAATTCAACTTTCCATATTGAATGTAGAGACGAGATAAGACCAAATGAGGTTTAATGACCCACAAGTTTGAAATGTGGTTGTTAAAGCAGTCAAAAGCAAGACCAAGGTAAACAGACCATGAACAAAGCATAATATAATCATTATATAATCATATTCATAAAGCACATCATATCCATGACGTGGATGAGGACGGAATTTCACCTTCAGGTTCTGTGAACAGAATAAACACATACTAAAGTGATTTGTAATGCAAAGTATTGACGTCATATCAGTTAATTTACAAACGGTCAAAATAGACCATTTTCAGACAGTCTCCGCCAATTGCCGACAACACCCGCGGGTGGCTTTCTCGGCGGCATCAGTCCGACACACTACCCTAAACCTACCAACCTAACCCTGACCTCACAGGGAACACACTACCCTAAACCTACCAACCTAACCCTGACCTCACAGGGAACACACTACCCTAAACCTACCAACCTAACCCTGACCTCACAGGGAACACACTACCCTAAACCTACCAACCTAACCCTGACCTCACAGGGAAGCCACGGCGGGTTTTTAACCGGCAACGCGTGTCTCGGCAGTTGCGGCGCCGGACCGACACTACCGCGGAACGGAGCGGCAGTGGAGTGACATAATCCACCCACCTGCCCCTCCCCCGTGTCTGATTGCCGCTGCCAGAGAATGCACTCGCTCCTTCTGGAAATGGGACTCACGCAGAAAGTGTGCGAGGGCGGCTCTCTGAAGCACTTCTCAGTTCTCACAGTCTCTAATCGATCTCCTGGACCATTTGTGACCAATTGTGAGGGTTTAAAATGTATAGCGGTTCTTCAAAAGGCACGGAAATACAGGGAGAGAAATTGCGCTTTCTTTTTTAGCTTCGGAGCTTTTAGCAAAATGACTTATGTGTTTTTCTCTCATCTTCCAGAACAGGTGCAATTGTAAAAAGCCATTGTTCCTCATGCACGCTGTCTGGGAGCCAAGCCTGAAATGCAGACGGAGGGTGCTGGAGTTGAGAATGACAATGTATTAGTCATCCTTAGTCTCCTCAGAACTCCCCTGTCTGTGAGCTGGGAGGGAATTCGTTAAGATTGTGACTAGTTTTTTTAATTTTGGCATGGTGTTAGGTACTGTACGGGCATATAAAAAAATTAAATCGCAAACGAGTTAGGCTCACCCGCAAATGGTCAGTTTCAGTGAAGCCATATTAGATTTGTCAGTATTTGGTTGAAACCCCACATAATTGATGGTAGAGATTTTTCAATGGATTGAAGGGAATAGTTCACCCCCACCCATAATTTGATGACCAGTGGTTCCCTATGGAGACACAAAGGAGACTCTTTGTGTCATAGGCAGTGCAGAACGTTTTCACGTCAGTGGTGCGTTTCACCGCTTTAGCACTCCTTCAGTAGCCTTTGCTTCTAAATTGCATCTCTTTTGTGCCAATAGTTGAGTCTTCTTTGGGTACAGGCTTTAGTTTATTGGTCCGGCTGTCATTAGCCCTAACCGTCACTTTCTCCCTGTCATTTGGTGCCCCCCAAGGTTGATGCCTTGTTCTGCAGCACCTAAAGCCAGCACTGCCTGTGTAACATGCTGTTGAATTTATAAGCCCTGCAAGCAACCCCATCTGAGCCATTTAAGGATACTGTGAGAAGCCTTTTAGGGCTATGAAACATGATCCGCTTGCAATAATGTGTTTATTTCTAAACTAATGACTTTGCTGGCTAATAGTGGGATGTGTTTGTTTGCTTTTAGAGCGACTGATCATAGTTGATATGCAAACAAACGTTGCCTGATTGTTGTAAACCTGACCTGGCAGTTGACACAGACACTCGTAAAGCATGTTAGCATAAATCATTCAATCTCTTCTTTGTTTTTGTGTGTCAATAGTGGGTTTTTTTGTATGATGTAAATGAGCGCTGACATCTGTATACCACTTTTAAATAGGAACCAATTAGCAAAACAAACAGCAAAAGAGTCACAAAAAGCCAGTCTAAATAATGATGTGCTTTTATATGGTCCCTCTGTAGATCAGCTATTTCTGGCCAGGATATCGGGTGTGTGGGATTAACACTAGTCGACCAAGTACAGTTCTAACAAGTTCTGTGTCACTAAGAATAGAGGGTTTAAGTGGTTAACCCCAAGACTATAGACCTGTAGGACCCAGTGAACAAAGACCCCCAATGTCCCCATATTGGAGACAGACAAGAAACAAAAATTGCCTTCATTGAAGTGGATGTAAGTGAGTTAAAAAAAAATATATATATATATGTGTGTATACATATATATATATATTTTTTTTAAATATTTTACCTCACTTACATCAACTTATATATATATATATATATATATATATATATATATAACGTGTATTCTGATAAACGTCAATGCTACAGTATATTGTGTTTGTTCAGTAACAGGAGCCTGTAGCCTGTAGCTATCCAATCAGGAGAGGGAGGACCAATGATCTGTGAAATACTGCTGTCCTTGGTGCCACTTATAGTGTCATTGTGATTTGTGAACAAACTAGGGGAAAGAAGACATATTACTCATGAGAAACAATAATAATAATCTAGACAGGATGTAATGAGTGCATGCAGTTCCCAGATTATGTATTGTTTGTGGTGTTTATTTTGCATTATTATTGCTATATTGTATGCGTGGCTGCATAGTTACTAATCTCGGAAATGCTGTTTCATCTTATTGTCCTGCCGCCTCCGGCCTGTAATTGTTTCCCTTGTGTGTTTCCTGATTGTGTGAGTCTGAATTGACTCTGTTGATGAGTGCTGTGTTGTGACAACACCCTCTCTCCTGTGCTGTCCCCGCAGACAAAAAGAGCTTACCTAATGCATTGTTTACCCGAGCACACGCTTAATTACCTGATTAGATGAATCACCTCCTCACTCCCCTCACCCCCCTGGTGAGGTGACATCACAGACACTCCTCTCCTCTCCACCTCCTCCTCCTCTCCTGTCATCTCCACCTCCTCCTCCTCCTCCACACCATCTCCTCCTCTCCTGTCATCTCCACCTCCTCCTCCTCCTCCTCCACCATCTCCTCCTCTCCTGTCATCTCCACCTCCTCCTCCTCCTCCTCCTCTCCTGTCATCTCCACCTCATCCTCTTCCTCCTCCTCCACCATCTCCTCCTCCTCCTCCTCCTCCTCCTCCTCTTCAGGGGGGACCAAGCCTCCAGAACCGAGAGCCAAAAGTGAAGCTCGAGTCGCCTGATGGCCGACTCTAGAAGTGCATCATGGGCCCGCCCCTATATGCATGAATGAGCCAAAATGGTTTAGACCAATGGGCTCTACTCGCGAGCTTGTGCACGAGCTTGCGTGCAGGGTTGCACACAGAGGTGACACTATACTGCACATCATGCAATAATGACAGCCGATACATATTACATAATCACATGAAAGGGCCCCGCGACGTCATCGTCCGCAAACTTGGAAGAAGGGCCGAAAAGGCCAAAGGCAGTATGTGTGCTGCATGGGCGAGAATAGAAACTCCATAGAAACTCATGGGCGGGATTTCCGGTGGGTGGGTGGAGAGAGAGAGAGATGCAGAGTTGGACAGAGAGGAGAGGCTCCTCTTCCTTCCTTTCTTTCTGTAAATCTGTATAGTAGGGCGATGATGAAATCTCCTCATTTACTGCATAAACGATTTGTACCCACAAAGCCAGCTTTGTGGGTAACCTGCAGCCCCCTGACACTCTCTCTCACGCTCTCTCTCTCTCTCTCTCTCTCTCTCTCTCTCTCTCTCTCTCTCTCTCTCCATATTGCTATATCTCCATTCAATCTAGTCGGCACTCCATTTTTACTCTGAACCAATCTTTTTCAATTTCTCTTTATTCTGTCTCCTCTCTTCTCTGTCTTCCCCCCCCCCCCATCTCTCTCTGATGGATTTCCAGAAGAACTTTCCCAGAAGAGATGGTCAAATTTTGAGCCAATGATGACAATGTCAAAGGTCACAATCAAGGTCAAGGGCAAAACAGACAATGAACTCATAGTTCATTAACTGTGAGGATGTTTCTGTGAAACGGATGTGTTACTGGCACTGATGGAGACATATGAGCTAGGTATAAATGGAGAGAGAGTAATGATCATTCAATGAATATCATAACTCATATTTAACGGGAGATGGGGAGGTTTCCTGATATGACCTCACAGCCGAGTGTCACTCCACTATTCTCTCTCTATCTTTATCTCTCTTTGTCTCTCTATCACTCACTTTTTCTAACTCTTTCTCTTTATTTTGTTCGTCAGCTCTATCAAATCAATTCAAATCAAATATGCTTTATTGCTACAATAAGCATTCTGATATTGCCTAAGATAAGAAAAAACGACCCATTTTGCTCCTAACCTTTCTCACCTAATGAGTATCCATTTATATATTTGTTCTTTCTCTGTCCTTCTCTCATTCTCCCTCTCATGCAAACTGTTTGTATAGTAGTTGAAAGTACAGTATGTGACTGTGTCATGGTTTTGCATTTCGTTTTGCCCAGAAAAAGAACTCTGTGTTCAAAATTGAGATATATTATTGACAAAATGCTCCCATTGTGATTTATTTTCCTGCCTGCTGCAATTCATGATGGTCCTGTCTGCTTGTGTTTGTGCAGTTTTTTGACGAAATGATCGAGCCCCATTTTTCAAAATCATCATGCTTAAACCTTTATACCAAACTGTAACCATGCATGTACTTCTTGTATTAATGTTTTGTGTCCCCGCTTCTGGGCAGACTTAATCAAATACATGCATGGTTCAAAACTAATTATGATAGCAGGTCTACAAGCAACAACAACTCACAACATAACGACATTAACAATGACAGCAGCATCAGCTGTGGGAGCAAGAAGGTTGGCATCTTGTCAACGGAACGTGAGGCTGCGACAAAACATTCAGCTGCAGTCACAGCCAGGAAAGAACATTTTTAAAACCCTATACTTGTCCTGGAAGTGGCTGTGAAATCCGCTGCCGTAACATCGCCCCGAGAATGATGAAACACCTCATTGTGAAAGATGAGCGTGTCTGCATCTCATCTACTGTACCTGTCTCTGGCGTCTATTCACCGCCCCGGCTTGTCATTCATCCAACATTAGGTGTCTCAATTTAATCAGGGACATGCATGAGGAGAATTAGGACGGCAGGTATCCTAGCCCATGAAGACAGAGCTCAGGAAAAGGCTGCAAATCACACTAATATCACATCCCTGCTTTCCGTTATGTCTTTCCTCTCAGAGTGGGTGTAATGCTCGGTATTGTAATTTGGAGTGCCGTGGGCTCAGTTGGGTCTAATAACTCTGCTTTTAGCACTATTGTTAGCCAGGTGAAAGGGCATTCCATTCACCCTGAGCTCAGACTCTTTAAATAATAAGGGTTTTTTACACCTCAACCTGACAATCTTTTTATCTCTGTGTTCCTCTCTCACGCTCACACCTTTCCGAAGTCATGAGCTGTCAAGTATTCATGGCATCCAAGCCATAAAGATACAGTGAGATGAATCAGTCTGACCGATATGGCGGCCATTACTTTACTTTTTAGATTTCTTCGGTTGTCAGTTTCAGCCAATTCTACATTGTTTGCCACTTTCCAACCTGGCGTCTCTATTTTGGGCATGCATTTTACATGTACTTGTTTGTTTGTTCATTGTATAATTAAAGTTAAATATGGCATATCGGTCATACTCCTCTCTCTCTCATCGCCCTATCTCTCATACATTTCCAGGACATTAAAGCTCCTGTAATAGAAGTGCATGCACTATTCATGGATTCCATCAGTAAAAAAGCTATAAAGCATACAGTATATGAGGTTTTCTCACCTCCATGCTGATGCACATGGGCGTGTCGCTAAAGGTGTTGGTGGGTGAGCACTAAGGCTAATGTAGCCATGATGCTATAGCTCTCAACTTGGGACTGAAATAAGTGTGATCTTAAGAGCTACCTTCTAGATGACGTAGACGTACCCAATTTTTTATATATATATACAAATAAATACCAAATATCACAAACTGAAAATACTCTATTTTTCTGTATTTAAAAAAAAGAAAACGTTTTCCTTGACTAAAAGTACATTAGTATTGGCATCAATATACCTACAGCATCAACCGTGAAGGTACTCAAGCAGAATAGTCCATATCACAACCCTATTATTGGCTTGTAATTAGTAATGCATTAATCTCTTAAAACAGATTATTAACATTTTACCGAATGGATTCCCAAATTGGTAACGCATTAATGTGGTCATCACTATGAAATTGCAGAACAGTAAATGTAGAGCTAAGATAATGTGCTGTGTTCTGTAGCTTTAACCAAGAATATGTAACACCATAGCCTATATCATTCATCACTCAATTAGTGTATATGTTTTATTGTAACCACTTAGGCCATATATTCTTCAATGTATGGCGAATATAGCGACAATCCTCACAATGCATCATGAGTGTGACGATTTCAATGACATGCCCAAAATAGAGACACCCGGGTTGAAAGTGGTTACCAGTCTAAGGGCTCTATTTTCGTCCAAACCCCTTATCCCTGAACTTCTTTGCCCTTTTTTACTATTTTGAAAAGTGACTAGTGAGAAGTTTGATTTTAACGAATTAGAATGTGCTTGTTGTGCCGCTTGGTTTCAGCGTTGGCTGTCATGCTGCATGTTGCCCATTGGTTTTCTTCTCACTCCGCTCGGCCAGAGAACGGGGACTGGGGGAGAGCACGGTAACAGTGCAACACTCTCTCTCTCTGTGTTTGTGTTTGTAGGCAACAGCGCCACTTTAGCACCTGTTGGTACCCTAAACATAGTTAGGGACAGACACAGGGATGGACCTATGGACATAGGGAGGGACGGACATTGCTGCACCACTCAAAAAGGCAAAGCAATGTAGGGATGAGGACGTAAATAGAGCCCTAAAACTACATCTAGACTAAAGCTGTCAGATAATTCTAGTGGAGTCAAAATATGAGATGCAGCTATCGAAATGCTCGAGTAAAGTACAGGACTTGAGTAAATGTACACAGTTACTTTCCAGCACTTTCTCTCGTCCAGAAAGACGTTTTAGCAACGTGAGATAAAAGACGCAGTGTTAGAAAACAGGCCCAGCACTCTCAACTTCTCGTTATTTATTGACGTGGTGTTTGAAAAGGTGATGTTTTAATCATTAGCACACAACACTTGCATCTCCGCCAGAGTTTCTTTTGTTTGAGTTATTTTATGAACACCCTATTTCAACGGGATAATTTTTTTGTTATCAGGGCAAAAAGTGGAGGTATGAAATATCACTTTAATCAGCAGTTCTGGTGGTCAGAATGTCCATTTGTCACAATTATATTCAAGAGACTTATAGGGGCAGTTTGGTAAAGCAGTTAAAGTGATGAAGCATCTCGCGGTCTCGCCCCTAAATATATAAAGAATGCATTTTTAGATGAGAAGCCGTTGCGGACAAGAATGCCCCCCCAAGTATCTAAAGCCACATGTTTAATTGATGAGTTTGGGTAGGACGCGCTCCAACATTCGATGAAATTAATATATGAAGAAAAATGGCCAAGTTTGGGTCTCTCCTTTATTATTTATTTCCCCCCTCTTTTCCTCGGGTTTCAAAGGGCCTGTGCTTTGAAAGATGAACCTGTTTTGCAGGGGGTTTTGGCAGCGACCGTGACCATTATTAAATTCATTTAATCTATTAAAGCTGCTCTGCATTATCTAAATGAATTTTTTAAATGGGGAGCAGGCTGGCAGCCGAGTATGAGGACTCTCGAGAGGAGAGACGTCCGTCTGCCTCCACGAGCGAAATGGACATAAACGGAACCAGACAGGGGCACGGGGATCGCTCGCTGGCCCCCCAGGGCGTCTCCAGTGTGTTGTGTGGTTTTAATATCCCTAAACAGTGTATACGCTTAGCTTGGACTGCCGCTCACTAAACGCGGACATGGTTCTGACTTAAATCACAACATAGAGAGGTATTGTAAGCAGGCAGGGCCTACAGGGCCACCGATTATTAGGGCGGGGGGGGGGGATGCATAGATGTTCCCTTAACCCTGTTCAACCCATACCCTATAGCTATGGCCCTATACTGGTTCCCAAATAGTGGGTCGCAGACACATTTGTATAGGTCCGTTTATTTACATTTTGTTTTTAATTATTATTAAACCTTTTCAAAAAACATTCCCAAGACAGCAATGGTTTTCATGAATGATGAAGGCTTGACAGCGTGTTGGTTTTTAATGCTCTTTGTCCTGGACAAGCCTGTACGTCCTTACTGAGGACAAGCATGCTGCCACACATAGGCCATTTGCAAGCCCATGTAATGCATTTACATATAGACCTAGGTTATTTTTTTAAATACATACATACAGTATACTGTAGATACATGCAAGCACGCACAGCAGTAGTGAGGCCGCAGAGGAAGGAGAGGTTAAGAAGGTTGTTTCCCATGGCAACAAGTATAATGTAGGAAATAAGGATCAAGGGGTTGTCGGCTGCATGCTTATTTCTTTCTTTGTATTTATTGAAGTACCATGGCAGCAATATGCCCACTGCTCCATAGATGTATTTATTCAAGTACTATTGTATGTATGCTGGTACTATGACCACTGTTAGACAGACAGACATAATATAATTAATCATTCTGAACCAATGTCTGCATAGAGGTCACAGGTCACGGACTCGCAGTGTACATAGATGACCATCATTAATTGCATATACCGTAGCGTAGTAACGTCTATCAGCTAGGGTGGTTGTGTATCTACTATCTATCTACCCGTTTCAATAGCTGAAGGAGCCACTCCACATCGAAATTTGGCAAAGGCGCCTTATTTCTACAGTATTCATTAACTGTAGCCCTGACTCTTCATCTCCCATTCACACTGCCATGTCAAAACACTCGAAGCCAGGATAGTTTAATCTTGAGATAGTGTGTGTGTGTGTGTGTGTGTGTGTGTGTGTGTGTGTGTGTGTGTGTGTGTGTGTGTGTGTGTGTGTGTGTGTGTGTGTGTGTGTGTGCGTGTGCGCCTCTCTCTCTCATTTATGTCACCATCACAGTAGTTCAGAGTTGATTGGTACATTTCCGGGGATGTTGTTGATTTAAGTCAACATGAATGCAGTGCTCAGAGGAAGGTCATGCATAAACAAACTAGATATAGAGCATGGCGGTTGTATATGTCTGTCTCCGCCGACCAGTCGTTTACATCTGTGTCTGTTCAGATATATGTTGGATACATGTCAAAAATGTTCCCTAGTGATAGTCTCCTCTCCTGGTTTGAGCTTGAGTTTCCTGGTGGCCGACTCTGGAAGTGCAGCTTTGGGCCCTCTCCTCGGTAAGAAAGGCAAACTGCCTCATACAGTATACAGACAGAGTGCGTTTTAGTTTTCTAGTCCTCTCCTCACCACACAGAATCTCCTCTTTTAACTTTGCGTGTCTGCTCCCCGTTTGACAGAGTTTATTCCTCAAACCCCATGTACATCTGATGTGTTTTGAAGTGTTGCATCTCTTTCTCTGTGTTGCATCATCTTCTCAACAACAAAAACATTTTGTGTATCTGCCGGGAAAGGTGCGTGCGTGCGTGCGTGCAGACATGTGTCTCTAGAGTTGATGCTGTTGAGGTTGCATGAGGCCACTGGTTCCCAGATCATTGATGGCTTAGTATTCTAACTCCCGCAATGTGTCATGTCACAACAAGTGGCAGAATGCTTATGGAGCCTGTTGGAAGACCTGGATTTGGATGTGATATATTTTGATATCAGATATACCTTCAGTCATGCATTCATGATGTGTGTAAAGCCCCCTGTATGCGTGGCAACCATTGACATGGTGAGACATGGTTTCAACTATCCGATTAGAACGGTGGCGTTTGCAGTGAGGAGCGCGACTGTCACAAAGTCAGATGGAAAGATTAAGCTTTCGTTTGTTTGTAAGCTTGCTTTAGTGAAGATGACAGCGATCTCATCGACACTTTTAAACACACATGCACGCATACACGCATGCACATAAACACATCCACACCCAAGTGGAAAAACTGAAGAGGGATATTGAAAAATGGAGGACTCTTCTTTCTATGGTTGGTCGCATAAATGCAATCAAAATGGTTTCCCTTCCTAGATTTTTGTATATTTTTCAGAACCTCCCCATCTTTCTACCAAGATCTTTTTTCAAATCAGTAGATTCAATAATTATGCCATTTATTTTTGGTTTTAAAGCTCATAGAATAAAAAAATCTTCTCTCCCAGAACTCCTCTTTTCAGCCCTTAGAACCCCCACTCACACCAACACAGACAGTTTTGTAATTTTGAACAGTCTCAAAATCTGGCAACAAATAAAAAAGTACACTAAACTACCAGACACATCCATACACTCCAATATACAACAACCATGCATTTCCCCCATCCCTCTCAGACGCGTCCAACAGTTGGAGGCTCAAATTGGTATAATCACTTTGCAAGACTTGTACATTGACAACCACTTTGCTTCATTTATACAGTTAAAGAATAAATTATCTCTCCCCACAACCCACTTTTTTTAGATACAGAACTATGCTCGCCAATAAAAAAAGTACAGAACTATGCTCGCCAATCTATCCCCAATTTTGAGTTTCTCCCTGAAGACAATTTATTGTACAAACATTTATTGTGTCCTCCTGGGTCAAAACAATTCAAGTGATAAATACACTCTCTGAACAAATCAACTTGGAGACACATTCTTTGAAAAATGCTTGGGAGGAAATAGGTATGCGGATTGGGGATGATGTCTGGGAGGAGGGTCTTCTGTAGAATTCGGTCTTGTTCTGTTAACACTCGACATCAATTAATACAATTTAAAGTTATACATAGACTCCATTGCTCAAAAACAAAATGACATAGGATATCCCCGACTACTTCCCCACTATGTGATCGATGTGGAATGGTAGAAGGTACCCTGACCAACCTCTTCTGAACATGCCCAAAATTGTATACATTTTGGTGTGATATATTTAAATGGTTTTCAGATGTTTATGGATGTGTGTTTGAACCTGACCCAGAGACCGCACTTTTTGATTATTCTCAAATACTGTCAAATCACAATGTTTCTGTACAAAATACAATGATGTATTGTATGGTAATTGCAAAAAAAAAAAAGTGATTCTAAGTCTCTGGAAATCAGATGAAGTGCCTCACTTCAAGACCTGGTTAACTGAACTTACGTGTGTATACTACATATGGAGAAAATTCGCTATGATATGATGGACAATTCAAACAAGTTCTGTTATATGGCAGTCATTCCTAGATCACCTTGCTCAAAATAATGTCACACTGAACCAGTCAGTATTTAATTGTATGCTCGCCACTCTTTACACAATCTAGCAGTGGGTTGAGCCTAATGCAATGACTCATTCAGAATGAAATTATGCCTTGTTTTTCTTTTCTTCTTTTTTTTTCTGTCCGTCTTTATTTGAACAAATTTTATCAAAATATTAAAACACAACACATCCACAACCTGCAGTCTCTGCTGTTGACAAAAAAAATAAGAGCGTCTCGTCAAACCCTTGGTTGCCAGGCGCGAGTCCTTGTCCCTCTGCCTTCTAATCATCTTAATGGTCCAGGGTGACATTAAAGAGCGAGGAGCCATCGCAGGGCTTTTAGCCTGCATGCCACCCTATGCCTGTTTGTTGACAGACCCCGGCAGCTAGCATGCATGCTAACTAACAGGCTGTGCCCTGCATCCATCATGGGACACTTTCACAAGGCCAGAGGCTGAGCGCTGCATGCCGTCTGCTTACAGCAGACCAGTGCCGCGGTGTCGAGTAACTAAGTACATTTACTCAAGTACTACCTAAGAACAATTTCGAGGACCTTTATACTTTCAAATACTTCACATTTTCAGTATTCTTTACTCTATTACATCTCAGAGGCAAATATTGTACTTTTACTCCACTACAATTATTTGAAACAACTTTATAGATTAAGATTATTATTACAAAACATACATTACCACTTCGCATTGTGAGCTTGTAGATCTGGTATTTTAAGATTTTTATATTTTTGAAAACTGAAGGGGGGCATTCCCTGAATCCCTACACAACGATTACTTTTACTTTTGGTACTTTGGTACATTTTGAACCCCTGACTTTGACTTGTAACAGAATATTTCTGTATTGCAGTATTGATACTTTTAGGGTTAGAAATGAAAAAGTTGTGAGTACTTTTTATTTTTCCAGGGCACTTTCACAAGCAATCCGGTTACAGCAGACACAGACAGTGTGGCGTCATTCATGCCTCTCCAGCGTCTGCTGCATGCTGCAGTGATTCATTCCAATTATACACATTACCATTGTGGATAGTAACAATTTACAACCTACATTTACTTGGATACTTGAGTACAATTCTTTGAGTATCTTGTATCTTTAAATGTATTTTTTTTCTTTTGGATAATTAAATCATTTTGCCCTATTTCACACCTGGTGAAAATAGCAGATCAACAAGCTCACGGCAAAGCTTGTACTGTAGATATGCTAATTTCAGTATTTTTTAAAAATAATGTACTTTGAGAACCATTGACGTGAAGGAACTCTCTTTACCCATTTTCAACCTTAGCTTCATAATAATAATTGGTCCACTCCTCACTAATGCTCATTACATGATGTCATCATTTCTCAGAGGTGGCAGTGGCCACTTCAGAAACCTGCCCACCAGTGACATCATCAATTTGGATTCCAAGCTAATGGAAACTTCCAGCCTTGCTCTTCCTTGAAAGATCGCACACTGAAATAGAACCCGTTATTTCTTATTTGTAAATCTGATTATTTTTGGTGTGCGACGTGATGTGAAACCAAGTATACAAATTGGGTATACTGTAGCAACAC
Organism: Protomyctophum bolini; assembly: GCF_963924005.1. Lineage (NCBI taxonomy): Eukaryota > Metazoa > Chordata > Actinopteri > Myctophiformes > Myctophidae > Protomyctophum > Protomyctophum bolini. The sequence continues at coordinate 34,623,105 of NC_137877.1, read as the reverse complement.
TATTGTTGTCTCACATGTAACCCTGAAAGAGGTCAGGATTGCACTTGGTTTTGGAATGAATACTAATCAGACTTGGATGTCCGTTTTAATGCACTGCACATTAGCAGGGTTCCAGAGCATTTAAATAGTCAGTTAAACACATGTTTCCTTTACATTTTTATGACCAACTACGTCATGCAGATATGGGAGCGTTAAGCTGACCGTGTAATATGTGCATGTTTAAAGCTCACTCGTGCAAGAATCGACGTCAGTCCAGCTAATGTGTTATACATTCTCATCCAGAAGCAGAAAATAACACACTGCGCTTTGATACAGCTGAGTAAGTGTGTGTGTGTGTGTGTGTCTGTGTGTGTGCGCGCGTGTGTGTGTACTGTTTTTTATGTTAACTTACAGTAGTTTGTGTGCGTGTAATGTGAAATAATACATATATTGAATTGTGTGGGACAGACATATCTCTCTCTGTGTGTGTGTGAGTGCATGCGTAAATTATTCAGGTTGGTGTGTGTGTGTGTGTGTGTGTGTGTGTGTGTGTGCATGTGCGTGTATGCACGTGCGTGCACGCACTCTGGTGTGGTTGTGTGTTATCTCTGTTCACCAATGTCATGTAATTTGCAGTTCATCTCATGTGACACGCACGCACAGATGCACACACACACATATAAATCACAAAAAGCCCGTGCAGGCATGTTGTCACCATGGTATGGCTGATAACACAAAACTAATTGAATAAACACACATACACGCACGATCATGATGCATCTGTCATCACGGAGCGATGCTGTAGATGAAGATTGTGTGTTGTGTTTTTGACATGCATCGTTGTAGCCTAAATGGAACATTACATTTTTATTTTGCCTTTTAGGCATGTACTGTGACCAAAAAAGGCCATTACGCCTAGTTGTTTTTTGTAACATTTTTGCATCATGGGCTTGTAGAGAGGTTAGTTGAAAGTTGTTCAAAGATTGTGGACAATAGCGTGAAAGTAATGCTGTCATTATCGATGAATGGAAATGATTATATGCACAATAATATGCAATTAGCTCAAATGAATGTGATCTGGCGTTCATGTAATGATTGTGACAGGCCTAACTGCATGGTCATCATAGGTTAATTCCACACAATTACTTTAAATTCTGAATTTAATCGCTAACCTCAGAATTGGGCACATTGGACAATGTGTCTCCGTGGTTAACCACGCTGTGTAATGAAAATAGCACAGTTCTCAAAGACCACCATATAACTCTGAGAGTGGTGCATTTCTAGCGACTTTATCCAAGGTGTGTGTGTTTGTGTGTGTGTGTGTGTGTGTGTGTGTGTGTGTGTGTGTGTGTGTGTGTGTGTGTGTGTGTGTGTGTGTGTGTGTTTAATATACTGTCATTCAAGTATTTATACTGGGCTTTCTCCTCTCCGCCATGTCTTTATTCAGGGGCCTGAAGACCCAGATCGAGAAGGAAGACACTAAGAGAGAGTTGTTGGGCAGGAAGAGCAGTCTCGCAGAGTCGCACTGTATCCGCTGTCTGCAGCCCTTCAAGTTCCTGGTCAACAGCAAACGCCTGTGTCTGGACTGCAACTTGTACACCTGCAAGTCCTGCAGCCGCTACAACAAAAAGGAATGTGGCTGGGTGTGTGACCCCTGTCGCATGACAAGGTAAGACAAACCAGCAGGGGCCTCTAGCTCAGGCACACCGCTAAATACTGGTCTATGTGCGTGCGCATGTAGAGATTTCGGCAGAGACTAATTTGGTGCGCTGAGACAAATTTGACAGAAAATAGTAGTCTGGTGTTGTCGAGTGTCTGTCAACACAAACAATTAGGGGGAGGGCCAGTGGGCATGGGATGGTGATAATGTCACTGTACGTAAACGTATGGGCTGGGGCGGCACCTGTTAGCAGGGAATGTTGGAGTAGGACGAAGGCTCTATTCCTCCCAGTGGGGGCTCCTCACTCGTATAGCTGAGTCAGTAAGGATACAACAGCAGTGACAACACAGAAATGTGTGGGGTATCAATTGCTATAACGACTACATTGGGCTGAAAAGGGGGTAAAAAAGACACAGACACAGAGGTCCTCGTGGCCGGTGCCCATGTGTGTTGGTTCCCACAGCACTAATTTGTTGGCTTGCAGCTCTTGGTGTAGTTGGCAGTGTCCTGCTAGTCTTATTCTCCTGGCTGCTATATTTCTTGCTCACCCTTGGAATTCCATCATACAGATTCTTACTCTTGCTGATGTTAAGTACTGCACACGTTATTCTAGTATAGCACTCGTCTAGTCTTCTGTAGGGTTGGCTTCAGGGTCCAGCATTCACTGCCATATACACTTAAGGGAACAGACTACCGTTGCATAAAAGAAGCTGAGTTTGATTTGGCAGGGGAGGTTGAAGTTCCATACACTGGCCATGCCATTCAGGGCCCTCCATGCAAGTACCTTCCTCACTTTAAGTGACACCATGGCATGGCTGATAACATATATAATACCTGCACATGAAAATGGATGAATGGAGTCCTTGCCTTCCTTTAGAGCAGTGCCTTCTGTTGATGTCAGAGGTGGATGTTCCGATGGGATGTTATAGGTGATAACCTCAGTTTTCTTGGCCTTCTGCCGGAGGCCAACCTTGGAACAGTAGCACACTTTGACTCCACTCTGTTCAGGAGCTTCTGTGCTTGTTCCACGTGGGCAGAGAGCAGGTGTCGTCTGCATTGTCCAGGTCTGTCGGACTGTGGGGTGTCATCTGTCATCTCAACCTCCTTAGGATGAGGCAAATATCCTGCTCTCTTCACTGATGGCCTTCCTTTAGCCTGCACTATGACGAAGAGGAAGGGGGCTATAGGATATACACTGTTGCCATCTGGGGTCACCTACTGTACATGAAGTACTGCGATTGTTTGTTGCTGAATTGGGAACCAAAATAGGTTGTGTGTTTTGGTCACAGGAAAATATATCTATTTGCATCTCATGTGTTGTGTTCTCATGTGTATTGAAGGCCTGGGCCCCACACACACACACACACACGCGCACACGCACACACTCAGAATATCTTTATGCTACAAAAGAAAGCAACCCCACCCCGGCATAAATCATGCTTTGTCAACAATGAGCATGGGAAGAAGACGCAGGTCAGGGGGTGAAGTTTTTTAATAGGTGAATGCGGAGCCGCCCGCATGCGACGCAGAGACGGGGGAATGTGAAGTTAACGATGAAGAGAGAATTATGAAGTTGGCGTGTCGCCGATGAGGAGGTGGAGATAAATGGCCACGCATCGGGGATCGTTAAGGCGGGAGGAGGACGCTGGGAGAGTTGTGTTTGTTTCAAAGCACTGTCACGTCTTAATGGGGATTGACTGTTTACACCCTGGGTCTCTCTCTCTCTCTCTCTCTCTCTCTCTCTCTATTCCCTGGCTGGATGTTGTGCTTGCCTCAGCTTAAAAACAGTGTTGTTAGAGAGAGAGACGAGAGGAGGGGGGTGGACTGCCCACAAGTCAGACCGCCCATAATGACCAAAATAAATAAATAAACTGAACATCCCGTTAGTCAGACCTGCGTATCCGGTTAAATCTTACCCATGGCTACGACATGCGTGGCCGGTTCAGACTAATGCGTGGCAGAGAGACAGAGAGAGACTTAGAGTTTAATCTGCTGACTGGATATGGGGAGACCTGATTAATTAATAATCAGCCCTCACTGTGTAAAACTGGAGTCAAATTACAGGCCTTTTAAATATGTAATCATTCAGTATACAGCCAATAAGCAATTGCCATTCTCACCTTGGCTGTATTATGAAACAACCCCGGAGAATACGCCACAGTGCCAAAGTCACAGCTTTGTCAAAGGGCCTCTTGTTATACGGTGCATTAACAAAGACAAAATGGTGACCAGTGACAATAACCACTGTATACCACTATTTTTTAGTTTTGTTTTAGTTTGCAGATGCGTTGTTTGGAAATGTTTCGCTGTAATGAAGACATGCCCAGCAGAGGGATGTGATGTGGTTCTCAAAGTGGGATCCCCGGGGACCCACCATGCAGGGGTTCTCATGGGAGTCCCCAGCAGAATGTGCAATTACAGCACTTAAAACATTTCTGTATACAGTACGTGCTGAAAACATTTTTGAAAGTGCTGGAATATCAACAGCAACACAAATCTTGTATGGGGGTGCCATGACAATGATGACACAAAACATTTTCTGATACGTAACGTGGCGATAAGCTCTCCATTGTACAGTATGTAAAGACTCAATAATGGCAATGGGCCTTATTCGCAAACCAATAGTTTATTCAAACAAAAGATTCTGACATTAGCCAATGTTATTCTTATGCAATTTGTTCTCAGGTAAGAACATAATATATGCACTCTAAATAGCACTCTAGGCACAATGTTTGTGCAAACATAACAATAATTAATTAAATGATACGGTTGTATAATACAGGATTTAAGTGGGTAAAGTATTATTATGTCTTTATCTCTTACATACAGACATACAGTAACAGTCCATACACCTACTGTATATATACTGTATACACAGTCATGCTGCTGTAGTGTGTGTGTGATCGGTCCATTCATCATTTACTGTAAACAACCCTGTTTCGGACACACTGCTAAGCTGAGAGCAAAATAATGCATGTCCCCATAACTCACTGCAGACAGTATACTGCACGCACGCACACATGCATGCATGCACACGCACACATGCATGCACACGCACACATGCATGCATGCACACACACGCACACATGCACACACACGCACACATGCATGCACACGCACACATGCATGCATGCACACGCACACGCACAATTACTATCACTATCCTTGTGGGGATGTCAAAAGCAATTTGAGAAAGAACAAACTAGTTAATCCTACTCTAGAGGGTTAACAATGCCTGTACTGTACTGTGCTGTGCTGTGCTGTGCTGTGCTGTGCTGTGCTGTGCTGTACTGTACTGTACTGTACTGTGCTGTGCTGTGCTGTACTGTACTGTACTGTACTGTACTGTACTGTACTGTACTGTACTGTACAATGGCTCAACATAACCTCATGGACCCCAGCGTCACTATTCTGGTCATAATGGCTGAGCAATGAGCATGAGTGAATAGGCCAACATTCTGCCAAAATAGCAAAAGAAATGTGGTTAGGTATATGGGTTGGGGTGTATATAACCCTAAACCCTAAAGACCCCTTCCCTCACAGGGACAAGAATAATGTCCCCTCAAGGTCAACTCTGATTGTTATCACTATCCGCATGAGGATTTAGTTAATACACACACGCACTTGTACATTCAAACGCACGCACGCACGCACGTACGCACACACTCAGAGTATAAAAATGCACTTTATCTTGCTCACGCACACATTGTCTCTCGCGAACATTACATTATTATTAGTAAGACAGGCGTACTCACAGACACACAACGCACCCTCCTCCTAACACAGGCTAATGATGTCAGCCTGTGGTCCCCAGGGGCCACAGATAAAGATAAGTCCCTTCATGTCTTCATCTGACATGGCTAATGTCTTGATAAATGCCAGCTGGTAATTAGAAAGGCATGTCCCCATTGTCCACCAGCTTCCCCTAGTAAACAACGAGAGAGAGAGAGAGAGAGAGAGAGAGAGAGACTGATGGAGAGAATGAAAAAAAGAGAGTAAAGAGGGAGAGATACTTTAAGATGAAAAGATAGATATCCCACCTGAAAAAAATAAGTGTGTGTGTGTGTGTGTGTGTGTGTGTGTGTGTGTGTGTGTGTGTGTGTGTGTGTGTGTGTGTGTGTGTGTGTGTGTGTGTGTGTGTGTGTGTGTGTGTGTGTGTGTGTGTGTGTGTGTGTGTGTGTGTGTGTGTGTGTGTGTGTGTGTGTGTGTGTGTGTGTGTGCGTGCGTGCGTGTGTGTGTGTGTGTGTGCGTGCGCGGTGCTTGGTGTGGCGTGTAACAGATTGACGGATGGGGGCCACAGAAGGAGGAAGGGAGTGGAGGGTGAAAGGGGGCGGTCTAGAGGGCAGATCTATCACTCTAATGGGTCGGGCCTCCGTCATCCCTCCTCTGCAGGAGGACACATAGGCCCGCTGACCCGCTAGCCGTTAGCGTTAGCGGCCCGATGACGGATGGGCCGCGGGGACGAATGGCTGACAGGAGCGCGGGCGCTAATTTAGCCCCAACGGGCCTACACCGGATCAGTGGACCCGTAGAGGACAGCGCTGGCTGTGGGAGTCACTCCGTCACAGCTGTCCCGCTGTGTCGAGACCTCGTTTATAGTCTGTAGTACACCGGTGTGGCCAATATGGCACGGCAGCCATATTGGAGTATAAGGTCTGAGAAATCCAAAACAGGGTTTTGTCAGGGTTCATGTGGTTTAAGTGACTGCTGTTATGTTATTGCTGACATAATAGACATATTTCGACCTCAAGGTCATGCGTTCGGGCTGCACCAACTCAGCGTATGAGTTGTATGGCTTGGTTTGCGGCAAGTCGTGCCGTACGGACTGGGAGCTGAGGGTACAGTAGGAGTTGCGTTCCAACTCAGCATTCCATCTCCCAGAGGTCTAGCACATTGTGAAAGGGGATAGGCTCCCACATTCTGGCTGATACCGACAATAAGCCTCTCCGACCTGGTTACGTACTTACTTCATCTGCATTTCATCAGAGGTGTGTATCAGATGGGGATGGCCTGCGTAACGGGATGTGTGCGAGACTTGTTTGGACCCAGGTGTTGACTTAATGAGATTAACACAGCTGCTCATTGGTGGGTTCTCTGCAGGGGCTTGTTGTGTTAAGTGAGGATTCATCTGAGGAATGCTAATTGACTGATCATCCAGCTCACAACACAACACACCTCACATCTCACTTCAGCTCATATTCATCACTCCACGCACTGGTGGAGGAAGTAGCCTCGCATGTATTTAAGACGCCTGAGGGTTCAAGAGGCTGGTGCGTGGCTGGTGGCTGCTCTCTGTTCATGAGGCACCGGCTCGCGACGGCGTCCTCAGTGAGACTCTGGCGGTGGTGCCGCTGGCGGTCCCTGGCCAGACGGCGGCGCCACTCGTCGGCAATCTCCTCCGTGAGAGTGTGGAGGTCACGCTGCGGGGGCAGATCGGTGCAGTGTGCACTCATCCGCAGGAAGATTCTCACCTGTTTATTGGCAGTCAAAGAAGATCAGGAGAGTCGTCAACAACTAGTATTTACAGTGATGCCCTAACACTCGTGCCAACAAATTTGTTGTTGTATGTATTGTGGGCGGCGGTGGCTCAGGGGTAGAGTGCCTGGATGGGAACCGCAAGGTTGCCAGTTCGAACCCAGGCTCCCCCAGAGTTACTGTCGAAGTGTCCTTGAGCAAGACACTGAACCCCTAATTGCTCCCGATGTGCTAGTTGGTGCCTTGCATGGTTTCCGCTGCCATCGGTGTATGAATGGGTGAATGTAATGCACAATCTATGTAAAGCGCCTTGGATAAAGGCGCTATATAAATGCACCATTTATGTATGTATGTATATATATATATATATATATATATATATATATATATATATATATATATATTCATCCTTAGGACCCCAAATCACACCTTGGAAAGCATGAGTGTCTATTTCACAACCCACAAAACAGGTAGTTACCCCCCCCCCCCCCCTTTTGATTTACATGTGAGCTCAAACCCACAATTCAACATTTTAGTTTTAAGATGTTGATATTAATTTTGTATTCATCCTTAGGACCCCAAATCACACCTTGGAAAGCATGAGTGTCTATTTCAAACAAAGTGTTTTTGACTGGGGGGGTCATATTTTGACAGCAGGAATTGCCTGTCACGATTTCACCCACCAGTATTAGGATGTATTAATATGTGTGGGATGAAGCTCCCACACATGCAGAATGCATATTGGAAGCATCTTTATGAGGTCCTCCCACAATGACCTAATACATTAACAGACCAACTGACGTGATGAGAATTCATTGATTCTCCAATCAAACCAGGCATTAAAGCATGACATTTAATACTGGAAGCAGATTGGTTATCTGAAACGCTTTAATTGTGTTGATAGCCAGGTTATCTTAACTGGTTCTCAACCTGTGGGCCCCGGCCCCTAATGTTAAACAAAATGGTATTTTTCTTCTTTACAACTTTGATAAATGACTTTTTATTGTGACACTGATGAATAGGAACATAATGTCAGTGCCATTGATCCAAACAGGAATACAAATAAAATGTGCATTTCCCACCCAACTGACAACTTAACATGCTATTCTGTTGCAAGTGGTTAGATGGGTGGGAGCCCTACGTCATATGAATGTCAATATTATGTCATAGATCAGGTCCGATGCATGGAACAGATGTAAACAATCGCCAGCAGACGACATGCACATGTTCTGGTCCTGCCCTGAATTGACAACGTTCTGGTCTGCTGTGTTTAACTCACTCGGGGAGGTGTTGGGTGAACCAGTTGACCCTGATCCCCTCACTGCCTTTTTCGGTATGCCTTCAATGCCTAATGCGTCCAGTTCCGCACGTCGACTTATTGCCTTCACAACTTTACTTGCCAGAAAGCTTGTTCTCCTTAAATGGATACATCCCTCCTTTCGCTGATCAGAGCTTTGTATAGTTTTTTTTTTTTTGCTTGTTTTCATTTTGCTTTTTAAAACCGGACCCCTTTTTCATTTACCTCTTGTCACAACTATTGTTTCATTGTCTGCAATAATGAATATACGGATTTGTAAAAAAAAAGAAGAAGAGAAAACAATGTCACAAACATTGCAGACGAACATGAGGACGCAAATTGTGATTGGCCGGAACGAGATGATGATAAGAGCGCCTCTCATGCAGTTCAGACTGGTGTGATTTTTGTATAATCAATTAAATTGATTTGTTTGACACAGGAGGAGCCCGGGTTCAAACTGGCAACCTTGCGGTTACCGTCCAGCCACTCTACCCCTGAGCCGCTGCCGCCCATGCCCAGCAGGGAGACACTGGGAGGAAGAGGAGCAGGAGAAAGAGAGAGCACAGTTTGGCTGCAGAAGATGAACGTTATGTGATTGTCTTTTCTTAGCCAGGTGAGTCATTCTCTCTTATGCAAAAGTATGAACGTGTCCAATATGATGACGGCTCAGTGCTGCACATGACCATTGGAGCTGCTGCTACATGAGAGCCATGTGACCCTGGAAATGCAGACTTTGTCACATGTAATGTGACTCACAACATCACATCAGGCAGATATACTTTATCTGTATTTAACGTTCAACTGGGTCTCAGCGTAAGGTCCGGAGACCACCAAAATGGGACACATATATGGGTCTGTAAACTCTAGTGTACACATTTAAATCAAATTATAGTTCCCCAGTGTTCCCCATATTCTGATTCATATACGCTATTATGCCGAGGCCGAAAGTCTGTTTGTACAGAAGAGTATTTTCTTCTGGCAGTTGTCATAGATGACAGACTGGCTAACAGTGTAAAGTCTTGAGTTCCACACATCGGAGCTAGACCATTTTGTTTCCATGTGGAACCTGAGATCCACATGATTTGGCTTTTTCGTGTGGATCTGTAAAGCGGCCTTTGATACTGGGGCAGAAGATAATGGCTGTGTGCATAGTGTGTAAGACTAGAAGCTATTAAACCCATATTGGCCATGCATTCACGAGAACACGAGATTTGATGAAAGTGCATTCATCCAGAATTAATAATATATTTTACCGGATTTTAGCTTCCATCGCTAGCCACAGCTATAGCATCCATGGTAGAAACAGCTGAAATCCCAAATCCTCTGTGCATGTGCGCGCACGCGGCCTTTAGTGGTTTTCAGGCTCAGAATGGGATTAAGTACGATGTTGGGAGCTTAATAAAACATTAATTCAACATCCCAGCTAGCAAATAAATGTATCAGACGATAGATTAATAGAACATGGCTGATTAACACTTCCGGTTCAAACTGTTTATTTGGTGCATTCTACTGGCACTGGCCACTCATCGTCACCTATGACAACGGGGGGGAATTTTAGGTTCCAAAGTGTTGCACAGAGCAAGGTTAAAAACAACAGTTCAAAATAAAAAACAGCATGAAAAAGACAAAAAACTAATTTGAGGATATACAGTTGCATATAGATGTTGTTGTTTCAGCACCATAGACAGCGCCTTTACTTTAGTTCACCAAAAACGCTCTCCCCTGTTATAAAATAAAAGTCAGATCAGTGGTCTACCATAACTAACTATACACTCTTTGAGAGCCAAGCTGTAACTGGTGTTATTGACCAGTCATGGACAGTAAATGTTTGAGTATATCTGTACTTTGAGTACTTCTAATAGTTGTTACAGTTATGGCTTTAACCCCACTACATTTCAAAGACTGCACACGACTGGAAAAATGGCTTTATGGCTGTTTTAAATATAGTGAAGATGAACAATCTTCAAGCTCACGAGTGGCATTGTGATGGGAGGAGAGCTTAGATCTGCTAGTTTCATAATTACATGTGAATGAATTGGGAAATGTCTCAATTTCAAAACAGCAATGCTTTCATATTAAAAATAAAATGTATTTTGTAAGTTTGTACTTTTGAATACTTATTTTTAAAACCATGTACTATCGGCTCTTTTTAAAGCAGGTATTCGTATACTTTAATTTACATTTGTACAAATTCAGCAGAGCAGTTAACTTTCACTAGTTGAGTAATATTTAACCAGGAGTATCTGTACTGAGTGTAGCCAGAGAATGGTGAAGTGTACTGATGTTTCCAGTTTTTATTTATGCTCAGCCTTAGACCTTGTTTGAACATGAAGTCCTTTCCTTGTGTGAAACACCCTTTTTCTGGACAGACACCTTTTTTTCTGGACAGACACCGTAAGAACTATAGCGTGTGAAAACGTGTACGTCACGGCCCTCTCGTGGGCTTTAAATTCTAGCCCACATCACTCAGAATATATTGACGGTGGTATATTTTGTAAATATTGAGCTCGTTCTTGGCGACAACATAGTGAACGATGGATAGAAAGAAAGTTGGGCCCAAATACCTTACAAGGACAAGGAAAATGTTTTGAACAAACACGGCTGTGCTTAGATACTTTGTTGAACGTTATGTCTCTGCGCCCGTGCGCCGCACAGCCGAGATCCTAGCCATTCTACGTCTTTTTGTAAACTCGTCAATCTGGGTTCCTTCATGGTGCTGTCTCCATGCTGGAAAGCTGAAAATCGAATTCCGTTTTCTGGCTCATTCCCTCGACGTGACCTGCTGTGGCACTTATTTACTGAGCAAGTCTGCACCATTGTGAGGTCAGTTTAAAAAACAACGTATACAAGTGCACCGGATAGTCGCTCAATGTAAACAAAGCAGACAAGTCAACAAGTATGGCGGCCGCTACCACGTGACACATATGTTGACTCCCCCTCCAGGAGATTTTGGTACACACTATAGGACAGATAAACAAGAAAAAATAACATACAAAATTGGCCTTTAAACACACACAAACATAATTATGAATAATCACATGTTTACATGACAGCAACACCTTCTCTCTGTTATATAAATATAAACATATCCAAAGTAACTGCACAGAATCATAAAACACATCAAACACATTACCGTGTTCCCGTTCTATCTGGGGGCTAAGATATAAAACTGATGTTGTTGCTTGCTTCAAACTTTCCTTCTGACTCTGAGCAGCCAGGTGAGTGTAATTAACTAATTGTGGAAATCCCCAGTGGAAAGTTACCAGGCTCACAGCCTCACAATGAACTCAAACCAAAAACCCCTTCAAAATAAACGACACATGTTACATACAAATAATTACAAAGACAAATACAGTGCCTTGGGTCATTTACACTGAGGTTGAGTACTTCATGAAGCCATATCGTTATTAGACCCAATGTCATCTATAAAAAAAAACATGTTAAAATCACCCCCATGTGAAGTGAGTGGTGCTTTTTATCATGATGAACATGACCCACATGATCTCCCATGACGGTAACCGTGCTGCTACCGACTAATAGACTCACAACGTCCCCTGTTGGAGCGCACGCAGCCTGCGCAGGAGCGGTTAGAAGCGCAAGACCGATTAGCACCGCTCAAAAATCTATTACTTATTTCGGCTCCCGGTGTCAATGAAACCGAGCGTCGCGCGTGACATTCACTGTAGTGGCAGACATTCTAAAGGCAAATTTGCTGTGTCGCACGTAGAAAAAGAATAGCCGATGACAAGCTCACAACGTGTCGCATCTGCGGCAGCATGGAAGACCAGCGTGCGGTCACACAGAGACACCTTGAGATGGAGCGCTGGGCACATCCGTCCACGCGGCCTAACACATTGACAGACGCCCAAACAAAAGGCACGTGGCAGGCTCGACAGGAGCAAACAATCAGCTTTTGTTGAGGCGCGGCGCTCACTAGGAGAGCTGGGATTGATTTGTGGAAGGTGGCGGGTGATGGTTTCCGCGCAACCTTTCCTCTCCACTTCTCTGCTGATGATAAACGTTGTCGTCAGACTCGACCTCCCGACCCCGCCGACAGCTAGACAGCCTGATTACACCGGAGAAGACACGCGCACGCACACACGCACGCAGCCACGCACGCACGCACACTCACACGGACGCACGCACACTCGTTTGTATTACTATACTTCTGAGTACATAAACAATTCTGTTAATGTTTTTTTTACTATTGTTTTACCAGTTTAAAGGGTAATTCTGGACTAGCCGCTTTCTTACCGTAGCATGACAAAGCGTTCCAAATCAGTAAATTGAATCGGAAGAGCTCAGAATCTGTACTTTTTTTTCTAACAGTGGTTGAAATGCATACATTATCAACAGAATTCGGCTAATGCGGAATTCCCCTTTAGGACTCTAACCCCTAAACCTATAACCCTAACCCCCACTTTTCCTATAATTGTAACATTTTTTTTAAACATAACCATTTCTTCTTGTGAGAACCAGGGGAATTGTCCTCACAATAACCATTTCCACTATACTTGTGGGGACATTTGCCCTCACACATGTAATAATACACATACACGCATGCATGCACACACACACGCACACACACACACACACACACACACACACACACACACACACACACACACACACACCCACACCCCTCTCTCTCGGAGGATAAAACCTTGAGGGAAATGAGAGAGAGAGAGTTGGGTCACTGTCTGATCCATGTGGTCCTCATCCCTCGGCTCGTTGATCATGGATTGGTGTGATATAATAACACACACACACACACACACACACACAGGGTTGACATTGGCAATTTGCTATACTCCCCAAATGACTTTGAAACGATGGCTTTTGCTCCTCGGGGGAAATCCAGTGAGGGTAAAGGTATAGGAATGATGTTGCTCTTATGATTTATGTCCAATATCCGACTCTGACAAACACACAGGCATCCAATTAAAGGACAGCACAGATGTCCACAATGAACCCCAATGTCAAAACACGCTTGCTGTCCAGAATTTCATTGACTATAAAGTGAAGTCAGTGTTTCAGCGTAAAGCTGTTGCTATACAGTATTTGACAGGTCTGAGTTGTGTGTTGTTGGACAGCAACTAAGTACCACGACGTACATTGGACAGAGCCTTTCTCGACACACTGCTGTCCGGGTGTGGAACAGCCTACCAGAGTATGTACTGTAGTTGGTTCCATCACAGGCAATGGTCTTCAAGCCTTTAAACGCAGAGTTCGTTTAAGTAATATTTCATGAGAGGGGGTGAGCTTTATCGTGATTATTATCACGACAGCGTTGCTGCAGGAACAAGGCTTTAGCCTTGCTTGTTGCACAGGCAAATGGCTATTTCTACCAATCAGATTGCTTCCTCGAAACTAGTGATGCACAATGAATCGGTAGCCTAATCGGAATAGGCCATATCGGCCATAAGAATGCCATATCTGTATCGAAACGGTCTCAAAATACTACAGATTATTTAATCGGTTTTCACCAGCAAAATGTTTTTAAATGAAAAATGTAAAAAAAATAATCAGCCCCTGACAGCCCTTAGGGCCTAGGCTTGTTTCCATTGTGGTCCTCTGTATAATATCGTAATCGGTCAGAATCGGTATCGGCAGATATGACCCTGCAAATAATTGGAGATTGTATATCATAATTTCATAATCGTACACCCCTACTCAAAACGTAAGTTTATATAATCATGGACAACCCCTCACACTGCTGTTGAGCTGCAGTGATCCGTATTTGGCCAATGGATACATTATTTGACTTGGCTATTGTAAAAAAAGAAAAAAAAACATTCACTTGAGTTGATTGAATGCTGTATTAGCAGGTTTGTCAACAGTACAGGCAGTACAGTCAAAGGTTGTTAAACTTGTGTTCCTATCAACTATTGTATCGTTTGTATATGGAATGTGAACATGAATTGGATGTGTATAGTAGGTCAGGAATCTCAGGATGTGATTGGACTGGACTGTGTTGGAGATCGGGGTTTGATTCCAGCTCAGGGTTCTAAACGTTACAATATACACCGCTAGCATTATAGCAAACAGGTTGTTTGAAGCAGGGCTGTAATGAAAGGTATGCTATAATGTTATATTATTTAGCATGACCAGAATGTACTGTATATGATAAACAGAAATATAAAGGAACATAATGTTTAGGCAGATTAAAAGGTATAGTGGGGAGGGCTGGTCCGTCTTCACCACAGACACCCAGAAGGAGAAAGCAGGTGTATCCCTGGAAGCCAAACCTTTTTTGCTATTCTTGAAAAGTTGTGCTTTTTTCTGTGCAATGTACAATACAACTCCTCTTTCCGAGAGAGAGAGAGAGAGAGAGAGAGATTTCTAAACAATTTCCCATGGGGTAGGAGCTGATTGGAGTGCACCAGTGGTTCAGTAGTTCATGATGTAGAAGAAATAGGACGTCTGTATTAGTAGAGATTATTTAAATGGACCCTCTCTTTGATGTCCCACTCCCATCTCTCCATCATTCTTTTTACGTTCCAATTCCCTCTTTTCTTCTCGCCTCATGTTTTCCTCCCTCCGTTCCATCTCTCCAACTCCTCTTCCCGCCCTCGTCCTTTCCTCGACCTCATATTTTCACCCCCCTTCTCTCTCTCTCTCTCTCTCTCTCTCTCTCTCTCTCTCTCTCTCTCTCTCTCTCTCTCCATGCAGTAGATGTACAGTATGTTCTCCATCATTCATCTCAGACAAGAACAGAGGCAGACAGAGATGTACATGTACAGTGTACACTATGGATGTTTGTCTTCCTACTGCATGTAAATGGACGTGGTGACCTGTGTGAACAGAGCAACATACTTGAATAAATACATCAATCAACAAGTCAGTCAGTCAGTCAGCCAGGCGAGCCAGCCAGCCAGCCAGCCAGTCAGTCAGTCAGTCAGCCAGCCAGCCAGCTAGCCAGCCAGTCAGTCAATCAGCCAGCCAGCCAGCCAGCTAGCCAGCCAGTCAGCCAGTCAGTCAGTCAGTCAGTCAGCCAGCCAGCTAGCCAGCCAGCCAGTCAGCCAGTCAGTCAGTCAGCCAGCCAGCCAGCCAGTTTTGCACATTATTTTACTGATACACTGGAAAAAGTCCAAAGACTGAAATGATGGGGAGACTCTATTGAAAAGCTGACTCAACGTTTTTCTATGGTGATGTAATTGACGAAGCCTGTTAATGTTTAGACCTGATTAAAAAAATGATGAATCAGGTCTTACATTGTATTTGGGTGAAAACCCACCATGGCTCATGTTGACTCAACTAACAGATGTTAATTAATTGGGTCAATGGTTCGAAGAATGTCTACAACTTTGGCTCAACAATATGACGACAGGCCTGGGCCGTGGCTCAGCGGTCCAGGCACCCTGGTTGGTAATCCAGTCTGGCAGTGTGCCGCGGGTTCGACTCCCGATCCAGACGGCCTTTACTGCGTGTCCCCCCCCATCTCTCTCCCCATTTCCTGTCAGCCTACTATCTAAAACCAATATACAAACCAATGATTTTCCAAGTGGGGGCTGCATGCATGCAGCCTCCCCTGGGAGCATTTACCCAATATCTGTATACATTTACCGCATGTATGTATTATTTTGTAAATAATGATGGATACACATCATGAACTGGTCCATATTGATCTGCTATTGGCATCCTCCTTTGTTGCGAGTTACTGGAGTGGTTATTGTTGTTGGGATGATGAGAGAGAGGGAGGGAGGGATGCAGTAATGATGGCCTTGGCGGCAGTGGTCGGCATTTATGAATTCTATTCAGCAGAACACACTGTCTGCAAAAGTTGGATATTCATTTATAACTGAATCTTAATCGGGCTTTTTGTATTTTATTTTATAAAACACATTGATAGATGGGAGGTCACTGCACAGTACGGTGAAAGCTTGTGTGTAACGCCTCTAAACATTATTGACGGGAGGGAGACATTTTAAAGAACAGAAAGATAAATGTCACCTCATACATTTCATTCCTTCACAGCGGGTTTATCACACAGTGCTTCATGTGCGTCCTGACGAATGTGTGCACGTGCATGCACATGCACGCACGCACACACGCACACACACACACACACACACACACACACACAAACGCAAGCAAACACAAACTGCACGTCTGCATATTGTCGCTATCTGGCACAAACCTTGTATCTCCACATTTCATATATTACAAGTTGTATTTTGCATAAATGAATGCAGTATTTTAGTGTATGTAGTGCAAAAGCAGCCAAAATAGCTGATGTAAAAGCACACCAGAGCTTGTAGATTTGCTATGTCTGCTTGTTATGAAATGTTGGAAAATGTTCACATATAATGACAGATTAAGTAACGGTTTCTTCAATATAAATCTATTATAACTTTAAACTCCATTTTAACCATGATAGATTCATCAAAAAAGATTTTTTTCTGGTGACTGATACTGCCCTTCTAATAAGTGAGGGGGCCGTGTTTTTTCATTTTTTCATTTATTTTTTAATAATTTGTTTTGTTTTGATTCTTTAGTCTCCTCCAGCGTCGTCGTCCTCCATATTCTTTTCCAAAACAATTATAAAATATAAATTAAAACATTAATTGAAAAAACATAGAATAGAAAAAAGAACGGGTGTTTTCAATGAATCTTGGTTCATGGTTAAAATGAGAGTTAGAAGTTACAATGGGTTTGTATAGGAAGGGGGCGGGGCAGCTAAAATTAATATCTAAATACTGAATCAAGCAACTTAAAAACTGTCTGAGGTGTTCACAAAAGCCTGAGTAGACGATAAAATGACAGGTTTTAACTGTACTGTATATAACATTCACTCACTCACACACACACACACACACACACACACACACACACACACACACACACACACACAGCCTATAGTGTACATGCTGCTTCAGTAATTGATTGTCCATTATGCACTTGGGTCTAGATGACTCTGTTGTTCCAATCAAAAGGTTGTATAATTAAGTTCATTCATCCAGGGAAAATGGCTAGACGCGGTCGTAGCCCCCCGTTCCTCCACAATCCCCTCATTACAGCTCTATAGGCCTTTGTAATCACCCATGTCAGGTGGAAACCTTGTATGTCCAAAACTGTTACTTGTCAGGAAAAGGCAAAAAGGAGCCTGCATGTGTTCCAATGGATCCAATGCAGTAATTCATGTCACATGCTCTTATTAATTAATACTTTGAATTGGTCTGAAGCACTGAGAAAACTGTTCTTCGCCTTTCTTCGTCCTTTTTTTCAAACTTGACTACGGTAGCGGTGGTCTCAAAAGGGAAACTTTGACAGGAAAAGACTTGCTCACCGTATAGAAAAAGAAGTAAAACTCCTTAGACTGAGACTTTTTTATTTTATTTTATCATGCTCTTATGGTGCTCTTAAGGTGCAATTAAAAAGCAAACGTTTCGGTCCTCAGACCTTCGTCAGTGCTATCGAATTGGTTAAACATGTATATAATGCACATGGTTAGCCACTTTAACTTTCACAACATCATTGAAGATCTACAAGGTCACAACGTGTCACATCGTGAAGCTTTGTGAGCTCATAGATCGACCCAATGTGTGACACCGTAGTATGATGAAGTATGTCATTCTACTCCTGTGTGACACCGTAGTATTATGACGTATGTCATTCTACTCCTGTGTGACACCGTAGTATGATGAAGTATGTCATTCTACTCCTGTGTGACACCGTAGCATGATGAAGTATGTCATTCTACTCCTGTGTGACACCGTAGTATGATGACGTATATCATTCTACTCCTGTGTGACACCGTAGTATGATGAAGTATGTCATTCTACTCCTGTGTGACACCGTAGTATGATGAAGTATGTCATTCCTATACAAAAAGAAAGCAGACGTTGAAATATGGAGATAGAAGGTTTCTGCCCAACAGTGACGTTGTGTTAGCTCACTCAAAAGGCTAACAGGTTGAGCACTTCCTATACGGTTCCAATCAACAGAAAATGCTTCAACACTCCGTACTCAAGTTGAAGTCAAACTTTATTTGCACAGTGTTGGAATAATCCAATGTTTTTCCATGGGAAATGCTCCTATAGAAGCATACAAAATATACAAACGGTGCGCACATTTTTTTTCCACAGATGACAGAACGCATAACATGTGCAAAATGTGACGTACAAAACTCTGGCATGGGTCAGTGCTTCTGACAAACATGGGTTGCTGCACTGCGCTCCGAGGCCTCATGTTGTGTTAGTTCAGATGACATGGCACCGGGCTCAGCCATTTGTATTATATTATGTCTGACTCAAATCAAGCTTTATTTGCCTGACATAATCCATACACAGCTACGGGGAAAGTCATGTGTACAGCAAATGGAAATGCATACGCTTGCCATTATTATTCTTTATTTATTAACACAAATATAAGAGCATTTTTTTTCAAATGCAGAGGTTACTGCATGGCAAGTAATGCTGGAAGACAGACAGACAGACAGACAGACAGACAGACAGACAGACAGAACGAACACTCACCAAAATCTCTTTGCCAGAAAAAGCCAATCTACAAGCTTATGGTGTATTGTGAGCTTGTAAATCTGCTATGTTTGCTCTGTATTCCATCCCAGAATAGGGATACTATAGGGTTCATATACTGTAGTTAGTCTTCATTAATGACTGTATAAACACTGCATAGTTTGCATGCATATCCTTCAGAATGTATTCTGTAGTACATTGAGGCTTTGCCCCGCCTATGAAATGTGCTGTGCTGGTTGACTTGACGCGACTACAATCTGAAAATATATATATTTTTAAATTGTGGAGAGAATGTAGACCATCTAGTATTCCCAGTAACAGGAACCCGAATTAGAAACGGGGCCAATGGCATATTGAAATGTTTCCTGGCATTGAGGCGTTCCGGGACAGCTACTCAGAGCGCCCCAAAAAGTCTGTTCGCTGAACCGCTAGCACAGTAAAGATCCTCAGCATTCATTTGAAGTTACAGCCCAGAACTTGTTTCAACATATACAATTATAAATATATGAAATACAATATACAATTATGTTGGTTACAATATAAAAATTGTAACCAACAATTGTAAAATTGTAACAACAAAAATTGTAACAATATAAAAATGTTAACCAATCAGTATGGTTAGAATGCATAATAGGCCTACAATATCTGTAGTGGTTGGAGATGGTCTCCATATATATATACACTCTTCCAGACCCTGGTGTCAGGTTGGACACCTTTTAGCTCTATCTGTAGTTCTCCCCGTGTCCCCTAGGGTAGGCACCCTCACAAAAAACATGCAGTAATCCTGGTCTCTAAACTACCTCCCCCTGGCCAGCCAGGGCGCCTGATGGAAGGGAAATGAACTGGTTGGAATAACGTGTTCCTTCCATGCGCTACGTCCAGCCAGGGAAACTCCCCCCTGTCAGGTGAAAAGAATTAGCTTGGACTCCTCATGCATAGAAGGGAGCATGTGGTCAGTCTGCTGACCCCCCAGGTTGGCAGAGGAAGTGCAGCGCCCAGGATTACATTAGATAATTGACACTGGGTGAAAAAATGGCAAAATCCTGGGCTCTATCTGAAGCTGATGAAGCCCAATACTTCCCGTGGCCTCTCTCCCTTTGGAGAGGGCATACAACATGACAGCCCTGCCTGAAGCTCACCAGCGCAGCATCCCTTGAATGAGCGGTAGGCAAGTCAATGTTTGGTCTCACATATACGGGAGACCCTATAGCTGGTTTCAATCCCAGGTAACAATGTTTAACAGATTGCAGATTCAACTCCCAGAGTTACAAGCATATACATTACTACTAAGGATTTGTACTGTGTATACAGAGGATTCGAGAGGAATCAAACAAGGACACTTGGTGGTAAAATATCACTCAATATGACATATCGTATCACTTGTGGCTGTGTTGGTGGCAGAACACGATGTGAGATTCTAGTGTCTGCGAGTGTGTCTGCCTCATGCTGTCTCTATTATTATGAAGATAATGGAATGTAGCTTTCCCCTCCGTCCAGTATAGAGGGAAAGAAATAAAACAAAGATGTTGTTTTCACTTGAGATGCGATGTGGGTCACGTCTGACTCTACCCTCTCCAGAAACCTCATCACAAACCAAGAAATCAGCACTAAGGCACCACAGACCGGCCCTCTCAGACCAGAGGGGATTTCTGGTATTTTTTTTTTGTTATTTCTCTGTTTGGTTAATTGTGTCTGGAAATGTGAGGACTTGACTGAAATACCCGAATACTGCACACAGCAGGGGGATGGGGGGGGGGGGGGGGGGTTAGGATGGAGATGAGGGGTTCTTTCCCTTTCATCTTGCTCTCTCCTTATATCCCCAAACCCTGCCTTGTTTGGGTTAATCTGCACAGGACACCCACTGGTTCTGCTGGTGGTGGTGCTTGTGTGTGTGTGGTGTGTGTGTGTGTGTGTGTGTGTGTGCCTTGGGTTGGAGAGACCCCGGTCGTGCCCCATGGCGACCGGAGCATGCACGCACGCACATACACACACACACACCGCCAACCCCCGTAGCCTCGCTGCCCTTGGAAGACGGATCCCCGCTCGCAAGTGGTCCCAAAAATACGTACCCCCAGTGTGCTTCCTGCTCATAATTGTCCCCAGCTGTACGGTTTGGGGATAAATAGGGCCGTGGGGACCGGCGGATTTGTAACTTTGGGGTGAGAGTGAGAAGGGGGGATGAAATTGGTAGCAGGCCGCAGAAATTAGCATTCTTTTGGCTTAAGAGGACATTAAAGATTAAACCGATGTGAAGTCCCCTAAGTGTCGGGGGGTCCGGTCAAGGGGTTGTTGGGGGAGGCAGAAAGGTGTGGAGGGTGAGGGAGGGCAGAGAACAGAGCTTCTGGAGGTCTTTGTTTGGGTTTGAGACAGCTGGGTGCACTGGAATACCTCCTGCAAAGAGAGATGGTGGGTGTATGGATAATTGATGCTTGTTTAGATGGCTCTGTCTGCTCGCCCGGCTTCTCCTCATCGGCTTTCATGTCTCTTTTACACGCACGCACACACGCATGCACACGTGCACACGTGCACACACACACACACACACACACACACACACACACACACACACACACACACACACACGCGTGCACAGATTGCACATGCACACACTAAATACAAGCCTCAGACACAGATGCAAACACATGCATGCTTACTAGTGAAAGGGAAATATTGAAAGGCATTGAATGACATATCTAGAATTACAATAGCGCATGCACACCTACACACACACACACACACACACACACTCTACGTTGAACACACAGTCGATAGAACAATTCAATTCAATTTAAAAATTGTGGCATAAAAAATTGCGATATGTGAACACCAGTTGATCTTTTGAATGAGCAATGTTTCCCCCAAAGAAATGACAGCATTGCATCCCTGGTACATTATTTTGTAATGTTACACCCTGACTGTAAACACATTATGCACTATATGCAGTATATGAACATCTCCATGCACTTT
The DNA here is from genome assembly GCF_963924005.1 of Protomyctophum bolini. Taxonomy (NCBI): domain Eukaryota; kingdom Metazoa; phylum Chordata; class Actinopteri; order Myctophiformes; family Myctophidae; genus Protomyctophum; species Protomyctophum bolini. The sequence goes on along the minus strand of NC_137877.1, from coordinate 34,601,249 downwards.
TATATTAGTGTAAAAACTCCTCTAACACGGAGCATGTCTGCTCTAAGCATCCTCCCCACAAGTTAAATGAGTTAGGCTTTGTTCAGAGTGCAGGCAAATCCCATTTGTGCCTCATATAGGACTGACTGTCCACACTTTTATCTGCAAGTGATCAGATTTGTGCGTTCAGACATCGTCGGCTTGTCTACTTTGGTTGCCGTGGTAACGGCATGCCACGTGAGTAATGCTTAACTTATACTGTGTTGTATGGCAGGGCCGCTCGCCAAAACAAATCACAGTCCACAAGCTCACAAGCGCGGCTATTTCCGGTAGGCATATGCCACCGTACAAGTAGTATGAATCAATCATGTCTTTCGACATCAGGAGTGTGTTTCAAATCTGATTCTCAAAAGTGGTTTCCAAATTTGATTTGGGGTCTCAGTGTGAACAACATTACATGTCTACTGTACAGCTGTGGACTTTGTTTCCTCCGTAATCATGCAGTGAATTCTCCCCACACACACACACACACACACACACACACACACACACACACACACACACAGAAACAGGAGATCAGACTACCTCAGACTCTGCATGAGATCAATTACGGGGTCATGCATCAGTGATTGCAGTGTCTGCCCAATCAACACCATGTGGTTTACCTAGCCATAATCCTTGGGTGTTGAAGAGGCGACAGGCCCAGGCTCCTCCCAGCAGGGCAGGGATATGTAGGAGACCCCGTCCGTCCGGCCGGCCAGCATGGCTGGCTGACAGCCAGGTGTCTGGAAGGTGTGTGTTCCCTGCTGGGAGCGCCGGGATGCTCCCTCATCGATATTGATGAGGACCTCCAAATTAGGCTGTGCCTCTACGGAGCAGAGGAGCTGTTTGTGCGTGTGTGTGTGTGTGTGTATATACGTGCGTGCATGCATGGGCCTGTACGCACATGAGAATGTAGAGGCAGCATTTGTGTAATGCGTGTCTTTATGGTTGTGTGTGTGTGCGCGTGCACGTGCACATGAGTGTGTGCGCTCCATCCTTGCCATGCCACATGCATGCATCAGATACGGGGGAGCAGCATTTGTTTTGTTTAGCCATGAGGCTGCCTGGGTTTCTGTGGTTTGTCCACAGAGTGGATGGTTCTGCTGATATACACGTCCCAGCCAGGCTGCTGCTGCATGGCTTCCACTGCAGCTCCACACACTCAGTCAGCACACATCAGGAGCCACTTTGAATGCTTCTAGGTACATCCACACACGTCATGCTATAAAATGTACCGTGGCAAAACATTATCTGATCTTTAGAACAGGATGGCATTTTGGCTCTAGGGAGGGATAGTATTTTTCAAAGAGGGGGACGTCATGCCAGGGTTGGTGGGGGTGTGTGCGGGGTTGGGGCATTGGTTTGGGAGGGGGTTCAATTGGGAAGGAGAAGATAAAGAAAATCACACCCGTGTGAAGGAAGTGGACCTACAGGACCACGCCCAGGGTGCCGGCCCGGTTCCGGCGAGCCGCCCTGCGTCCGAAACGGTTGAGAAATGACAGAGTTACCGTGTGGGGTCCCCAGGGGGTCTCTCTACTGTACTGTACTGTACTGTACTGTACTGTACTGTACTGTACTGTACTGTACTGTACTGTACTGTACTGTACTGTACTGTACTGTCACACACGATATCCTCATATATAGGCTACATTTAACATGTGTGTGCGTGTTAGGCTGCGCAACAGTGACACTTAGTTATGAAAACCAACCAAACCGCTATTTCCGTGCTCGGCCACCCAGCCAGCCAGCCACCCACGGACACACAAAGCTACTTAATGAAGTGGTTGCACCACTTAAAAAAAGACAACATTGTATGTTGTTGTTGTCGGGTGGATGTCCAAAACTGTTAACTTTGAGGATTCCAAACAGCCTATTTACATGCAAGCGGTTTCTGCCCAACAGCAACACTATTTCCATTCACTTTACGAAGCCATTTCCCAACCGGGGGGGGGGGGGAGCACAGCCAGAGGCTATGGCTATTTATGGGGGTCCTTGTCATGGAAAGGTTTTGGAACCCCTCGTATAGGAGCACAGCCATGCTGTTTCCAATTGTCAGCGTTTAAAGCGATTTTCACTTTCCCCCGCGCTGCAGTGTGTCACATTAAACGCTCAGCGTAACAGTTCTCCCAAGTCTTGTTTTTCATTATATAAGTGCACAAATAGTTGCTCTTGAGTTTTCGCAGATGTTTGTACGAAATCACTTTTTATTTTGGCGACGAGCATTTTAAGAACTGCAGGACTGTTGTCAGAGCTATGATAAACAGTGTGATTCAATAGTGAGGAATGGCTATGTGTTTTCTTTCATTACATGGTTGATTGTGCACAGAAAGCACACATGCATGAGGCTAAACACGCAGGTGTTGAGTTAAAATGACCAGACCTCACTCTAAAATGTTTATACTATATTATGAATTGACATAGTAAAAGTCATGCGCTGGTTCTGGTTTCTTCCAAAAGCGCGCAATCGCGATGTGACGAGCTAGCTGTGAGCTTGTTGATCGGCGATTTTGAAGAACACATTTTCCGGTATTTTTTGGTGAAGACATTTGGTGTAGATTTGGGTCCAAGCACAGAGCCAACTCAGATCTCAGTGAGGACTTAAAGGGACACTTCACCCTTTTTGCAAAAAAATATATGTTAATGACGTTTAGAAGCTTTAGATCACTTTCCTGGGGGTATTTATGTGTGTAATATGTGGTTTTAGATATTTTAGATTGTAGCAGTGAGCCTGTTGGCTCTGATGTCATGGACACTGGTCTCACTACCTTCCTGGACTACAATTCCCATAATTATTTGGTGCACTGCTCCTCCTTGTGGATAGGGGGGAGAGCTGTCTTACTGAGACAACATGTAGTCCAGGAAGGACTACATGTTACCACATATTACACACATAAAGAACCCCAGGAAAGTGTTCTAAAGCTTCTAAACGTCATTAACATATATCTTTTTGCAAAAAGGGTGAAGTGTCCCTTTAAGAGGTTAATTCAGTCTTACCAGATGCACCCACTGGCCATACAAATGAGGAATGTTCCCGCTTCGATCGAAGTGTCCTTGAGCAAGACACTGTACTGATGACACTGTACAGGTTGGTTGCGAGGGCATGGTCTACTCTGCCATCACATTAGTGTGTGAGAATGGCCTGCATGGGTGAATGCACAGTGTAAAGGGCTTTGGATAAGGGCGCTATAATGCACTATTCATTTACTATTTACCCAGCAAATGAATCCCTGCACGATATTGCTTCTATTTCGAAGCATGTGTTTCGTTTCAGATTCACACATTTGCAGGCATGGGGATGTGGGCTTCTGACAGACATGAGAAAAGGCGGCGTTTCCACAACACCTCGCTTCACAGACGCCAGGGCCTTTGCTTTGCGTCTCTCGTCAGCGAGAGTGAAACTATATGCAACCTGGGCCTGCATGCATGGGTTCCTCTGGCGCTGCCGCCTCAGCTTTCATCCGCCTCCGGTCGCCATGGCGAGAGAGAAAACAAGACGTGATGGACAGTCTGTCATCACCGCCACTCGTTTGATTGGACGTAATTAATTACAAGCTGCCGCAGAGAAAACCTGCTTGGAGAAATCTACTTTGATACACGTGTGTGTGTGTGTGTGTGTGTGTGTGTGTGTGTGTGTGTGTGTGTGTGTGTGTGTGTGTGTGTGCGTGTGCGTGTGCGTGTGCGAGTGCGTGTGCGTGCGTGTTATAACAAGTCTAGTTCCCTGTCACAACGTATCTCCTTTGAAGCAGCTGTTTGAGTGTGGAAAAAAGTGGCGTCATCAAGGTCCTCTCTCTCCCTCTGTTCTCTTTCTCACGTTCTCCCTTTCTCTCTCATTCTATCATTTTCTCTTGTTCTCTCTCTCATACACATACGATACATACATACAACACACACACGCATGCGCGCACACACACACACACACACACACACACACACACACACACACACACACACACACACACACACACACACACACACACACACACACACACACTCACTCACTCTGAGCTAATGACCTACTCAACAAGCAGGACTTCAATCACATTACCATGTACTCAGCCAATCACAGGGGGATGTCATACTCATTAAGTCTCTTTAAGGAGCTCAGCCCCCAACATACACACGCACGCACGCACGCATGCACACACACACACACACACACACACACGACTCACTCACTCACTCACTCACTCACTCACTCTCTCTCTCTCTCTCTCTCTCATATTACACCTTGTTTTCATTTCACACTGTCAGCAAATGTGCTTGAGTGCATCCTAACTTGATTTCCCCTCCCTGTCTATTTACACTTCCTGTCTACTAAGTGCTCGTCTCTCTGCCCCACCCCCACCTCAATTGAGTTTAGCTCCTTTCCTGCTGTGCTCCTAATGCAATAACTGCTTCTCTTTGGAACAATGAAAACACCCGTATTAATATGAATAATCTGCTGCTTGGTGCGTTGATGTGCAAGGCTAAATGTCCTCTTAAAAGGTGTACATTATTGTGTTAAAGACATAGGCTTTCACAATCGACTCAATCCATGCCATGGAGCATGGAGTCCATAGGCAGCCACCTGTCACCATGACAGTAATGAAGTACATTTACTTGATTTGCAAGCAACTGTGGCAGGAGACTTGACATATGGTGCCAGATTGACAGCCGAATGTTAGCAGCTTGAATGGCTGAAGAATCAGTTATGTTTTTGGATTGATTGATTGCATTCAACGTACTGATGGTACTCTCTGGTGGCAACTGGCAAGCTAGAAGACTTGTCTAGGTCCTGATGTATAGGCCTAGAGGTGACAACATTGAATAGGCTGGTTTGCAACAATTAATTCATATTCATTCATTTTGTAATAGTGTTGGTAATTGATCAACACACCAGTTGAATAGGCCTGACAGAGGCTCCCACAGGCCGAAAATGTGAAAATACATACTTCTCACCTAAACAGTGGTGGAAAAAGTACTCACATTTCTTACTTGTGTAAAAGTAGCCATGTAGGAATAGTCTGTTTAAGTATTCAACATTTACTTGAGTAAAAATACAAAGGTACTGCCATCAAAATATACATATATATATATAAGTATGTTCTAAATCGTTGAAAAGTAACACATCTACAAGCTCCCAACACGTCACACTGCGACCTGCTGTGAGCTTGCAGACCCGTTATTTTGAAAACATGTATGATGTACATGTACAGTACATGTTGTGAGCTTGTAGACCTGCTATTTTTGAATGGTAGGGACGTGCTATAAGTACGTAAGTAAGTACCTGTATAAAACAGGTCTTAATCGGTTAATTTATAGATTTTGTAATAATGTGTTAAATCTGAATAACTAACTAATGATTACACATAAATGTAGTGGAGTAAAAAGGTGCAACAGTTACCTCAAAATTGTACTTTATTACTTGAGTACAGGTACTTACAGTACCTTCCACCACTGCAGCTAAACTTTACGTGACTTCACCAAAGCATAGTTTGCTCATTGAGTGTGCCTCATTGAAAACATATGACGGTCGCCACTTCAGGAAGTAGGCCACTTCCTGGATTGTGCAATTATAGGCAATGTATGCTTACTGTACAAAATGGGAAGATGTTGCGGTCAGGATGATAAGTCGCAAACCTTGTCAGAGTACTTAACAATGGTTGTGGAAATTGTGTAGGCGTTTGAGCTTGTGTGTGCTGAGAGAAGGTGTGTCAATTAAGCTCCATGGAGGGGTCGTCTATTGTAGTAGAAATGATATGTTGTCCCTTTAGTAAGACCACAGCCTGCTGAGAAATATATGTGAGTTAAACTAATCTCAAGGCATTGCACTTATCATTTATTTAATATAGTCATGTTTACAGCCCACTACATCTTGTAGCCTTAATGCTCTCTGGGAGTTTCTTTTTTTTTTAGAAAAAACTGCTTACAGTATGTCTCACCACTTTACACTTTTAAAGTAGACTAGAGTAAATATATGGGACAGGTGCACTTGAGGAATACTTTGAATAAATCAATAATGTACTTAAGTAGGCCTACAGTACTTGACCACATGTACTTAGTAACCACCACTACCAAACTACTGTAACAGCTGTTATGTGAAGGTATGACCATGTTATGATCGAACTCTACTATCGTCTTCATCTAGCTGCCCTGTTTACCTTTCCTCTCAAAGTGTCCACTTCAGGTGGGAGGCTCGCTCGGCACACAGTCCGGCGAGGACAACACACTCAATACCCTGCTGATCCCAGCAGCTGATCCAAATGAGCTGAAATTAGCCTTTTACCGGGGCTTGCATCTAACGCGCCCACTGGCCCTGCGCTCAATAAAGCCCCCTGCAGTATGGATCCAACCTTCCTGATTCCTCTGCCACGGCACTTATCGGCAATAATCTGAAACTGTCCGAATCAATCCCGACCCGTCCAGCGGGCCTGCCTTAGGTCTTCCGCTCCACAGAGCCTAGCCAGGCAATACAGAGATTCTTTCTTTCTTTCTTTCTTTCTTTCTTTCTTTCAATCAATTGGCTCTAGAAAGGCTTGTTGGATATAATGGTCAAGACGACTTTAGTACTTCAAGTTCTCAGCACTCACCAGCCCACGCTTTCCTTGGAAAAGTGATTACTGTATGTCGTGTCATTGTCTTTAAAATGCGCGTGCGTGTTTGAGAGGTAATTTCCTGTCAACAGCAGTTAAATAGACACATAAGTAAGTCAGTAGAATTACATTGTTCTACGTCCTTTCTATTCTTATATCCCTCCTGACTCTGTCACGTCCTCATACATCTCTGCATCTATTATCTAAAACAATTAAATAATCATAATCATCATCATCAAACTCAAATACTGCACTTTTTGAAAATAGTGACGAAGTGCTGAAGAAACTATAATGTCAATCATCCATTTAGCTATTTTAATTTCTCTCTCTCCACGTCTCTCTTTCTTCAGTCAGGCCTCTCTCTCTCTCTCTCTCTGTCTCTCTGTCGTCTGTTTTTCGGTTCCAGTCCAGTTGTGAAGAACAGTGTTGTGTAGATTGAGGTCAGGTTTGACCATCTGGACAATCTGAGATGTCCACAGCAGGTGCTTCTGTGTGTGCGTGTGCATGGAATCTAGTGATGATGTCACAGCTGCTAGCACTTATCTGCCGAGCGCACACTGACCTCAGACAGACCTTCTCTTTGCTAACTGTCACTGTCTGCAACTTCACCAACTTCACCTGGTTTGTCTACCGCAGTTGGTTGCAACCATTTGTGGATCAAGGCCTACTTGAAAATCTTGAAAGTGTTTGCGGCCGCTAACAGTTTATGGTCAATGTAGTAGCCATAGACTGTAAAAAATATGGACAAAGCGTTCCGCGGGTCTAACATGAAGGTAAAATGAAGCCTGTCAGTCCTTGCAATGGAAGTCGCCATCTTTCTAGATCCGTTTTGGCCCAGCTCAGGCCAGCTGGCCCATTGGCTGGCCCAGACAACGAGGCGGGACTTCCCCCTTCTTCTTCGTTGGACAGCGCCACATATATGAACTTTCATTTCCTTAGTGGCTTCACAAAATATCTCTCTGACCCCCCTGGTAGTAGCCTATACTTCGTAGCTCTCGGTATCACAATGAGAAGCAATACCATGACATTTAATTTTATATTAATATTATGTTATTCAAACCTTGGCCCTCATGCAATATCTTAGGACACACCAGTGGGCCCCATGAAGGCCACAGGTTGGGAATCACACATCTATGGTGACTCAATGCTTTCTTTGCGCTTGTATTTGTGGTGTTAATGTAGCATGTCACGTCAGTCATACTTGGCCACACAGTAGACGTAGAATGGAAATGGGGCTTGACATGATTTGCTTATTGCTAATTTACTGTATCTGCCCTCCTATAGTAGTGGGATTTAAAGCAACTGAGGCCTTTCATCTGTAAGCTGCCCAAAGATCAGCACAATACTGTACATGTTTACACTTTAGGCATTTACACTCATATCCAGAGAGGGAATGGTGGGGAGCGTAGCGGTACAAAGTCACAAATGACATCCAGACTTTGCATGGCAGAAGATCCACCAAGGACAGCTCTCGTGGATTCCGACTTATGAAAATCCTCCTTTGAACTGTGGTAAACACAGATCAGATGTAACGTCCACCATAGTTGGTGGTGACAAGGGTGTTGCATAGCAACCGGATCAATGTTAAAAGCTGTCGTGGGGCTCAAACATTATATACACAGAGTATACGTTGGGGTCTGTATATACCTGTATACGACCCATACTGTAGCTGGGGGGTACGTATGGACATGGGAAAGAGAGAATTAAGGTTTTAAGGTGTTAAGAGCAATAATATACAAATGGAGTGGAATATGACAAGAAATGTTGTGATATTTCTTGTATTATGTTTTGGGGGAAACAAAAGTTGCCCATATAACAACAAACATACATGCGTGCAGGTTTCGGATCCAAACAATGTAAACACACATGCAGCCTACTGTACCTGTGCAGGCAGCAGCCTGTATGCTCTTTGGCTTATTGTGTCATACAGTATACTGTGTATAGGTGTCTGAGATCTGCCTAAATAAGCTGCAATTATCGCAGGTGGAGGTATGAGCTATCCTGCATGGGAGAATAGAGGTCTGGATTAAAACAAGACTAAGGAGAGCGTGGGAGACAGAGGGACAGGACAGACAGACAGATAAATATGCTGAACGTTAGCTGGTTCTCTCGAGCAGATCCCATAATGCCGGCATAGTATTCATCAGAAACTTTACACAGAAACACCAGTACTCTCCTCCTTTGCATGTGAAGTGCGTGCGTGGCGTGCGAGTGTCCTCATCTATTTCACACGCGCTGGGCTGGCACATCCATGGCTTCGTGCGGCATGAGAGGTGACACCGGGAGGCTCATTAGCCGTGATGTGCGGGACGTGCCGCGCTTTGGATTACCACGCAGATGTGTTGTAATGGACTCACATGACTTTCATCATAACCCCCCCGATGCGCAAATCACCCATTCATTCGTTGTAACCTGTCAGCATAAAAGCCCCACGCCGGTGGAAACGGGGGTTTTATTTGTCTGAATGTACATCTGTGATGCATGTCTCTGTCTTCTTTTTACGTTTTAATTGGTAATCATGTTTGTTTATAGGATAAACAGGTTGTGAGATGGTGCCGAGGCTGACGTTTTGTCATCATTGCACGCTGAGTCGGTATAAGACACTGTGAAGTCATGTCCCTATTCTGGGGGGAACATTGAGAGAAGACATTTGGAGTGAAAAAAGTAGCCCTGGAGTAGGCTACTCCGGTGGAGGTTTAAGTGTTATGTGGTGGTGATTAGCAACTCCAGTGGTGAGAGTTTGAGTAATACTCCTGACTGTCTGTCACTGTTGGTTTGTGTCATTGAAGCCGTTATAGATGGTAGTGGAAGATACAGAGACACAGATGGAAGGAAAACAATGACTATATGAGTGAGGGGCCAAGGAGTGTGAATGTGACTCCCGTAGAAAAGCTTTTTTGGGCGAGCACTGCTTTTTGTTCACATAGGGTACGTGAAAGGTTTTACAACAAATGCATGACTTTAAATCACTTGAGATTGTATAACCAAGCATACGTGCCAACAGCGAGGCCTCAACGCTTGTGAGGAGCGCCCGAATGAGAGGGTTTGTAGGGTCTGATCAGACTTGCAAGATATGGGGGTGCTATACCTTTTTATTGCTTTGAAGGCTATAGCATCAGAGTTTATACTCTGTGGCTGGTTGAAGACCAAACGATCGAGCTGCGGCATTTTGGATCAATTGGAGAGGCGCATGCCGGTAGTACAGTAAGGAGGGACTTACAATAGTCAAGTTTTGATATGACTGATGTCTGGATAAGGAGCTGGGCTGACTCCTGGGTGAGGAAGGGTCTGACCTGATCTGACCGTGTGGCATGCACACTCATATATGAGCGCAGACACACGCTCATACACACGCTCATACAATGCCATGGAGATAAGCCATCCGTTACTGGGGTGGTGTCATGAACCCTTTTGTCCTACTCAAGCACCTGCTGTCCTGCAGAGATGGGAGGGAGCATCCCTCGCTCGACTGACCACACCGCCTGCTGGGGTCACAGGTCCTGGGCAGAGGCAGAGCTAGTCCCATACCGTACATATAGAAGCCCCTGTCAGGATGGCCCGATCCTCTGAAAGCCTGTGCTTAGCTTCAATATAGTACGTAGACACAAATAATAACCGACAAACACCATCCTTCAGGGCCTGAATATAAGTTACCAGTAACTTACCACCTGGATTGAAACCAAACTACCGCTAAGCCAACGGGGAATTCACAGATATTAGACATCTGGGGTTGAGACAGATTTATTAGTATATTATGAAAAACAAAAACAGACACACATTTCAAAGTAATGTGTGGAGGGAATATCAAGGTCCCTGCACTCATTCAACTGTGCATATTTTCCGTTATGAGACCCATGAATGCCAACTCAATGAACACACATGGATTCTCTTCTCTTCTCTTCTCTTCTCTTCTCTTCTCTTCTCTTCTCTTCTCTTCTCTTCTCTTCTCTTCTCTTCTCTTCTCTTCTCTTCTCTTCTCTTCTCTCCTCCTCTCTCAGGTGTAATCCCATTGCGATTGCACTCCCTTAGCCCCTGGCCAAAAAAGCCATCAAGCAGGAATTACAACATAAAACACAAAGCAAAACACACAATACAATAAATACTTTAATACAAACAGCTGCAGACCTTAGTGTTTAACGTCGGGAGTAAAGTTTTTTTTAAATCATCCAAAGGGATTAAGTGCAGCAGTATAATGTCATTGTGGAGCTCATTCCAGCCATGGAGCATTAAAGCTAAAAGCCATCCTCCCCAATTCTGTGAAGGAGACGAGGGACTGCATGACAATTGTAATAATTTGTTTTCAAATTCAAATGGACATTTAAATAGCCAGGGAGTGGAGTGATGCTTCCAATAATGCTTCCATAATGTGCCAATGAAGTCTTCTCTTCTCGAAACCAACATGTGGTCAATGCATTCACTGCAGAGGATAAACTTTGAGACACGTGTCATCTTTGCATTAGGGCTGTGGAGTCTAATAATGAATGTGCACATTAAGCCGTGAACTCCTCAGGTCTGGCTGAAGAGAGTAATCCATCGTGAGGAGAGGGCTTATAAATGGCCTCTCATTTAAGCACTGCCTTCTTCTCTAATTAGCGTGAGCTGTGTAGTGCTGCCCCTGTAGATGCGGGCTAAAGCCTGATCTCAACCTGCGGGCCAGAACCCTGATCATACTGCAAGTGGGCCCCCAATTGTCAAAGCACTAAGATTGTAATGATATTAAAAAATTACATTTTATAAAAGAATTATACAGAGTATAATATTAAAAAACTTGACAAGTCCATTGTTATATCAATAAATAGGAACTTTGTCATTGATCCAAGCAGGAACATAATCGATTGATTCGATTTTAAATAAACATGCTCTGAAAATGCATGCGGCCCACCCATCTGAACACTTACTGTACCATATAGCAGCTGCGGCCAATTTCAAGATTTTCTAGTGGGCCCTGATCCAGAAAATGCTGACAACACAGATTTACAGTAGACTGCACACTCCACTGTATGTCAGTGTCGCGTGACACAAATAGCCGATCTGCAGGCTCACAACGCAACGCGCTCATGAGTCATGACACATGTGACTCTGTCACATAAAATGTATGTGGCAGTTTCACACATTTAATGTGTGAAAGGGTATATTTCCTGTGCATGTATAGCCTAACATACTTGGTGATAACAAGTCTTTTTTGTTTTATTCCATAGGGGGAGCTGTTTCAACTGTGGGGGAAAGCTGCACATTCCAAGTTCCAAGGCTATGATAGAAGAAGGTATGTAAATTTGTTCTTAAGCTGGTCCACCTGGCTCTCATTGTCTTGACTATGTATTCCACCAAACTCTCGGCTGCAGTTTGTCTATACCAATGCAACAAATCTGTCGACTGGAATTGCTGGATAGTGAAAATGACATAGATGGCTTTACCTTCTTTCTATGTACCTTGAAAGTTTCAGGAAGTGAGGCTATGGAAGTTTTGGGTGTGAGTGTTTGTTGTGGTTTGACAAAATACTTAAAGAGATCCTTTAAGCCCACATTGTAATCCAAATCAGAACTTTAAACCATTCTATATTGTTGTGGCTGATTCTAAGACAATGAATAAGGGACACTTGGTCGGAATTAAGAAGATGTGGATATATGAACTGAAACAGTCTAAAGGAACAAGGCATCTCCTGGAGGAGTTTGGGTGAGAGGAATACTATGTTTATTTTTATGCAATGCATTGATATTTTCCTTTTGGACTGCATGTGAACTTGAGTTTTGGACAGATCATTTTCTGTTCATTTGTACATTGAAAGTCAATGCACTGATTGCTATTTGAATTGAATATATTTTGGGTTGTATTAATACCAGAGGGCCGCTCTGTATTGCTATCTATAAGTCCTTATACTACTCCCTACTCCTTATCCCTTTGTGCCCCCTTTCGTGTCCATGTATTGAGCTAACTGAATTGTTTGCGTGTGATGCCATTATGAGTATGTATGACACATAGAAGTTAGACAATACACTCCATATTTTGGCCGTAGCTCCTTATATGGTTATATGGCTGAGTCATAGTGACATGAGCGGGATTTATGGGATTGCACATTGAAAAGCAACAGTTTGGTATTTCCGTTTGGGTCTGCAACATGGGGTTGAATTACAGTAGGCTGACATGTTTAGGACCTTTATTTCTGTAGTAGCTCAATGGTACGGATTGTTATAATAGTTACAATGCCATTTGACCAGCAAAGGTTATGTTTCCTGTATGTGGAGCTCATGGGTTGTGAGAGGTACAGGAGATCTGTTTAAAGAATGTGTGTGTGTGTGTGTGTGTGTGTGTGTGTGTGTGTGTGTGTGTGTGTGTGTGTGTGTGTGTGTGTGTGTGTGTGTGTGTGTGTGTGTGTGTGTGTGTGTGTGTGTGTGTGTGTGTGTGTGTGTGTGTGTGTGTGTGTGTGTGTGTTCCAATCCCATGCATGAGTGTGTTGTATGTTCCTATCTTGGTGTGCTGCAACGGCCTATGCGTGTGTGTGTGTGTGTACTGTACATAATTTACATGTGTGATAGAGGAGACATTTATGATGCAGGGGGGAGACTTCAATTTCCTAGCTTTTATGAGACAATTCCCGACATAGTGGACTTGATTTCTGCAGCTAAAAGTAAAATACGAGTACAATGTCTTCATACAGTTTCACTTTTCCTCCCACTGGCCAACACACAGCATGCTATACGACCCGTCACACAATATTGTTAATGCAATTTATTGTCCACACACTCACTGTGGTGGACAAAGTACTCAACCCAGTACTTGAGGCAAAGTATAGATACTCCTGGTCAAATATTACTCAACTACAAGTGAAAGTTGCTCAGTCAAATTGTCTTGAGAAATGCTGTAGTACTTTATTTAAAAAAAAAAAGTGTTCAAAAGTACTTTTTTAGTTTGTTTTAAATACTTAACACTATTTGTGCCAAATACGTATCCAGGCGTCTTTAGACACCCCCCCACACTGCTGTTCACTTCCTTGTTTACGGCCACACTGAGTCTCTTTACTCTAAATCTACGGCGCTCTCCATGGTTTTGATAAAACGGCAATGCTCTGTCTTAATTTCTGACTTAACCTAGCATCTCGTTTGGAATATAAATGCTTCTAGAGAGAGTTGAGATATGTGACAGTACAAAGTAGTAATGGAAGATTATACCTTGCAGTTTTGGGGGGAAATGAAAGGCGGGGCTTTTCAGAGTAAAATCTGCTTAATCTGCTGGAAAGGATGTATTTATTTTTCTGATCATATTTTTTCCTAGTATGCCAGACGCTCAGACAAACATACAGAGGGATCAGACAGGCGCTCAAAAAGCAGGTTCTCATTACAGGATTTGAATGTTTGCTGCAAATACTGGAGTTGATTTATCTTTACTTCATTACAACCATGTCATGTTGCGTGCATGGGATTCTTCCAGTCTTTTGTTTGACACACTGGTTCAGACTCATGTTTGGTTTCATGCTGAATCAAGACTTAAAGGGACACTTCACCCTTTTTGCAAAAAAATATATGTTAATGACGTTTAGGAGCTTTAGAACACTTTCCTGGGGGTATTTATGTGTGTAATGTGTGGTTTTAGATATTTTAGATTGTAGCAGTGAGCCTGTTGTCTCTGATGTCATGGACAATGGTCTCACTTCCTTCCTGGACTACATGTTGTCTCAGTAAGACAGCTCTCCCCCCTATCCACAAGGAGGAGCAGTGCACCAAAGAATTATGGGAATTGTAGTCCAGGAAGGTAGTGAGACCAGTGTCCATGACATCAGAGACAACAGGCTCACTGCTACAATCTAAAATATCTAAAACCACATATTACACACATAAATACCCCCAGGAAAGTGATCTAAAGCTTCTAAACGTCATTAACATATATCTTTTTGCAAAAAGGGTGAAGTGTCCCTTTAATTCCAGAGAGATGACGAGCAAATAAACATGTTGCTTAAATGCCCAATGAGAACTGCTGATGATATAGTGGCACCTGTGTGTGAACAAGTACACTGCAACTCGAAAGCACAGACTGTATGATGGAAAGGATTTGAAAACTATGGGAGGCAACAGTCTGGCTAGCGAGACTAGGTCAGGAGCCTATTGCCTGTTTCCAATCCAACCCCTGAGTAGCAAGCAGAGACACATTGGTATCCATTTTTATAGTCTTTTGTAGGACTAGGCCAGGGATTGAACCCCCAACCTCCCAGTCTCAGGCCAGACATTTTAACACAATAGTGGTGAATGGGGAATGACATAGTTCTATACGAGTTTAACTGCACTCTCTCACACACACAAACACATGCAGGCATGCACGCACTCAGGCACCGTGCGCACTCAGGCACACACGCACACACAGAGAGACACACACACATTGCAAAAACGACATTGACTTGAACTGGCATCAGAAAGTATACTGTTTACACACCCATGAATCAAGTAGTCGGCGTAAAACCCTGATTGGCTGCAGTTAACTTATTTTGAAGTACAGCAGTTCACTCATTGTTCCTCACGAGAGAAACTCATAAACTTCAAGACTAAACCAGAATGATAGATTCACAAATCTCTTCCAAATGGACTTTAAGGCACTTTGAAAGGGGGCCGTTGTAGCATTTTGTGTTTGTTGTTCCAACAGATGAATGACCGCATTGCTAAATTGAATTATTCAGTGATAGCGCCTCTTGTGCTGGAGCTCTTCTAGCTACTGGGAGCCAAGCGCTGTAAACAGCAGATTAGCTGCTTATGGATCTGATTGCCTCGGGCCCTGCTTGCATTTCTGTCATTAATACCAATTTACAGCGTGTTGTTTACAGCGGTAGCCGTTGCATCTATCCTGCACTGGTAGCCTACAGTACCACACACAATGAAAGCCCAATATTCATCAGGCATTAGGCTATAGTATTGCAGACTGTTATGCATAATATAACAACTTTGCAACATTATTTTGCATTCCTGTATGTTGTGCATACTTTAACCACTTTCTACCTGGCGTCCCTACTTGGAACTTGTTATTATATTTTGAAAAAAAGTAAGAATAATAGCGAGAATAGATTATCTACAACCTCACAATACATCGCAAAGTAATGAGCATTCAGACTGGCTTAATTCACTAACACGTATGAAAGGCTTACGTGGTTACGGTCTTGATATAAAGAGAGGGAAATACTCTTCACTCTAATGACAAAAGAGGACAAAATTCCAAGTTGCACACACACAATACATCCAAATCCGTTAGGCAGGCATGCATTGAAACACATTTGTGCTTCCTGGAGGATGAGCTGGATAACTATTTGAGTGACCCTGTGGTGTCCACCCACTTATCACGAGCAGATTAGATTACTGTAGGTTGAAAATCAGCAAGGTTTCCCTTTTAATTTATCCATTCTTAACTTGGAGAGTGTAAAAATGTAAGCAAATGGACCGGGTCAAAAATGTAAATATGAACTGTTACTGTGTGCTAATAGATAGATAGATAGATTTCTTTTCAGGCCTCAGTGATTTGTACAGTATGTATACAGGAGGGGGGGTTTAACTTTGTATACCAGCAGATCACATGCGGTATTAATCCATATTAATTCCAATTCCAATTAATATTTTATGGTATGGGAATATGAGACGGCAGAAACAAGGTTGTTTCTTCTTGGAAGAAGAAGAGGAGTATAGATGTGTGCGATGTTGGAGCGAGATGAAGGCCTGCGCTCTGCATGGGTGTTGGAACACACCAGGAACGAGGGAGGGCACACCGGAGTTGAGGGATGACAGGCGAGAGTCAAAGACAGAAAGGGAGAGTGATTACAAAGCATTTTTTCCCCTGTTTCTTGTTCTTTGGTCTCTTTTTTTTGGTGTTCCTCTCGATGACTTTTAAACGGTTCAAAAGTTTATTATGATTTCCGCCGAGTCCAAAAACCACAAGCTAGAACGGGCGAGGTGTCATTTACAGCGAGAGGAGACGGAACGCGCCAAAGAAAAACTAACATCGGCTCTGAGCGATGATTGTTGCTTTGTTTTGGTGGCTTGTGATGAACAGCTCTGGCTTTCATTAAGTCCATGTTCTCTCAATGGAGCAAGAGAGAGGGATGAAAGAAAGAATGATGAATAGAGAGGGAGAGAGAGAGAGAGAGAGAGAGAGAGAGAGAGAGAGAGAGAGAGGCCTCTATACAACTGACTGAAGAAAGAGAGACGTGGAAAGAGATAAATTAAAATAGATAAATGGATGATTGACATAATTGTTTATTAACATCTTCAGCACTTTGTCACTGTTTTCACAGTATTGCTACAGTATTTAAGTTTGATGATTATGATGATGATTATTTTTAATATTGTTCATATAATTGATGCAGAGATGTATTGTATATGTAAACTAAGAGTAAAAACGAAAAGGCAATCTGAGGAGTAGAAATGAGCACAAAGTTAATGTTATTCTACTGACTTACTTATGTGTCTATTTTAATAGGCTGCTGTTGACAGGAAATTACCTCTCATACGGATAGTGGATACACACAGATATGCACGCATACACACACACACACACACACACACACACACACACACACTGTGCCTTCCCCATGTCTCATCAGAGCCCCAGCCGTGCGGGCCAGAAGGCCCGACATAATTGTATTAATTGTTAACATAATGACGCATTTATGTTTAATGTGTACCTTCTGGTAATTACAGTGGAGGTTCCTCAAGGCTCCTCCGCCCCACGACTCTTTAATGGATATCTCTTCTTTTTATTTTTCTCCTGTATTCTCCTCCTTTCTCTGCCTCTCGGCTGCATCAAAGCCCTTTCTCTTCTTTCTCTTTTTACCGTTTTGTGTGTGTCGACTCGTTTATCACAGGTCTTTCTCAGGTGCTCGGCATACATTATAATTAATGCCTCACAGCTTCGCCGTAACCGTCTAGCCAAACGCAAAAACGCCGTCCTCTCTGAAGTTGTCTGATGGATGAAACAGTGAATTTATGCTTTGCGTTTAGCCGCTTGGAAGTTTGGAATTGGTGGGTGGGGAGGGAGAAATCTCTCTTTTCAGGGGCTATATATTTTCTCTCGCGTGGATATTTCTGTTTTTAATAAAGGAGCTGGGAGACAGCGAGAACAATATGGCAGTTCAAAGGCCATTCAAGCTCGAGCTGGCATTATAATATGAGAAGAAGAGAAAAAATTCTCACTATGAGAGGGGAAAAAGCTGCAGTTTCCAATTGAATTGGATACAGTTGTTTAATATTGACCAGACTTGTAATGACGATCTAATGGGATTGTGCTGCCATTGTGGGTTTGGCTGTTCCGCTGAAACGCACGGCTAATGCTCGATTTATGCTCCACCGTATGCGGCGATGTCGCTCGCTGCAGGAAATGGCAGACCAATAAGCTCACAATGCCTTGCCTCCGCACCGCATTGCGAGCTTGTAGATCTGCTATTTTCAGTGTTCTATTCCGCCGTGTGGTGAAGTATAAATCAGGCTTGATTCTTCTCTTTTGCATCATAACACATGGAGGGTCAGGGTGGCTCCGTGTGGGAACGATCCCATGATGAAAATAGCCGCAATTAAACAGTTACGGATGTTTTTTTAAATAGATTGCGACATTGTGATTGTGAGTGTGTAGGCTCCGCCTCCGTTCACTGTTTGCCTTCGGAGGAGAACGAGGGAACAACAGAGGCATTATTACTCTTATTGATGAGGCATTGATCTTCATGGGTAGGACATAGTAATCAAGCAGAACATCTCCACGTGTCCCCGGGGAGGCGGACCCCGAACCGCGACTCCCTCACTGCTACCTGCTGCCGAGGAAGATAAGGAAGTGTGTGTGTGTGTGTGTGTGTGTGTGTGTGTGTGTGTGTGTGTGTGTGTGTGTGTGTGCGCCTGCCTGCCTGCGTGCGTGCCTACCAGTATTCTTTAGGGCCATTTTCCCCCACTATAGTACAACTCCAAATGAGAAAAAAGCTGTTTTCATGGTGTGTGTATAATATTCATAATGAAATATAACGGCCATCCTAAAACATATAAAGTCCTCACAAGTGCAGTAATGCCAATGTGTGCGTCTGTTTTTACAGCAATTTACAGCATTCATGTATGTTGCCGGGTATACTCGTGCACTTGAGGCTGCAAGATTGCACGTGTGTTTCCTTCTGTCCGTGCATCTGTACACGCTACAGTATGTAACCGGTCATGTTATATGATCCATGATGCCTCTTCGTCTGCAATCTACATAATGCACATTTCATCGGCGGGCTTGGATGTCTCATAACCAGGCGCGATCGATCGCTCAAGGGCAGACATTAAAGTGTCCGCGTCAGCGCTGGCCCGGTGTATATCGGCAGATCACATGACGTGCTTTGGGAACGTGGCATATCGCACATGATGGATTCTCAAAGTGTATTGATCCGTAAGGGAGAGCCGCCCGCAGGCACAATATGTTGTATCGACGTGACTCTGGTAGCTCTGGCACGGCCGCAAACCGAGGAATGCATGAGAGAGATGCATCCAAGGTGCAAGTTCAACACCTCACTCTGCTACTGGATGCGTGTGTGCGTGCGCATGTGTGTCTGTGTGTGTGTGTGTTTGTGGACTGTAGACTCCTGTGAATATATAACCGCGTCCTATGCGACACATGTGAATGCTGCATCCCTTCCCTTTTGAAATGAATAGTGCTTTTGTTGCGCATACGCATCGCTGGCACAGCGACAGAGATGGCCTTCCCCGCCCGTGCAGTGGCTTCCCTCCCCTGGACACAGCCAATAGTGTTAACAAGCTGTCGCGTATGTTTTGGAAGCAGAATGGTTTATATGACCGTATTATAGGAGTCGCCTTTCCTCAACTCTGTGAATAAATAACTTCACCTTCAGCCGCCAGCCAGCGGAGTGTCCTCGGTCTTCCTCGCCTCCGGCGTCGTCCGTTTGAAACAGCTGCTCATCCTCCCTTTGTCCAGCCAACTCTGGCCGGCCCGTCCCTCGCTGACCTCCAGTCCTCCTGCCAATCGATGGCGTGCCGCGGTTAATCTTCATTACACATATGTGACCTTTTTGCAAACTTCACTGCCCTTGCCTCTCATCTGATTAATACCAGCGCCGGTAATTGGCTGTTAATTGGAGAGGAGAACTATTGATGAAAGTGTGTGCCAAGGCCGTATAGGTAGAGCGATGGGGGAGAGCGAGTGGGGGAGGGTCGGGGGGCTCGTATTGATGAACTAGGACTCGGGAGCGCGGCAACAATAGCGATGTGAAGGTTTCCATTTGTCATCGTTATCGCCTGGTCGTTTACGGTGGCTGGAGGTTCGTCATCTCCCCAGGGTGACATCAGGCTAGACACCATCACTCTCCTTTTGTTAGTTGGATTGGTGGACAGGTGAGGCAGGACGCCTAGGCTGCTGTCTGCCTATTAAGACTTAGATTGAGTCTAAAGGTTCTTATATATATTGTATACACAGTATACGTGTATATGTACGAGGTAGTGAGAGAGGAGAGATGGCTATAGAGGGAGGGATGAGATAAGAGAGAGAAGAGAGTGGGGTATGCAGAGGGGAGAGGGGGAAGAGAGAGGTGATGGGGAGAGAGGAGAGGGAGAGGGTAGAGGGAGAGGGGATCGAGATTCGGAGGAATAATGCTAAAGTGAAGTCAGTCATTCCATGTCTTTAGATTCTATATTATCAGTCTTGTACAGGTGTCATCATTTTGTCAAGCCAGGAAATAAATTGCCAACCATCGCCTATAATAGGCAGTATATGATCCATTTTTAGATCTGTACTCTCATTATGCATTCCATTCAGAGAGAGGTGCTGTCACAGTATTTGTGTCCCATTAGAGCTAGATGAAGACGAGACATTCTTAATGCATTGCACTTTGTGAGGCACCTGGAAGTGGTACCTTGCAATGTGAAACTCTGGGAGCCGACCCAAGACGCAGCCATGGAGGTGAAAGAGGTGCATATACTTAGACACACCGCGGCGCAATGTCAGAGCTAGCAGCAGTGCAGAGCTGACATCGGTGCTGATGACCTGCCAATGTGATTTTTAATAGGCATATACTGTAGGATGTATTTACTTACCTATTTACTTATTTCCTAAACAGCCCTTATTGGAAGAGTATAGTGCTATATGAATTCAGCAACCGGGGAGCAGTTAGGGGTTAAATGATGTTGGATTATTGCTGTTTTTGTTTATCTAATGTGCTTTTAATGTCTTTGTGTTTAACATTTTCTGTGCTGTGTTTACCACAAAGTGCCTCTTTGCATGACATTGAAGTTTTCCAAGATTAAGTCATTCAACAATCATGTATTTAGTTTCTAAATATCATTTTAGAGCCTTCGGTCTTCTACAAGTGTCATCATTTTGTCAACCCGGGGAATGCATTGCCAAGTTAACTTATCGTTTATAAGAGGCAGTGTGTGTTCCATGTTTAGTCCTTGCATCAGCAGTCATTCAGAGAGAGGCAGTATCACAGAATTTGAAGTGCTGTAACAGTCGCTCGCGTCGCAATGGAGGTTTGGCTGGCGGAGCGACCCGTTCCGTTGCGCCGTGAAATCTATTCTCCACAGAAGGGAAGCGTAATTAGTGAGGCTGACCTTGGCTGCTCCCCGCACGTCTTTATGTTTCATCACCAGGGCAAGAAGACGTAAAAACACAGAGTGATAATGCTTTGCACGGAGACTGCTGCTTCCTGAGCTGCATCTTCAATAGGTTTCAGCTGTCAGGTGGAAACCTTATACTGTTACTTTAAAAAAAAGATGAAATTCAGTGATACAAGGTTTCTCGACCAACAGCGATGATATAATATGTTCCCCCTTTGAGTGCATGTGCTGTGAGACAAATGCTGACTAATGGGGTTCCCCCCCATCCTTTTTTTTTTTACACTGGTTTGGTGTTTTTCCTGACTCCTGCTGAAAGCATTGGACAGGAAATCAATGAGCCGTCAGCACTGATAGACAGGAAGTTTAGTCCAAACGCCGTCTGGGTCCAGCGTAGAAGGATCCGATGCAGTGTTTGTGGCAGATTATATAGCAACACAGAATACTACTACGGCTGTGAGTGAAGAAAATCAACATAGTAGTGCTACCGCTGCTGCAATGTGTAAATAAAAACACACGTCATCATAGTAGACTATTGCTATATGAGTAACTACAGTATGGAGTTAAGAGGTTTCTGCCCGACAGCAATAACTATAGTTAGTAGCCTACTGCTGTGAGTGACTGAGAAAAAACTGTTACATCAGCACACTGTGTGTGTGTGTGTGTGTGTGTGTGTGTGTGTGTGCGTGCGTGCGTGTGGGTGGGCGTGCGTCCGTGATTGTGTGCGTGTGTGTGTGCGTGCGTGTCCAAACCTCCACCAAAGAGTGGGTTTACCTTGAGTGCAGCATGCTTTCTGAGGAGACTGTGTTGGTTCAGAGTTCAGACAGGCCTGTGTGGCATATTCTGCAGGACCAATTAACAGAACCCTGGCAAAAACTCCTAAAGGTGAGGTGCATGTTTTGTCAAGCCAATGAAAAACTCCCCTATACCTACTGGGCAGCAAGCCCGCCCCAGTGCCAATTTGGACCAGCGTGGAGAGATGGTGGTGATGGTGTTGGCAGAGCAAGCCAGGGTTTTGCAGTGTCTGGGCTTTCTCTGAGCGCTTTTGTCTTGAATCAATCCAATGCTGATTGATGAATGGAAAAGAAAAGGAGAGGGTGAAAAAATCAAACTCCCTTTGATTTGGCTGCAGCGAGGGGAGGAAAACAGACGACGTGTGAGTAATAGTCTCCTGCCAGGCTTAACAAGGCAAGGTGAAATAAAGCAATGGGGACAGGAAAAGGTAAAGGTTGGAAAATGTCATCAATCACGAGTCGTGTTGGATCCACGCCGTCGACAGAACCTCGGAGAGGGAAGTGGTTCTGAGATGTTTCATTAGGACAGAACCTCAGAGAGGGAAGAGGTTCTGAGATGTTTCATTAGGACAGAACCTCAGAGAGGGAAGAAGTTCTGAGATGTTTCATTAAGACAGAACCTCAGAGAGGGAAGCGGTTCTGAGATGTTTCATTAGGACAGAACCTCAGAGAGGGAAGAGGTTCTGAGATGTTTCATTAGGACAGAACCTCAGAGAGGGAAGCGGTTCTGAGATGTTTCATTAACAGAACCTCAGAGAGGGAAGCGGTTCTGAGATGTTTTATTAAGACAGAACCTCAGAGAGGGAAGCGGTTCTGATATGTTTCATTAAGACAGAACCTCAGAGAGGGAAGCGGTTCTGAGATGTTTCATTAAGACAGAACCTCAGAGAGGGAAGCGGTTCTGAGATGTTTCATT
Organism: Protomyctophum bolini; assembly: GCF_963924005.1. Taxonomy (NCBI): domain Eukaryota; kingdom Metazoa; phylum Chordata; class Actinopteri; order Myctophiformes; family Myctophidae; genus Protomyctophum; species Protomyctophum bolini. The sequence goes on along the minus strand of NC_137877.1, from coordinate 34,578,394 downwards.
AAGACAGAACCTCAGAGAGGGAAGAGGTTCTGAGATGTTTCATTAAGACAGAACCTCAGAGAGGGAAGCGGTTCTGAGATGTTTCATTAAGACAGAACCTCAGAGAGGGAAGAGGTTCTGAGATGTTTCATTAAGACAGAACCTCAGAGAGGGAAGCGGTTCTGAGATGTTTCATTAAGACAGAACCTCAGAGAGGGAAGCGGTTCTGAGATGTTTCATTAAGACGTAAAGACGAGATTACCATAACTGTCCAGCTTGCCATAGCCGTAAAGGCGAGTTTTGTTTAATCCACGTTGATTGATTGTCATCACGTTAGTATGTTGTAGCATTTTTAGCTAGCTCCAGGCCGCGATTACGTTGAAACGGCCAAAAATCCTGCGTGCACACCTGTGCATGCACACAAGCTGTCTTTCTATGCATTATGGCTCATAATCTGAAAAGATTGATTTGACTTCGTTATGATTTTAAAAAGCTATCGCAGGCTCCAGATGACTGTTGTGAGCTGGCCAACTTTCCGTTCCGGTTCAAACTGGTGTAAACATCCTATAGCTTTTGGAAGAGGTTATACAAAAACGTCTGGCACTGGCCCCGACCCCATCTGGTGGCCACAAGGCAGAATAGCACTTAAAGTGGTTAATTACTTTAAGTAACAAGTCACTCGTGTCTCAAAGATCTCCATTGTGTCGAGAGTCGCGCAAAAGAGCTCATTCTCTCTTCTGATTATTTCCTAGTTACTCCTTAGTTGAAATGACAGAAAAAAAGAGCCATTCAGGGATTCTTGCTGATATATTGGGAGATAAGAAGAAATAGAAAATGAATCTAACGGCAGGCCTGGACAGCGCAGACTCATTTTAATTAATTCACTTCCTTTTTCATCCGTATGCAAGCGGTACAATCTGGTCTATGTTCCCTGCAGGCCTTTCATGTTAAAAAAACACTTTTATCTATGATGGGGATTGGGGAGCTTCATGTAGCCATGAACTCACTGGAACGTATAGGCCTAGATGTTTTTTTAAATAGCTATATCGTCATATGTTGTTGTCCTTTGTATAAACTTAAGCAAAACAACATCTGTATATATGTTTAAATGCAGTGTACAGTAAGTGCTTTTTCTGGGAGGCGGGAGGGTTAAAATAAGTGTTAAATAGCGCTATATTCTCTAATCATTGCGACTGTACGTCACAATGATTAACTTGAACTTGATTAACTTGAACCTGCAACTTAAACCTGCAAAACCTGTCAGTCCGTCCGTTCGCACCACCATATATGGCCGTCATTCTATCACACCGCGTGACATGTCACGCCACCATGGCCGTCAGTCCATCACGCCTTGTGACACGCTCCATATATGGCCGTCTCCATAGACATATTTGGAGCCGGCCAGCAACTCTATACATCTGACCTCTTAGATCTCCATATATGTTCTGACATTCCATATGTTGATCCTTCTCCACCTGTCCTTCCTCTTCGATGTCTCCCTTTTGACTGATACCTGTCCATTCAAACTCTAGACAGGCCCGCCCTGAAGTTATTAGTGCAGCTGCGCATGGCAGCTAACAACAGGCCCGGAAATTAAGGCCTGGCCCTACCTGGGCGCTAATCAAACCCTGTCACTCAAGACACTGCCCCCGCTGCCACCCTTAGATCTCCATATACTGTATAGAAATGACCTGTTCTGACTTCATCAAACCCATTACACTGCCGTGCGGAGCAGCAGTGCTGGAGGTCTGTCGGTGGCGCTGGCCGACAGCGGTGATGCCGCCAGCTGCCTCTTGCTAGCTGCCGCCATGCAGCTGCCGTGCGTACTGGCACATGCCGCCACCTGCCGCTTGCCGACCGGCAAATGCCGCCAGCTGCCGTGCGGACCGGCAGATTTCAGCACAGCTAAATGCACTCGCAGTCCCCCGATCTTTAAGCTCAAGGTTCTGTTTTTCTTTTTCAACAAAGACATTTTGTGTTGAGTGTTATAAGGTGCTGACTCAGACCAATAGAGTACTGTATATAAATTCCATCTGCTTAGTAACAGCTTATGACTTTCAAAATCACAAAGAGGTTCCATTAACGCAGCTTCTCAAGACGGACCAAAACACACAAAAAAAACTCTGAATTCACTTAATTCTCACCAACACATGAGGCAAGGTCTTGGCAGGAACGGATTCTAAGCCCCAAAACAAGAACCATGAGGTCACCGCAGTCACCTGTCTCGTAAATCAATTGTTTCTCCGTCTCGCGAGGCCTGTTTTAATGAGGGTAAGGATACCGCTAAAAGCGCCGGGGGCCTCTGGTTGGTGTTTATGGTGGAGGGCGGCCATCTTGTGTACGCGGTAAAGACAGGAAACTGAGTGTGACACCGTGCCGAGTCACACACCTGTCACAGCACCGCCACCCAGCATACCGCCGCTGTTGCAATTAGTCCCTCAATTACACCCTGGCTCTCGCTAATGGAAGCCACACAGCGAGAACGCTCTTTGGGTCCATTATGGGGCTCAATTACAGTGTCAGCACGATATGCCCTGGAAGGCTCATTACAACACAAACCCATACATATGACTTCCTGAAGCCACAGTCACGCCATCATGTCGTTGCTGTCCGAAAGAAACCTTGTATCTCCATATTTGAACTTGTTAATGGTTTTTTTTAAAGGTTTTTTTAGGCATACATGTTTTGTAAAATCGATGCCCTGAGCTTGTAGATCTGATATTCTTTCTCTTATTTTTACGCGTGGACGTACGGGGTTTGCGCCCGTCGTTCTAGGGCCCTGGTCAGCTGACGTACGGGGTTTCCGCCCGTCGTTCTAGGGCCCTGGTCAGCTGCGTGCCATGCCTGGAAGGCTCATTAATGAGCCCATATACAGTTGACTTCCTGGAGCCACCATCATGCCACACAGGCATATATTGTAGTTATACCTGGAGACAATGGCCAACTAACGCCCAGAATAACCTCGGCTTTAGGAGAGCACAGTTTGTCCTCCTCGCCGACTGCTGGGAGAGGTTCTGTCAACTGTTGTGTGCAAGCTTTTTCCTTCATTTGTGCGTGCATGCATGTGTGTGTGTGCACTGCGTGCACGTGCACGCGCATGTGCTGTGACTGTGTGTGCGGGGTTACTGTAGACCTATATATACCTACTCCCATTCCTACTCAACAGTACTATATCATTATTATTTTCATTGTGAATTCAGAACCATGCACTTCTTAATTTGACTTAACTTAGATTAATACTCACGAGAGGATCCTTATTTTAAATAGGGCCGCAACTATAGCTTCATGATTCAATTCATCAATTACCTTGTGAATAATCGAGACATGTGGATACATTTATTTTTATTTGAATATGTATCAAGACACAACAATTTGAATAGATTTTTTTATACTGAACTAAATTGTCTGAATTGTCTGACTCTGATTAACCACAATCACAAAAGCCCACATAGTACATAGGCCCTATGTGTCGGAGAGGAGAGGAGAGGAGAGGAGAGGAGAGGAGAGGAGAGGAGAGGAGAGGAGAGGAAAGCTCATCAGATACACATCTGTGATGATGTGATGTCTAAATTTAGAGATGTAATTAACAGGGTGCGGGAAAGGAGTAGAAAAAAATCTTGTTTTAAAGCGGATGAGTTCATATACCAGAGCAAAAAACAACTTCATTATGTGGTTTTATGCTGACAGACAGTAAAAAAAGAACAACAACAACAAAAAGCTATGCTAGATGACAGACCGCACCTCCTGCTGAGTTACCCCCACCAATGGTATTCTACATGACAGGACAGTTTGGGATGAACAACAACAAAGGTTTGTCTTAGATGTAACAGAATGTCTGTGTTACACTTATAGCATTCACAGGGATAAAAAGGAGAAAGTAGACATCCATTTCCAAGTTAATAGTGGTTTAGATGAACCCAGACGTGTTAGCTGTCTGCAATAAGCTGTCATGAACAAGCCGTTGGGGGCAAATAGCATTTTAAAAAACGTGCAACCTTTTCAAAAATAGCTCCAATAGCTTATCTATTCTAGACTGCATGGCTATTCTCTCTATCTGTCTTACAACAAAGTATGTAGGGCTTAATACATGGAAATACAGTTTTATGATTCAGATTGCGAATGCAGATGAAGGAGAAGAAAGATTTAAATAAATCACTAATGATCCTGCAAACTCAGTATCTGCGAGTGTGTGCTTGCGTGTGTACGTACGTGCATGCGTGCATGTGTGTGCGGCAGAGATGACAGTGCAGGATGTGTGTAGCTCATTTTCAGATAATAACAGGGTCCTGTCTGTTCTTGTGGTGCAGCGAGGTCCGATCCCCCAGGCTCATCAATCTGCTCGGCTAGGCTCGCAACCGCGCCACGCCCCCCCCCAACCCCCCCTTCCCGAAGCCCCAGGCTTTACTTAACACCCCACAGACAACCGCACCGCGCTCTAAATAACTGCTAATCACTCCCCCGATCCCCCACAATGCAATTCTTTCATGCTGAGCGTCAAGGAGCTGTCTTCTTTTTAAGTCTTTTTGCGGCGAGGAATGTTTGAATGAAATACTTCTGGTGGCGAAGAAGGCTCTTATTACAGAAGGACCGCTTGATGATGCGGAATGCGTCCCCTCCATGTCTGATCGCGACGTGTACGCAGGCGACAAATTGTTCGTGTGTGTGTGTGTGTGTGACTGTGTGTGCGCATGAACGTGCGTGCGGCAATTTGATCTCCATGGGTGGTCTCCTCCTGTTTAAGCTGACCTCAGTCTTAATGAGCAAAAGAAACAGCAACCTGCTTCTGGAGCCTGGCAGTGGAAACGCGCAGTGGGCACGCACGCACACACGCAGCACCAACAGTACCTGCATGGGCCCCATGCATGGGGGCAGTGTGACGGCTCCGTCAGTGGGGGAATGTTACTGCGGGTGTACGGTTACAGTGAGGGCAGCGCCGCGCTGCCACTTTGTGTTTGGGAGGAGCGCTGAGCGGTCGCCCCGCTTTGATTAGAGGTGTTTACACTGGCCATGTGATCCAGGGTGACAATAGAGCGCCGGCTCGGGGCTCGAACCTCAAGCCCAAACAGTCGGTAATGAAGACCAGGCCCGGCCTCGCCCCCTCCGACTCCGCGCCACTCTTTTAAAGTTACATTCCAGATCAGCATAACAGCACCTGACTAAAAGTATACACCCTTTCTGTTATGATTCTTTCATCCCTCTCGCCCTAAATGGTCAACATATAGGAGGTGTGTGTGTGTGTGTGTGTGTGTGTGTGTGTGTGTGTGTGTGTGTGTGTGTGTGTGCGCGCGCACGTGTCCAAATGTCCCCACAAATTTCAGAAAAAGGACGTTACAGGAGAAATGTTACGATTAGACATTTCAAGGTTACGTTTTGGCCCGGGTTATTAATGCTTTATTTCTTATACTTAGATCTTCTATTTTCTTGTGCGCACACAACTAACCTCACACTGTCGCAGGCTAGCGCTGCTAATTTTCAGTTTTAGGGTTAAAAATGGCAAAAATGGTGTGTCCTCACCGGTATAGTACAATTTACAAACGTGTGTGTGTTGCGTGTGCGAGTACATGTGCGTGCGCGGGCGGGGCCTAGCTTCTTCCGTGCCACGTGCGCACACCGGCCCTATTGTTTACGCAATAAAGCTTCGAGGAGCCGTGATGCAATCAGGAAGTGATGTCGAGAATTAGCGGCGGCTAACGTTACAGCTCCCATTGATCCGGGGGGCTTTTGAAAACGATGAGCTCGCTGATCCATAGTCATTTGTTATGAGCTATACAATCTGCAAGCCCCCCCAACCCCCACTTTTTAACATCTGTTCCTTTTCAGTCATTTTTTTCCCTTTCTCCATCTCTCTCTCTCTCTCTCTCTATCCCCCTCTCTCCCTCTTTTATAGTGGAAAGTAACTAAGTGCATTTACTCTAGTACTGCATTTACTGTAATACAATTTTCACTTTCACTTGAGTATTTCCATGTTTACTTCTACTCCACTCAGAGGCAGTAGCTTTTACTCCACTCCATTACAAAAACATTGGTTACAAGTTACACATTCAAAGTGTTATTACAAAACACATATTAACTAATTGCTCTAGTGGCTATTCAAAATGCGAGTTTTCGAAATGTCGCATGTTGTTTGTAATTGTGGTATTGCTACTTTTACCTCGGTCAAATAAGTGAGTACTTCTTCCGACGCTGCTTTTTTGGAATGGAGGTCGGTTCGCTGGGGAGAGAGAGAGAGGGAGAGAAAAACGAAACGTCTAAGGAATGTTTCCACAGCCAATGATATCCGAGCCGGTGGCGCTCGCTGGCGTTAACCGACGCTAACGTCCACATGAATAAAGGAGCGGCGAAGCTGTAATAGAATAAGAGAGTCCAAATTTACGACTGTGGAGCTCCGCTTCCCATCGCCCGGCGTCCGCACCCCCACGTCAAATTCACTCCAGACCGCCACAGCCATGCATGAAAATTGTATTTGGACGGATGGAATTGACAGGGAAGAAAAGCAGGGTGGGGAGGGGTGGGGATAAAAAGGCTATATGTATGGACCCTGACACAGGCCCCGGGTCAGACGTGTGTCAGAGTTGCGTGAGTCTGGACAAACTCGCTGCAACGTGAAGGACCGAAGAGCCTGATTTCTGATTAGCCCCTTGAACCCTATATGCCATGGGGCTACTCCGACGTCGCCCCTGTAATGAAAACCAAAACAAAACTGTAATGAATTTTCAGCCGTTTTCATCCAAGGCCCATTTCATTGTTACTTTATAGAACCTTATACGTTTATGTCATATTATAGGAAAAACTAAATATGTAAATCTTTCCCCCTAAGATGTAGTATGTGTCACAAGCTAATCTTGAGTTAAAATAGTAGTTTCCATTATGTATTGTTTATTATATATTATTATATACTTAAACTCATCCCTATATTCCAGGGGGAACATTCATCAAGAAATAGCAGATATACAAGATCACACCGCGCCCTTGGGAATACAATCAACTGACCATAATAATGTTTTACAACATATTGGCTACAGTGTAGGTGTTGGCAATTATGCAGCAAATGTGCAACCACTTTCAACCCTATTTTTGGGCACATGCATGATGCATTGTGAGCTCATATAGAGATAGGGCTTAAGTGATTAAATAAATAAAACATGTTTTGATAAAATATTGGGTAATCGGCATCAAATATCTGTCATCGGTCGAGCTCTAGTGTGAAAGACAGCATCCATTACTGCGCCGCAGGCGTGCGAGCCTGATCTCCGATTCCCGTCATGTCCCTCCGGAAAAATCACCTCGCCCTCCCCAGCGAAGCCTAATGCATTTTTAATAATATATTCGCAACCATCAGCATCTCACCTCGCAGGGGTGTGTGTGTGTGTGTGTGTAAAATGTGAGCCAATCAGTAAGGCCTGGCGGCGGCTCGGTGGGCCAACCCAATGTGGGCCCAGTTAGGGGCCTTCATTTTTGGGCCTGTTGAGAACTCTCAACTCTCTCACTGGCTGCCGGGCGCGGCTGCGCTAATAACTTTGGGGCAGGCCCGTTTACAGTTTGAATGGACAGGTATCAGTCAAAAGGAAGACGGGTGGGGAGGATCAACATATATGGAGATCTAAGAGTTTGAGGTCAGATGTAAAGTTGCTGGCCGGCTCCATATATTATGCAGATCAGGTGATGATCCAGTTTTCTCCATGTATGGCTATCCAGGGTTTGATGAGGTCAGTTTCGTGATCTTCATATATGTCACCAGGCGTGACTGACACACTATTGGCCATATATGGTGCGTGTCACGAGGCGTGACGGACGGACATAGCCTACTGACTGACAGGTTTTGCAGGTTTTCATAGTAAACTGCGACCTACAGTCGCATGTGTGTGTGTGTGGGCGTGTGTGTGTGTGTGTGTGTGTGTGTGTGTGTGTGTGTGTGTGTGTGTGGAAACCACATTTGCATTGAACAGACATAGACAGTACCGTTTGATAGATCTTTCAAGAGTTAAAGAGAGAAGCAGTTGCTCCTTTTCACTGCAGAAACAACAAAGCTAGTACAACTATAATTGCTTTTTTATAATCGACTATTTAGATTCAAGTGTGATGAACCATAATTTAAAGCTGGATTTTATACTTCGGCGTGCAATGGTGTTATGCAAAAATGGTGAAACTATAGTCAATCTACAAGATCGGCTATTTTTTATGTGTTTTTATGTAAAAAATATATTTTGTTTGTTTTTATGTAAAGATTATTATATATTTTGTAATAATCAATTCAATCGAGTAGCTTGATGAACCTCTTTAACCCTATACTTATTTGACTGGAGTACCCCAGGGCCCTAATCTGGGTCCACTCCTTTTTACATCAATCTCTTCACGGAACATATATGATCTACAGGCTCTCAACGTTGTTCTACGAGTTTGTCGATCTGCTATCTTCGCCGAATTATCACCTCAGAATAAGCACACTACAGCAGGGCTTCTGGAAGTGGGTGCAATGGCACCCTATATTGCCTTGACACTTGACAGTGACATTATTTCATCCAAAAGCATGGTCTTTCTGCTTTCTTTGTCGCACCTCCAACAGTGCCATGGCGGACTATGCATGGCAGGGGCGTCCTCTTCCCTGAGCCAAGCCTAAGCCTGACAGCATTATACCAAAAGTCAAGGGTGCCTCAGAATACTTTGATAGTATTTGGAATTCATCAATGTCACCTCAGTTTAACCACTTAAGACACTCATATACTTAGTAAAATTGACCTGAGTTAATCTGTACTTGGTGCGTTCGTTTCCAGCCTAACAGTACGTTGTGAGCTTGTAGATCTGCTATTTTTGGTCACTGTTCCCCCCAGAATAGGAATGCTGGGGTTTAAGTGGATAACCACTTAAACTCCAGCATCCATATTCTGAGGAGAACTTTCACAGAAAATAGCAGCTTGACTCATGCTATTATACTTAATGTAAAAAAAACAGAAAATACATACAGTAGTATAGAGCCCTGAGGGACTCCGCTCAACAACGTATGGGTTTCATGTGGTTGACTGTTGCACGCCTACAGCCAGTGGTGGAAAAAATACTCACACGTTTCAAAAGTATTGCTATCAAAATGTACTAAAGGTACCAAAATGATATATTATATCATTATTTATTCAAATGTAATGTATGAAATGTACAAAAATCCTTTGAAAATAGCCGGTCGGGTCTACAAGCTCACAACAGTGTGATCTTGTAGATTGGCTGTTTTCAAATGGCTGAATTGTAATGTATTAATCGTATATAGGGCTGAAGTGGTTAATGCAGGTTGTTTTGTAATAATAATCCAAATCTACAGAGTACAGGTAGTTTTCAGATGAGTAAAGTATAATATTTACCTAGATGCAGTGGAGTAAAAGTACTGACAATTGGAAATACTCCAATAAAACAATATTAATTAGAAAATAAATAAACACATAAAGTACTTAAAGTACAAAGTAAATGACATACGGCAGTTACTTTACACCACTGAGGATCATAGCCACTCCAGTAATCTGCTGTTCTGGTCACCTCAGCCTCCAGGAGCACTTTCACCCCCGCTCCCATCCTTCATCCTCAATTTGACACCAAGATGGCCGCTTTAGGCAACTTATTGACCCCCATTGACCCCGGCAATCCGATCACAACCTGAGAAGCGTAATAAAGTGGGTCTGAGACCCCAAGGCGCAATGGGGAAGGAGTGGAGGGGGACAAAAAGAACTCTAACCGTGTACTACAGAGGGTCAGCCCAGCAATTAGGCAGGGTCCCAACTCTCCCCCATCGCTCTCCCAATTAAGCCGTCAGATGGGGGCAGATGGCGGCGGCGGCGGCGGTACGGGTGTGCTGTGCATCCCTCAGTCAACCCCCCCCCCCCCACACCACCACCCCCTCGCAGACATCCATCACCAGAGGGGCTCTAATTAGCTTGTTATTCCGCCATGCTAACTATTCCAAGCTTCTGAAAAGGCCTCCTCGTGTTTTGAATGACAGGGGGAACGCATTGACAGAGGAGAGAGGAGTGAGTGGGGGGGAGGGGGGGAGCCAATCACCGTTGCGCAGAATGGCATTTGAATAGCCTTTTCAGCACAGTACGGCAGCAATTATATTCCCCCCCAGCCCTCCCTTCCTCGTACACTTCCTGCCAACCGATTTTTTTTTTCCCCTTTGTTTTTTCTCCATCAAATCGGTGCCATCCTGCCAATTGACAAGTTAACCGCGGGAGAATAAAAGCCGGTGTGAGGGAAGGGGTCAGAGGAGTCGTTTGAAAACGCCTGTTTGGGATGAACGCCAGCGCGTGGAAAGGTGGAGGCATTAGACGGGAGGCCATGAAAACACCAAGTTGTTAATGAGTGGTAAAGCAGGCCTATACATGGACCGCGTAGAAACAGCTGCTGTCGTACAATACTGAATAATAACCATCACTCGCTCATGCAAACAGACTTATTATCGCTGGCGGGCGGAAACCTTGTATATGTCCAAAACCGTTACTGTTCAGGAATTGGGAAAATAGCGTCCCTATTTTGGGCATGTTTGCACACGGTCTCACTTCTGTGCGACACTGTCATACAACAATGTATAAAAAGAAAGAATAACAAATATTAGAAAGTTGAAATACAGGGTGATGTTTTCTCCCTGATAGCGACGATAGGATCTTTTACAGTAAGGGATAGCAAATTATACACAATCCATACCGCATTGTTCTGCGATGTCACAAGTGCACTCTTTATCAAGCAAATAATGATCGGCATCGTTTTGCCGTAGCTCAGGATGGCACTAGTCACATAAATTATATCCCCCAAACCGCCTCCGTACTGAAAGAAGTGAGAGGCTACGGTCATTCCCTTGAAATATGACTGCTAATTGGCTTAACCTCTAACGAGGTGCCACTACTCTATGTTCAGTATATAGCAGCGCTTCAGGTGAGACAGATTAGAAAGAATAATTGAGTTGAATGACAATGCCAGCCATCATTATCTTCAGTGTTCTGTTCACATGTTACTCCCTCTTGTTTATTTACCATTAGCCCAGTGGGTCTCAAAGCGTAGCCCGGGGACCCCCTGGGGGTCCTTGAGAGGGTTCCAGCTTACCCACTTTAGCCCTATCAATTTGAAAAAGTAAAAGAAAAATCTGAATACTTATGAAACATTTTAATAATAGAACTGTTGTAGGCCTATCGTGGGTCCCTGGCACAACATATTTTCAGATGGGGGGGTATGTTGCCAAAAACCTTGGCATGAGATTGAGAACAACTACTTCAGCCTTTCAGTCTCCTCTCCTCTCCTCTCCTCTCCTCTCAGAAGAAAAGTTTATTACAATGTGTAACGCTGCAGAGTGCATGTGCAGCTTATTTTCTCTGAAAACAAAAATATTAGAGCTGCAATCTACGATTCATAACCTACCCAATGCTGGCCTCCTGTATGAGCACTGAAAGAGTAGGAAGACCAACTGGCAAACAAGTTTATTCATTACAACAAGTTAAGTGTTGCAGCTTTATCTACAGTAGCCTATATAGTATACGGTAGTTACATTTAGGATGCACACACAGTCACACACAGCACGCACGCACAGATTTTCCCCATTATCTGCTTTTCTGTGCTGAATAACTTTAATTATCCTTGGGCTTATAAAACCACAGACCACAGAGAGCATACTCCGCAAGATGGTTTTATATGGTTTTCCATAATAAAAATGTGTTTTTCTGATTTCCTGAAGAGGCCACAGGTCAGCCTGGTGGTTGGAGTGACCGTCACATACAATACTTGAGACATCTGGGCTTCAGTCTCTACACTAGAGACACACACAGTGATTACAGACCTGTCACTGTCACTCTGGTTGCGATTATAGGGTTAGGCGATATGACTTTTCTGGGGGTTCCCAGCAAAAATAGTTAACATCACAGTATATTAACCACTTAATTCATTTATATTGTTGGCTGTAAAAAAAATAGCCGCTCACAGCGGCATCACTTCGCTGGCAAGCTTGGACACCTGCTATTTTAGAAAATATTTGAATAATAGCGAACATTTTTGAATAATTCGTTTTAACATAAATCTCCTCTTCTAGGGGATCTTGGCACAAAACATGTTCACAGCCAGCCAAATACATAATACTACTTGGGGGTCCTTGACCTGAAACTGTTTAAGAACCATTGACTTAAAAATCTAAATATCCCGTTTATTTCAATTTTCTTTGCCTCAACATATATGATTAATGAAGAATTATAAACAAATAAGTTGAAAATAGATTGTCTATTTGTTAAATCAAATAATAAATATGTATAAACCTTCTCATTTAACCTACATGAGCAAGATTCAAAATATGTACGGTTAACTGCCTGGCTGACATGCACTGACTACCTAACACATTGACTACCTCCATGTATGACATGTCCTTGAGTATAATGCACAATAGCTACTGTAAAATACCCTTCAGCTGTACAGTTTGTAGCAAAAGCTTGTAAATATGCTAAGAGACCTTTCTTGTTGTACTGGTTGTAGGAAAAGCTTATAAGACCCACACAGAAGTAAACCCTTTACCTGTATCTGTTGTAAAACTCTCAAACTGTCTTTCTTTTCCTGCCTTGATCTCCTTACCTCCAACCACCTCTCGTCTTTCCTTTCTTTGGGAACTATGCACAAAGACAAATTTCACCCACTTTTTTTTACCTGTAAAACTGTGATATGACGACAATTCTAATTCTGCCCAACCCTATTTGAGATAGTCAATGAATAGGTACTTTCTAGACTGGGCATTCAGCATTCCATTTCGGGTTCATGATCCGGTCGGGAGCAGATGGTAACTTTCGTCATATTGTAGTCAATGATTTGTAGTCATCAGGCAGGAAACCTCAAGCCGGAATCAGAAGTACCCAAAATAATTCCCGTGATCATAATTTTAGGGCCTACCCAATAAAATAATTGATGCAGTGTAGTTATGCAGATTTTTTAAATATATATGCGAGTGTACTTTCCAGAGACTATTTAGCGTTCAAATCATGAATGCAGCGTGCAATTTACGTGAAATCTTTCACAGACTGTCCTACTAGGCTGAGGAATATTTTTTGGAACAAAATGCCTCAAATCATCAAATTGCCATCAAAGGCATAAGAGCAAATGGCACCCTTTTCACATTGGCCTATTATAGCGCCACCAGGAGGCCACAACCTGACCTGCCCTGGTGGAGACCTGTGACCCGGGGGGCACTTTTTCTAGTTTACTCTGCCGCCGAGGCTTTCTGACACCAAGAAAAATGTGTCTAATTAAAACTCCTACCTGTCTGGTACTTTTACCCCCTACCCTCGTTGTCTAAAACCGTTACTTAGTCACAAGCTCCTGTTAATACTTAAATTGGTTCAATATATATATACCCCGCATATAGACTTAACCAATTTCACTTCACTGTTATTTAAAAAATAGCCAATCTACAAGTTCACAGTGTGATGTGTTGTGATGCGCTGTGAGCTTGTAGATAGGCTATTTTTGCTACTTTTGTGTAACACTGCAGTATGACAAAGTAGGGCATTCATTTACAGAAAAAAGTTGAAATATACATATAAAAGGTTTCTGTCCAACAGCAGTGTTATCTAGAAAGCTATGTTGAGATCCAGACGGCATCACCACCCCTCCCAGCGACACTGCAAACAGGCCGAGGTATATTTAGTAACAGGAAGTTGTTCTATCCTGCTCAGTATCAATAGCAAAGCAGTGGGAAGGACCAGGGGAGAAAGTGGGTTAACTTTTTATTATTATTATTATTTTTAACTTCCTCTAGGGACAGTGCTCTGACTCCCAGCCCGGCCCGGGTATTTTAGGTTCACTTGCTTGTTTATTGATAGTTTTGGGAAATGACTGACACATTGTGAGCGGTAATGTTTGGCGAAGAGATTAGGTGTGTAATAGACATTAAAAAAAGCAGTCCAAGTACAGTTGGAACTCAAATCCGTTTCACTAGAGTAGTGGCTAACAAACCCAGGTTGTTGGTGCAACACTGCAGTGCACAAATCCACAGTGAGTTCCAGCACAGCTACTGTGCAAAAACAACAACAGCTTTGACACCAAGTCTTGACTTTCACTATAGCTTCTACTTTTAGTTCAGCACATCATCATGGCATTCTTTCAGCCGTGGATGCTGGCTCTCTGGCAGGGCTGAGGTCGGCACATGGCCTGCTGCTGGAGCTGGACACTCTAAATGGAACTGCCAATGTGCTCGCAGAGATACGCCACTGACGTGGCTCTCTGTTTGTCCGATGGCTTTGGGATTGGCTCGGAGGCGAGTCCACCTATCCTGCTGATAAGTCTGTCAGGCTGTTTCTCTCACTGTACACTGTACAGTAACAATCTTTGCTGAACTCCAGACTGGTATTGCTGGAGCTGAAGAAATGGCGTCTTACCGACGTACGGATTTAAACTTTGTCAGTTGTACTTTTTCTTTTCACTGGATAGCCATGGCGAAACTGCTGTACCGCAGCCAGCCAGCATCGCCTTGGTCTTTCGTCCCAAGAGGGCTTGTTTAACACGGATTCAACCAAGTAAAGTTCAAGAACGAATGTGCGGTAACGGTGATGCAGAGGAGGCTTGAGCTTTAGTTTTATGTTTAGTTTTTTGGTTTTTTTGCCTAAGCCTATGGAAGCATTTTAAAAGATGGATTGGACGTTTAAAAGATACAAGCAGTCTAAGCAAATGCAGGGCCCAGGGGGACTTTCACAGTGGCTGCCACTGAACACAGTGCTGTCCAAACAGCATCTACAAAATGACTTTCACAGCTTGAAGTAAAACACTTAAAGGTTGAACACATACTGTACATCACGACTCTAAAGTCCTTCCATCTGCTCATCTGTTTGAGAACCTACGGAGGCACCGTCTGCTCCATCAGCAAATGTCTTCACTCTTCACGGAGTCTAGTGAACCTCAGCGGATCAAATTATACAGTTTGATGTGTTTTGCTTACTTGCCTTTCCAGTCCACAGGGGCACACAATCACACACACACACACACACACACACACACACACACACACACACACACACACACACACACACACACACACACACACCACAGGGCCCTAGCAAGCGCTCTCCATGCAGCGCCCGCTCTGCTTATGAATAGAGATAGATTACAGGTCTGCAGGAAATGTATGGAAGTCTTATCCGCTCACTGCCCGCTACCAATGACAGGAGTGATAAACTTATAGGTCAGAACATACCCTGGTCGGTCACTCAGTCTACTAGTAGAGGCTGGCTGTGTGTGTGTGTGGTGTGTGTGTGTGTGTGTGTGTGTGTGTGTGTGTGTGTGTGTGTGTGTGTTGGGGGGTGTGTGTGGGGGGGGGGGGGGGGGGTGGGTGTGTAACTTATTTTCTCTGATGAGGATTTCTGCTCCTGTGTCCCGCCAGTCTTTCTGTGCACAACTGATCTGGGACCAGTGTGTCACTGTGGACGGGGGGCGAAGTGGGAACAGGGGTGTGTGTGTGTGTGTGTGTGTGTGTGTGTGTGTGTGTGTGTGTGTGTGTGTGTGGGGGGGGTGTAGAGGGATTGTTTGGGCGAAGGAAGGAACTGTCATGAATGGCAGGAAGGGCTCTGCACTGGAATAGAGACACTGGGCATGGGAACACTGTGCACGCGCACACACTCTCTGTCGCACACACACACACACACACACACACACACACACACACACACACACACACACACACACACAGAGTCGCACAAAATACAGCTGGGAGAGAGAGAAACAGAGAGAGTTCCTCCTCGGAGGCACAAGCTAAGGGATATTGTGGTTGGTTTTGTTTTCCTGTGCCCTTATCTCTCCCTCCCCCACCCTGCACCCCTCCCTCTCTCTCTCTCTGTCTCTCTCCCTCTCCCTCTCTACCTGTTTACCTCTAACTCTCCCTCCCGCTGCCTCCCCCTTCTCTCTCTCTCTCTCTCTCTCTCTCTCTCTCTCTCTCTCTCTCTCCCTCTCCCTCCCTCCTCTGTGTTGCTCAGTTTGTGTTTCTCTCATCTCAGTTTCTCTTGCACTGAGAAACTCCTTTTTTCCTGATCATGACTCAAGAGCGCCCCCATGGGAGGAATATAATTTTCCTTGTGCACAAGCGTAAACAGAGATCCACTGCAGGCAGGCACACACACAGAATTAGCAGGTCGTAGAGAACACATACACACACAATACACTACTGCTCATCTTAAACACACTAAGAAGCACATGTTACTGTTGCACTGTAGGCAAGTGCACTACACACGCACGCACACAAGCACGTCGGACACACACACACACACACACACGCAGATATTCTTCATCACCCAGTAGTGTTTGATTACCATTCATTATGTCACACTCCAGAGATCAGAATACTAATACAAAATAATTATTATTTTGGTATTTCTTCTTCCATTATCTCACTGCTGTTCAATATTCATGACCGTTAAGATAATGCTGTTTGTCACATAATGAAATTAAAACAGCTCATTGGGTCTTTATCTGGGCAGGCATGATACACACTACACTGGAGCAATTATTAGCCAATTATCAAATTAGCCCGTTTGAAAACAAATGATAAAAGGAATAATGTGTTTTAGTTTAGAAAAATATGACATAGGTCTACGCTATTTATTACAAAGTAAAACTGCAGCCTTTATACACTCTTTGGTGGCACAAACTTAAAACAATTCATTGTAGGCATACTTCAATTGATAAACAAGTAAGTGTTTATTATTCAGTTCTGCTGTGGTCTATAGGAGTTTATGCAAATATTTTCATAACTACTCGAGATATGCGGGAAAACAGTCACAATGTTAGACAGATGGACAGCTGGGAAAACAGACAGACGGACAGCTGGGACGACAGACAGGGGTGAAGAAATGACATCCAATAGTAAAAAAAAAAAAGAAAGAAATACATACATACAAGTGCATAGCCAAATACAATATTTTTGGATAAAATATTTGTGGGAAAAACCAGTTTCCTTAGTGGGTTGAGATAAAACAACAGACTTCCTGAGGCCTGAGTTCCACTCCTCCATCTGTTGAGAACGACTGAGGAGGGAGATGAAGTGTTCTGCTCCGATGCTAATGCTAACAACAATGGCTTATGCTGGTCTGTTCCCAATGTGCATTTCTGTGGAGTGTGTGCGTGTGGGTGTGTGTGCGCGCACGCACGTGTGTGCGTGCGTGCGCGTATGTGTCTCTGATTTATGTATGTGTGAAAATGTGCACATGTGCGTACACATATCATATCATAACACATATCTGTTTGTGCGGCGTGTACATTTAGGTTTGCGCGTGCATGCTTGTAGCCTATAGGCAGCTGTTTAATTTGCATGCGTATGGGAGAACAGGCCCATGTTGTGGCGATACCGCACAATTCCCAGAACAAATTATATTCACTTGTGATCTCAATAAATTGGTGTCAAAGTGCAGGCACAAAAAGGTGTGTTGTGTGAATATAAAATAATGTGCTAATGTGCTCCCCTGGTGGAGTGCCAGAGACTGCTATACGTATATGTATACAGTATAGTATTAGTGCCTGCGTGCTTTAATGTACAGTACGAGCAGTCACAACCGCTATACATTTATTTATTCTAATGTGATATAAGAAATGAAAGGTGCTTGGTACCTACAGTAGCACTGTATGTTGCTCAATTATTCTCCTATCATAAGCTGAACATTCTTCAACCTGTAAATAACAGTGGTGGAGGAAGTAGTGAGTATTTGTATAACACTATTACATGCAACTCACCACAGATATGTTTTTTAAAAGACAAAGTTCTGTCTGTCGGCTGTGTTTGTATTAAAAGAAAATGCTTTTGGCTGTTTGCTTTAGTTTTGACATGTTCATATTTGACATGTTTAGGTAATTTGACCATGGATGTGCCCTGTCTGTTCTTCCATCCGTCTGCCAGGATACCTCAAGTATAGCTTTGTTTTTTATTAAATTATTTGCATAATAACCTCTGTGGAAAGGCTGGTCCGACTAACAACTACTTTTGTACTTCCACTCAAGTAAAAATATGAGTAGGCCTATTTATAAATTGTATCACTACTTAGGCCTTAAGGGATATTACACTTTATATGTTCGGAGTAATTTTTAACATTTTGTGTGCACCCCAGATCGTTTTTTAAGTTGCTTGATTCAGTATTTACTGTACTTATATTTGTTTTTCATTTTATCAGACACGCCCGCTTCCTAAAGAAACCAATAGTAATTTCCAACTCCGTTTTAACCCTGTTGTTTTTTTTGTTTTTTTTTTCCAAATACTTTTTTCAATTTCTGGAAAAAACACAAACCTCTCACGCATTAGAAGGCCAATATCAATCACCAGAACCAAGGGAGGGGGGGAAAAAAGCACAGAACATAATATGTTCTGTGTATATAGTACATATAATTATATGCCTCTATATACTGCCTCTATAAGTAATAAAAACATAATCTATGTACTTCTTCCACCACTGAGGACAATACATCATGAAGCAACTGTCACGCTCTAGACATGCTGACACTTAGCTGAAGGTGTGTGATCTACTGAACACATGTTGTAGTTTTACTGTGGAATGAAGTTGTCTGCTTGTATCCCTCTGACACCACCAACACAAGGACAGAGTCACACACATGCTTCGGCGTCTCGTTCACTGCCATATTGAGAGAGCGGTTGCGGCGTTTTGACCATAGATAGACCATACAAAATGATGAACGAAGGGAGC
Organism: Protomyctophum bolini; assembly: GCF_963924005.1. NCBI lineage: Eukaryota > Metazoa > Chordata > Actinopteri > Myctophiformes > Myctophidae > Protomyctophum > Protomyctophum bolini. The sequence goes on along the minus strand of NC_137877.1, from coordinate 34,559,738 downwards.
GTGCCTACTAGAAAGACCTGTTTGTAAGCAGCTATAGTTCAGCGAAAAATATCCATGAGTTCAATGGAATGAGAATGATTTTGTTGTCGGAGGAGTGGAATTTAATGGGCCAATAATGACAGTTTTCATTACCTCCGCATTGGCTTTATTTCCAAGACCAAACGTATGCTGCCTGGCAACCAATAGGAAAGAAGCGCTTGGTTGACCCCCTTATAGCAGTATAGTCTCGTATAGTTTTTGCCAACCACTCCAACGTATGTCAAATGAACTACACGCCAGAAAACTGTCCACAACCTGCAAGGCAACATGGGACATTTACGTGTCCGACACCTCGCAGCATGCGTTGGCTACAACCCTTCTGATGCACATGTGTGACCGTATCCTAATAATGCATGTGTGTCACAACCAGACACACACACACACGCGCATGCGTGTGCGAATACACACACACACACACACCAGAAGCTGTCTGTCTATCATTGCAGGCAGGGCGTAAATCAGACGAGGCCGGCTCTACTGTGCGTTGCCGTGGTGACAGATTTACGAGAGGGCAACCTCCCTGTGAACCTGAGTTCTGCTTCACGTCTAACAACCCCACCAAAAAAACGACAAAAAAACTCCTATTTTTGTCGAGATTTGCAAGAGGGAAAAAAGTGAGAAAAGTTATAGCTTCCCCCTGTGCTTGGAAATTTCATGCAACTATGAAATCAGAGGAAATAGATAAACTAGCCCTGATGGAGTAATATACTATAACACTGCAGAATTTAATACATGCTGCCAAACATGATGTTGACATTGCTCGTCATCTTCTAATTTTTACTTACTTTTACATTCTTCAATGTTTTTCTAAATTTGCTTTCCACTTGATGGTATGTCTGCAGTATCTTATTCTCAGTTTTCCTACTGTCTGTCTCTCCTACAAGGTTTCCTTCACAGCTTTCCTACTCGTCTTCTATAGCTACGTTGTCTCCTTTGGTGTCTTTCCTTCATTAAAGGAGACAACGCTGATGAAGGCTTGAACTCCGAAACACGTTCGTTGCTGCTGCTCTGCAGAATACCATGTCAACAATTAAATAAATTAGAATGCCTTAAAACATCAGTTCCGTGAATGCTGGTTTTCTCTTTTAGAGAAATGTCTGTTTCCTTCATTAAAGGAAACAATACCTTCAGACTGTCTAATCTCCTCTGTGTTACAAAGTAAACTGCATTCCTCACAGGGCTTTGAAACAAACATCACAGAGTTTGAACAATCCGATATTCACGCAGACGAACGTTTGATACTCGCAACAGATGGCGCTGAGAATTGTGGGAGATTTGTGCTGTGAGACCCACGCGTGTTCACGTGAGAATCGCCGTCCATAAGTCACCAGTTGTTTTGACTAATGGGCTCCACTTGCGCCTCCATTTTCTTATCCAAACACAAGGTGTGTCCCCTAACGCGCCCTTACTCTTCCACTCCATTCTTGTTCCTAATTGGAACCACGGATAAAACGATTCACCCGTTCAGTTTTATTTTTTCATTTGCCTCTTGGAGGTGTGTGGAGTGCAGGCAGGTAGGGGAAGGCAGGGGAATACTTAGCAAATTCCTTTTTATACGAGGTAATCTGAACATAATGGGGATTACAGGCACCGTTTAAAACAGCATAATAAAACAATAACACAGTTCTGAGAGAGAGGGAGGTTAATAATTCTTCTAATCCTCTCCACTCAGTTGTTTTGACAGCGTCTCACTCGAGGGCTGCAAAACACGCACAGCATGCGCACGCACGCACGCACGCACGCACACATGCACACCAATGCCCAAGTATTCCCAGCTTGGCAGTCCTTAAAAGTGATTTAGTATTTAAATGGGGTAAAATGTTTTTGGCAATATATTTCCAGATATATATATATAATCCTCTCCACTCAGTTGTTTTGACAGCGTCTCACTCGAGGTCTGCAAAACACGCACAACATGCGCACACACGAGCGCGCACACACACACACACACACACACACACACACACACACCAGCAGTAGCTGGGTCATAAACCACATTATAAACCACATAGTGTTTTAACAGAGCACTAGAAAGAGCCAATACAGGTCGCAGATGCAACGTGTTTTGACCTTGTAGATCTGCTATTTTCGCTACACGACAACATCGTACGATGACTTATACATTGGGCTTAAGACTGTGTCTGTGTTTACAACCTGAACAAAAGCACAAGAAATATGTATGATTAAATATAATATTTGTGGCCACTGGCCAGCCTACACTTTTTGGCCAGCATTCTGTTATTTTTAAATGGTGGTATTCTTTTTAATTCCAAGGTTTATTGACATCCTAGTCAGTGAGAGAGATGATCCCTGCTGCTGGTATGTAGCGCTGATCACATGACCTGACCCTGGATGCAGGCATGGCTTAGTCATTAGATAAGATAACATTCCTCCATCTTCCATCTTCCATCATCTATGATCTTGTGCGTGCGTGCGTGCGTGCGTGCACACGCACATACTCGTCTAGGTGTGTACGCGTGCATGCATGCGTGTGTGCGTGCATGCATTTGCATTCGTGCGAGCATGGTACGGAGAGAGTGAGCTATTGGTTGGGAATGTGCTCCACCAGGGGAAACGAAACGGCGTCACGTCACAATTTAAACACTAGGCTGTGAAAACAACTGATCCACATGCAGGACAGAACAGTGACCCAGCAGCGCTCTGATCGTCTGGCTGTCTCTTATGCTTTGTTCAGACTGCATGGCGGCCCATATCTGATTTGTGGCCTAACCAGATTGGAATGAGATTGTTTGTATCAAGTCTTAAAAGAAAGAAAGATAGATAGATAGATAGATAGATAGATGTGAAGCAGATATACTTATCTTTACCTGTCTGACAAAATATTTGACTCAATTGCATTTCATTTTATCCTTAAGATTGTAGCTATATTTGGCTGTTCAAGTTCCATGTGTTTTGCCAATGTTATTGTGAAAATATGATATATCATCATTTAGACACCCTGCGGTGTTCTGACACAGGGTGATTCTAACATGTCCGCAGGTGAAAGGTCACCAGCTCCCTGTTGACCAATTACAGTGAATTCATGCTGAGGCAGGCTGACCAATGGCGTGTGGCTCATGCTGGTAGTTCATGCTGTACTCACCAGGCAACAAACAACATTCACATTATAATGACATTATAATGACAATACAATAAGATGAATGAATGAATAGTTTATTTCGATACTCTTTGAACAATGCACAGTGTGACATTACACAAAGCATTTTTCCAGCCTGGTTGAAAAGGTATGGGCAGAAGCTTGTAGCTTATTAGTACCTACTGCCTAATATCCTTTTACTTTGTTACTTTTTAACAAGAATAATTGCAGAACATAACTAACAAAGTAAAAACCTAAATGCATATTGTACATAGATTAGAACCCTAATCTGCCATTTGAATATTTGATCAATTTACACGTTCGGTCAATAAATCCATCAATCACTCTGTAACCCCGCTATCGTGATTAACAGGCAGAATAGAAAAATATGAATCTTTATTTGGTACAAATAGGACTCAGTTGTATTACAAATTCATTTAAATACTTATTAGTTCTTGTCTCCTCTCACCCCAGACCCTGCCAGAAGCCCACATCCCCAGCTATGCAGGCAGCCTCCACCTGAAGAAGTCCCTGGTGCCAGCTCTCTACAGAGTCATCCAGGACCCCAGCAATGAGGTAATACACATACCTGCATAATCATGATTCAATGCCAAGTTCCTTTACACACATGATACACAGACATACACAGTCAAAACTGTGGGGAAAAAATACCAGTAAGGATCCATTGAGGATTTTCTATGCAGTGTTGCTTTCAAGCTCAGGGAAATGTATTTCTTGTAATAATACTAATAATAGTAATAAAATGAATAGCAAAACATAAAAAGTCTGTTTCACAATCTCAAGCGATCCATTCCACAGCTTCAAACAGAAATACACCTACTTTTCAAAGTAGTAACCTACCGTAACTATTTTTTGTTTTAAATAGACTTCCCCCCTCCACTCACACACCCTCCCTGCATGGTGATGATAGAATTGGTAAAATCGATTTGCAGTGTGAAGAATAATGCATGTTTTTAATTTAGTCTGACTTAAAGCATGCAGGCATCAAACATATTCCCACCCGCCATAAGAGGATATCAAAAGCAGTGTACTTTCTCAGTGGACCCAGAGTGTACTCACGTATAACTGACAAAATGTCAACATTCAATTCATTTATTATGAGTTCATAATAATATGATTAATGGCTGTTTCCGATTTACTGACAAACTGCTCAAAACCCAAGGCATGATCTAAAAGTTACACATGACCTGAGAGTCTCAAAACAGTGTAGATAATGACATTAACCCATTCTGACCGGGCACCCATTTTGGTGTTAGCATCATGTTATGCTTTAGCTATTGAAAAATAGCAGATCTACAAGCTCATATCGCGCCACCGAGTGGCGCGATACGAGCTTGTAGGTCTGCTATTTTTGAAAAATCGAAGAACGACTGACATTTTTCTAGAATCTGATCTCAGGTCAGAATGGATTAATCAGACCAGTGTGTGTCCAGTGGAAACCTCGTATGAATCTGATCTCAGGTCAGAATGGGTTAAGAACAGATGGTGGAAGTTTTGCGGCAGCATTATGACAGGTTCCATGTAAAACAGCTGTTTTCATTATTTTTGACACTATTATGTACAGTACAGAAACTATATCCTGAGCTCATCTCACAGACCAATCAAGGACATGAGTTTGACAGGGTATTTTCAGTATAATCCCTGCAGAATAAAGACACAGTTCGGCCAGATGCTAAAGTCATTCCAAACACGACTCTGAGCCTCTCTGAATCACATTGTGTTTCTATTTACACTTCAATGATCCCTGGATCCCTGGAGCTCTCATCGGGGAAGTATACGGCTGTTTACTTTAAAATGCACTGTCAACAGGCAGGCTGGCGGGCAGGCTGGCGGAATGGCTGACAGGATGGCTGACTGACAGAGAGACAGACAGGCAGACAGACAGACACACAGACATACAGACACACAGACAGACACACAGACATACACACACACACACACACACACACACACACACACACACACACAGGTTTTTGACCAAAACCCAGATGTTCTGCACTGATTTCTGACTTAACCTAGCATCTCGTTTGGAATATAAACACTTCTAGAGAGACTTTAGACATGTGACAGTGCGAGGTAGTAACGGTTTTGGGGGTAATGGAAGGCGGGGCTTTTCAGAGTAAAATCTGCCTCATCTGCTTGGCACTCTAGCGCCTTCATTATGAACAATTCCCCGGCAAAAGAGTTTTGAAAAAACTAAAATCTAAAATGACAGATGCTTTCCCAGTTCTCATGGGTTATGGACAGTCAGACCTAAAGAGACGATTTGGATTCAGATTTGCCCGTAGGCCTATAGTCTGAATAAAGTATTTTTATTTTTTGTTCTGCTCATTCCACTCGCCCACTCTACTCTGGGGAATCAAGGGGACACAGCTACTGTAGATATGATAAACAACTCCAACACTTCAAGCCAAGGAACCAAAGACTTGGATTAGCAGAAGAGTGTTCTTAGTTCTTAATACGTATTATACTGACATAATAGCATCATTTGATTCATGGATTATTATGAATTGATAATTGACTCATAAAAAACAAGCAATAATCTATAAGAAAACCGAGTAGCAACAAAAACTCAACAATGCTTGTCGTGACGTGTTGTTGGCTTGTACTGTAGATCGGTTATTTTTGTAAAGCTGAAGTATAAAATAGATAATTAAATAAGTGGTTAATGTATGCTTTGTAATAATAAACGAACTCTGTAAACTACATGTAACTAAAGTTTTCAAAAACTGCAGATTCAATTCCAGACTCACCGCTTAACTTACGCCGCATGACCTGGTCATTCGTTCTCATGTTTCATTGTTACTTAGGCCTGTTTTTTTACCACAAGGTTTTTTTAATTGTTATTTGTATTATTATAATCTCGCTCAAACTTCCTTTTTTCCCCCTGCCTTGATCTCCTTAATTATCTTCTTCCCTTTCTGTTTTTCCTGGAAACAATGACACAATGGGAGCTACAGTACGCACAAAAAACAATTTCACCTCTGTTTTCTTTACCTTGTCGTTCTGTAGAAGAGCTTCTGCTGGTAAAAAAGCAACTATTCCTCCCCAGTATGTGTGATCACACTCCTCCCAGTCAGTCAGACCAGCACATGGGGCTGGTATCATACTGTGATCTGTGCCACTTCATCACCTCCCCCATGCTGTGTTTGTGGAATATGGAGACAGGCACCAGGTGGAAAGATGAACAATAAGTGTTTTCCATGATGGCCTTCCTCTCTGGCTTTGAGCGAGGACACCTGTTCATCGGGGTTTTTTTTTTTTAACTTAAAGGGATATTTTATACTTTCAAATCTTTTTGGGATCATTTTATCGTCCACTCAGGCACATTTTATATTTATTTTAGCTATACAAATACAAACCTATTGGTCGCAGTTTACTATGAAAACCGGCAAAATAGTCAGTCCGTCAGTTTGACTCTCGATACTTATTTTTTGTAAATATCTCACCGGAATTCTGTGAGACGGAAGCCTGAGAAGAATGAGGGCTGCATGGATAACTGCCGCTGTCTAGGTCGATTTTCATTTGAGTGTTCTGGGCATCGCTGAGTGTTCTTCTCGCATGAAATATGTTCCGAGACGGAGCGAGGGGTAAAGGCGGGCGGGGGAATGGAGATGAGGGGTGTTGAGGATGTCACGATCCGGTTTGAACCTCCAAGTGCCAGCGGTGTTTGCTTTGACTAGGAGGTCCCATAGTCTGGCATGATGATAGGACACTGGACAGAACGGGTCACCGTGTGGCCTGAAACAACACAGGGAGCCAGAGACGTGACCCCGGGAATGTTCTAGAACAGTGTTACATACGGTGCACTGTTTGGAGAGAACGCCTACGGCAAAGAAAACAGCCACCGCTCGCGAGGCAAAGAGGAGTGATGTTTCCTTGACAAGTGTATGTTATAAAAGGAAGGATAACATTTTTATAGAGACAGAGTTGTTCCATCAATCTACATCTGTCAAGTCTTGAAATACGTCTTCCATTCGACTGTGTTTTTTTTACTTGCTTTTGGTAGCTCGTTGTAAATCACTTTGGGTTTGGAATCCAGAGATGATGTAGCGGTTAAGTACACTTCCACCTACATGCAGCCACTTCCTGTTCTGGACCATAATCCCACCCAGAACCTTCTCTCCTACACTCAGCTTTCCTACTGTCTGTCTCTCCTACACTGTCTCCATCTCAGCTTTCCTACTGTCTGTCTCTCCTACACTGTCTCCATCTCAGCTTTCCTATACTGTCTGTCTCTCCTACACTGTCTCCATATCAGCTTTCCTATACTGTCTGTCTCTCCTATACACTGTCTCCATCTCAGCTTACTGTCTGTCTGCCTTGCACTGTCACCATCTCAGCTTCCCTACCATATATCTCTCCTGCATCTCAACTGTCCTACCGTCTGTCTGTCCTGCACTGTCTCCATCTCAGCTTTCCTACTGTCTGTCCTACTATGTATCCATCACTTATTTCATGTCAAGGACCCCTATGGACATTTCCTACATATTGACGTTGGTTTCAGCCATTTTCCGACTTTGCGTTGTTCGCGTTGTCTGACTATACTAACCCAAAATCTAACCCTATAAATCTAGCCCTAACCCTGACCTCAGTCTACATGACCTCATGTAAGTAAACATAAAGATAAGTTGTTGTATATAGGCAGCGCAGTTTCACGTTGTATTCGCTTCGGCGGCAGTAATTTCACCTCCAAGTTTTAGTTAGCGGTAGGCAGTACAGCATGTAGGAAATGTCCATTGTCTGAAAAGCAACATTTTGGTGATTTTCCATAGCGGATCTATGACCTATTTTCAAGTATCTGATATATAGGGTTATGATTTGGATGCTACAGTATATGCTATACCTATTTCTTCTGGGGACCCCCAGCAACCTCCTCAAGGACCCCTGGGAGTCCCCGGACCCCACTTTGAGAACCACTGGTCTAAATAAATAGTGCCCACAGAGGCGTCTTCACCTTGACAAACAATGGACTGAACCTCTGTGACAGCCATGGAGCCGCTTTCTCTTATCGGCTGTTTTTTGGGCACCCTGCACGCCTGGAGACATTATTAGATATAGTAAGTTAGTTTCAAAGGTTCAGCTATATCCTAATGTCCTCATTTAACACCACTGATTCTCTCTCTCTCTCTCTCTCTCTCTCTCTCTCTCTCTCTCTCACACCCTGTTTCATTCAGTAGCATGTATGTAATGGTATCCTGGTGTATATATGCTAATAATACCGGTGTGCTCAAACATATGTTCGCCGGAGCTTGTGAGCTTGTCGGCAGACTCTAAATGGCATTAAAACAACGTTACATAACGGGTGGTATATGGCATGTACTGTAAGAAGTTGTGAATATGCTAGATTTCTCTTGATTTATTATTTCAGTGGTCATTAATCCAAACTTGAGGTACTGCATTAATAGTGTTGGTTGTGGTATTGTTGGGCTTGTGGTTCAGTCTTCACGAGAGAGAGAGAGAGAGGAGATGTACAGTAATGTCTAGGATCTTCTCAGACTAATTGAATTTTACAAGATTGCATACGTGTGATCACGGTTCCCAGGTGACTTGCAATTTGTCTCCACTTTAAGACACAAATTGAATGATGTTAACAGTAACACTACATCAAGGTATAAGCCCTTTACGAGTGGTGATGTCTGCACATACTGATACTGCTATCGTCATAATGTTTGAATTTAATTTACCAATCCACACAGGACCTGATGATGGACACTAGTGCTTATTTAAGTGCACTTAGTGCAGTATATTTTCTCTTAGCCTGGTTTGAATATGGGAATGCCTGGTTATACATAGCCTTGGTCCCAGCCATACTCCTCTGCGAAGAGAAATTTCCTCGAGCGGCCAAAATCCCACAACTTCCGCCCCAAAACAAATGACGGCATCTATAGCATAGGTCTTGCCCAGCTTGGGTTATTCGTCACTGAGGTTATGAAGCACCTGTATCTACCTTGCAATCAGCACAGAACACTTGTCTTTAGAGTTTGTGAAGCCTAGTTTTCTGTTCATTCTGTAGAGACCACAGCAGCGTGTGTGTCTCTAGAGTCGTTGTGAGTATTGATTAATTTATGTGCTGTAGTGTTTGGACACGTGTGCATGTTTTAGGCAGGTGATCTTTGTATGTTTAGCCAGTTGTATTTTGTTGATAGAAGTGATTGGGAGGCGGACTATTTTCCGACAGCATTCTAGCCGACGGGGCAACGGTCCGCTCCGCAGCTGCGATGCGAAAAAGCGATGGTCCGACATGCGCTGCTCCCGTGCTTGCGGTTAGGGTTAGGTTAGGATTGAGGTTTCGGATCAATATGCTGTCGGAAAAAAGACCTACGTTCTTCAGTAAAACCCTTAACCCAAGTGCTTTGTTGTTCTTGACCGAACCACCTGGAGCCGTGTAAAGCTTCCAAACCACACTACAACTACTATAACTATTTTTAATTGACATTAGTAAATAAAATAACTATTTACAGATATGATATCTGTAAATGCCTATTTAGCAGAGTACATGTACAGGTGGGAATTTAGATTTGCCCTTTGGTGGTTGAACTTGGTTGAAATTAACTATTTCAGATTATAGAATTTTCCTCTGAATTGGGACATGAGAGTGAACAAATTGGTGATAATCCATACTGTAGCATTTTGCATAGTGTGTCTTCTATGATATTATTTAATAGGCTATACTGTTGTATACAGTATATTGCAATAACAATGTGTGGGTGTCACTGAATGCAGAGGCACACCTGGACTTGCAGCACACTGTTTGGGAAGCACTGCCCCAGACTGTCCTTTAAGGGAAACAGCAGGAAACTGCATACAGAAATAATGAAAACAAGACTTCAGCCTTGCCTCGTAGACAGCCTGGCCCACTGTGTCATCTAATCTCTGTTTTGGCTGAGTCATTATTTTAAAAAAAATGACATTTTGATGGGAATGCGTTTATCTTGCCAATGCCAACTATGAAGTAATGAGATCTGAATCTGGCATTACTTACATATAGATATATAATTGTATAGGGTAGGAAAAATGAACTGGGCTAATTAAACATTTTATTGACACCAGTGGAGAAAACTCAGACCAAATGAGTGCATTCCAGAACCTCTGTGTTCTGTTTGTTATATAAGCTTGGCGTCTTTCTGTCCAATTACTTGATGGACCGCTTGATTTGAACAAACTTGTGCAGTAATACTGTACATGACATGAGTTCACATTGTATTGAAATTACTCTGGGGCAAGGAATATGCATGCGAGTGACATTGACACACACACACACACACACACACACACACACACACACACACACACACACACATATATATATATATACATAACAGTATATGTGTGTTTCACTGTAGCTGTGTATTCCACTTTTGCAAATTGCTATGTGTACGTGCCTGCGAGTGTGCGGGCGAGCATGCAGTATTCTACAGTAATTGTAATCAGGGAAGACCATTGAGAGCATGCTCTCCCAATGTTTCATATAAAACACCGTGAGTATAAAAGCTATCACCGGTAATGAAGCGTAAAGCACTGAGGTAGACTGTATCGAGAGGCTTCAGTATAGTTAATGAAGTATGAATGAATGAATGAATGAACGAACATCTCTATAATGAAAGACAGACATAACTATTGCTTGAGCAATGAATTTTCAATTAGAGAGAGAGAAACATACCTTGTTTCTATAAAGGAAACCAATTTTTCACTTTAGTTTGTTTTGTTAGATGTTCCACATGTGTTTTCAAAGAAAGGTTTACATCTAACCAGATACCTAGATATGTATAGGAGGTGACACTCGATTTGTTCACCTTTTAGAGGTCTCAATTCAGTCATGGCTGTACAGTAAAGAAGAAGCATGTTTGTCATTTAGCATCTGACAGACTCTTATCATATGCCTGACAACTAATCACACACATTGTACCTGCACCTATAATCTCAGCTGGAACAGTCGTCCAATTATTCCCTGTAGGCAATCATATGCCTTTCAATCTTCATCTATGACACGAACAGGATCATGTGCTTTATTACATAACCATCTTTTGTGGAATGTAACTATATTTACTGAAGTACTGTAACCAATTAAACCCTATAAGCGTTATTACCCCAGAAATAAGTCACATCTCAAAGGCAAATATTGCACTTTTTTACTCCACTACAATTATTATCAGCTTTAGTTACTCTGGTAGTTACCTTGCAGATTTAGAATATGAATACAAAACATACATTTATTTATAAATTATCACGAGTATTATAGGTTAAGCTACCGAGCCACATCATACCGTGCAACTGCAACATTACCATGCATTTATAATGGGCCATTCTGCATAATGACTGTTGAACAAGTACTTTTAGTATTATTATGATGCCAATACGTTTGTACTTTTTTACAGTTACATTTTTAATATAGAACCTTTACTTGTAATATTTCTACTTTGACTTACTAAAAAGTACTTATTTCACCATGGTACGTGTAACCATGGAATATAAATGTTTTATTTGATGTAGATGAAAATGCTTTCTCCATCTGCATCTCTCCAGCACTCCATGCGTGTTCCATGGATTAGTGTGATATAGTAATGACCGGCTGTGACGAAAACATGCTGGCATTCTATACCCATAATGCATTTCACTGGGTGCTGGAACAGAAACAGCTCCAGGTGATGTGCTGTAGCTGTTGAATATGCATGTTTTCATTATCTGCCTTCAAAACTACCGTATTCTGCATGCGGGAGAACAGCTCCAAAGACCTTTTACATAGTTAGAGAAGTTATTTATCTCTATTGCATTATCATCCTGTCATCTGTTTGGCGGCTTGAGAGTGAGAATTATGTATAAGCCTAAGAGCAGCTAATTCTGTTGCTGCTTCATATTTTAGTTCCCAACATCAGCGTAAAAAAAGACTTCAGGCATGAGGCTTGTGACTATAGAAACATGACAGACTCCAGGTGGTGCAAATACAACATGCTGCTCCTCCCACAACAGTATACAGGTACATCTGTTGTGGGAGTGCGGAGGGCTTCAGTGAAGTGTGATATCTAACACACTCACTCCTTCCATGACAGGATCAATATGTGTTGAGACCGCACTGTCAAATCCTCAGTGTTCATTTAACTCTGAGGGGTAACGCATGGAACCAAATGGACTGAGGATTTGACTATGCGGTTCACTTCTGGCTCATAAAAAAATAAGATATTATGTCTTCACCTGAATCATCTTTACAGTTTGACTGCTGCATGGTCAGTGCACTGAAGAAACCACAATCCAATAAATAACAACATTCTCCATCCATCTTGAACAGCTTATCTACACTGGTGGACAGGATGTCGAAGAAGATTTTAGGGAAAGGGAAAAAGAAAAGAAAAAAAGGAAAAAAGTATATGCAGTATAATAAGTATGAATGTATTAGTACAGTATGTAGTATGAATTAACCTTCAATATACTTTAAAATATAGTTAAACATTGTGACGTGACTTTATTGTTGCATTATATGGCTGAATGGTGTCTATTTCACATAAGAGAATTCACAGTTCCTTGCATAATTAGTTATGTTTACAGCACAGTTCCTAAGATCACATGTGATAAGTGGAGGCGTTTGTGTACGGTTTACCATTGGACTGGATTGGCACCTTGCTGATTTATTCTATACATCCAACAGACTGGAGGATGACAGGGAACTAAGTGGCATCAGAGACAGTAATTATCTCACTGGCAGGGTGCATGTGCGTGTGTGTGTGTGTGTGTGTGTGTGTGTGTGTGCATGCGTGCGTGCATGCGTGCGTGCGTGCGTGCGTGTACTATACTGTGTATACTTTGTCGCCGAAGACTCCCAGCCGTCACACGGCAAAGCATGAATTCAGTCGCTCACCTCTCTGTCCTGTCTGTCACCCAGTGGATTTTACGTGTACCATTTTTACACACACACATGCACCAGCTGGGCAGCCATTACAGTCGTATAGTATAGGAAATGCATCTGTGTGGTCTCTGTTGACCTTAATTTTGCACATTAAATATCATTACAAAGATGGCAATTATGTTAATGAATCCAGTTCCATTACACATTATGTTACATAATATGTTTTAAGCGTTTCCGTCGTGCAGTCCACACATCCTAGGGAATCCAATGGAGCGATGCATTGGACGTGTGAACACGTCCTAGCGCATCCTCAATGATATCAGAATCCCAGCACTGATTGTGTTAATAGGGGTCGGATGTGCATGCAGAAGCCATTGTTAGGTCCGTGATTAGCATACCGTTCTGTCTGTCTGTTTATTTATTAAATGTGTTGCTTTCTAGGGAGAGCAGGCATGGTTGAAGGCAGGTTGATATATTATAAAGTGTAATTAGTTAATAATTACAGTGTGGTAATTACATTGGAGAGGAAACCCAGAGGTGAGTCACAGCGGGAAGCCTTCTGAGGCGACTGGCTACTGACGGAACCCTGAGAGCGTATTTGCACGCATGCATGCATGCACGCACACACACACACACACACACACACACACACACACACACACACACACACACACACACACACACGCGTACACATACACATACACACACACACACACACACACACACACACACACACACACACACACACACACACAGGAACTCATGCAGACAACAGGCAGCGACCTACACAGTGTAACGCATTATGCATTCACCTCTGCAGACGGTGCTGCTATTACAAACATAATGATGAACACAAACATATCATCTGCGTACATGTGTTCTCTCTGGGGCGCGTATTAATTTACTTTCTATTTGCTGCAGCCCCCGCTCTGCGTGTCCCTGTAGGAACAAGTCATCACATTTTAGTTTGCTGCACAACACAGTCACTGCCCGAGGGGGAGACACTTTAGAGCCGATTTATACTTAGTCGTCCACCGGTATTACGGCCGTAAATAACCGATCTTCAAGCTCACAACTTGCCACACTGTGGGGAGTCGTGAGCTTGCTGATCGGCTGTTTTTGGTGTGCGACACCACACACAGCAAAGTGTATCAGCCTTTAACAGTCATGAATATTGGATTAAGATCCTCCGGGCTGCCTGAGTGTTGCAACAACTCTTAAGCAGTGCACAAGCATGCACACACACATTTTAGACATTCAAACATACCGCATTCATGCATGCACACACACACATGACTGCAGTGCAAACGTAAACTATACACACTTAAACGTATTGTGCTTGTACACTCAGGCGCACACACCTCATGCATACAAGCACGCACACAACTACTGTCGCATTTAAAGATGGAGTGCCGGGATGTTTTTCATGTGTTTATAAGGTGACAGTACTTCATTAGACCCCTTGGTGTGGTTGTTGTGCAATGATGTCTTCCCTTCCCCTAACCCCTCCCCCTTTATCATACAACAACAGCTGTGGGTGAAGCTTCAGTTCAGGTGGATCACCACCCACCACCACCCACCAGGTAAATCAGGCATACTGTAGGCTACTTAATGAACTGGTGGGCGTGTCCACATAAAAACCACATTTTAACAAATACTGTACACTTTTTTGAAAAACTTCTTCCTCCTTATATAATAATAAATTAATAATACATGATGATCATGTTTTAGGGAGGAAAAGAATCACAGCACTCCATCTTTAACAAAAGCTTGCTACGGTCAACAACACAGCCACCTCACCCTTCACGCACACACTCACACACGCACGCACACACACAATGTAATTTATCTGAATAACTCAGCCTATCAACACCCCTCCAAGTGCAACCCAAGGATTACCCTCTCTCATGCCCTGCATTACACACATACACACACGAACACACACATGCATACAAACACGTGTGCGCACACACACACGCATGCACGCTTGTGTGCACGCACACATGTTATCCGCATCAGTCGGGGTATTATAAACCGCAGCAATCGCACATCTCTGGCTCTGCTCGCACCTTTCCAATTTCCCGGTAATCTAATCCTGTGTGTTGATCAATCATTCCAAGGGGAGAGAGGGAGAGAGAGAGAGAGAGAGAGAGAGAGTGAGAGAGATATTTGTACTTTTCATATCATCGCCATAAGGTGGAAAGCTCGTTTGTCGTTGTACTGTAAAATAGATTGCCTATTTCTGCTACTTTTGTGTGTCACGGTAGCAACATGTGGAAGTCAGTGTCTCTACTGGGGGGCATTGCTCCCCCATGCAGATTGGACTCTGTGCCACTCCAGTCCAGTTTGGCCAGTACCTACCAATATTTAAATGTTTTCTTCATGATTATTATAAATATATACATTTTCCAATTCGTTGAATAGTTAATAGAAATACAAGGTAATGCAGAAGACCATTATAATGCTCAAGCTCAACGCAATTGTAAGTGTTTGTTTGCTGGTGTTGTCGGTGCTGCGGCTGCTGCATACTTTTCAACGCATCACTTTGTTATTAACAGGAGAGTATTTGTTATACATACTGTAGGGGGTTTGCTAAATAAATTGCCCCCCGGCTGATTTGTGCCTGGAGACGGCACTGGTCGAAGTAGCACATTAATTGCATTTACACAAATACATAACATACATTCAAATACATTGAAATATATATATAGAGATATAAAGCAGATATACAGCAGTGATGTGAAGTTGGATTAGGGGAACGTGTGTAGGTTTGGGTGCGGGTGGGGGGGGGGGGGGTCTTGAGTTGTGTCTTGGGTTGTGACCTTAGAGAGTTAATGGAACTTCACAGAGAGAGAGAGCGAGGAGAAGTGGATATCGTCTGCCTTTTCAACTATAATCCTCACCGGATTAGTTAAACAATGTTGCCTGATGACTTGCATTTACAATTTGGACAGGAAAGTTACAGCTTGGCAGGAAAGTTGAAATGATATGATAATAATGGGACACAGACTCTGTCACCAAAATGTATTAAGATACAAAATTACAAAAACATAATTTGGGACGCTTGTTCTGATATCAAATAGACAGATTAAGTTTGGTTGGTAGCTTTTACCGTGAAGATGACTATATCTCCACATTAAGCATTACAACAAAACAATGAGAAAATGAGTGGGACACAGATTGATGGGTTGATTCAAAGCCATCAAGCTTGATGTTGATGATGAATAATAAATGAAAAAGCTTGATTTATTTTGAATAATCCATTTGATACCATTTCAAGCGACAAAACATCAGAAAGGCAGAATGGCCGAATATATTTTGTGCCATAATATTACATCAAATGGACGATGAAAAGGAAACCAACAGATCTGTTCTGAGTCTGACCCAGAGCGCGGCGGTCATTCAAATGAATTGATTGAATTGACTATTTACTATGACTCTTAATTATTAATCATAGATTTATTTAATGTACCCCAAGGGTGTGTAAACGGAAGTCTGTATACTTACAGTTACGTACAGTTGATTCATAATTACATTATATTATATTATTATCATTCATATCATATCATAGTCATATCAAAAGTTAAGTGTGAAAATGTGAATAATAACAAAAATGAGGAAATATTTGCTTTGCTTCTGCTGTGAAAACATAAAATGTCAAGCCCATCAATCAAGTGTGACACTTCAAAAGGCTCTATGAGGCCCGTCCAGATCGAAATAGAAACCCCGGGTGTGTTTTTTTAATATGGCGCATATCTATTCTGGTGAACCTTTCTGGATGCTGAGCTCGCGATCCTGGTTTGCAGTTATCCATAGCTTCGCATTTTTAACGGGCCTTCTTTAAAGTATATCACTTCTTATGACGGGAAACAAGACATTTCCAGTTCAAGACCATTACACCGTCTGAAAGCATTACGGCTCCGTCTGCCAGCCGAGCCCTCAGATTCGATTACAGCTGATATTGTAAATGGGTTTTAAGGATCTGCCCCGTCTGGCCCCAGAAGAGATCCTTCAGAAAGCAGATCCGTGTCCCCCCTTCTCGCTTACGACACCGCTGAATAGCCGGCTTCAAGACGCTCGTAAAGAACTGCTTTGCACGGACGGATCTGGGCTCTATTGGAAACACATTGGCTCATAATATTTGCCCCCACCCATCCCCCCCACTCCCCGTGATGTGAAGGGTTCCCGTGGCGGTTCCAAGGTCAAACGCCTGTAAAATCAAAGACGGCAATTTGTCGTCGGGTCTGTGGCGATCCCTCCTTGAGCGGCGCACGCAGAGCCTGATGTCATCTGTACTCCATCAGGGGAGAGGAGAGGAGAGGAGAGGAGAGGAGAGGAGAGGAGAGGAGAGGAGAGGAGAGGAGAGGAGAGGAGAGGAGAGGAGAGGAGAGGAGAGGGAGACTCAGACCCATTCAAGCTGCCGTTGTAATCCCCATCAGACCAGATGTAAATCAAGACATTTTCCCATTACAGAGGGACTGGCTTCTCTGATGGACCAGCTGCACCTCCTGTCGCTTCCTGCGCCGTCGTCCCAGGAACGTGATCGCCTGATTAACGTGCGCCCTGGGAACGTGGC
>NC_137877.1:34499664-34537164 GCF_963924005.1 Protomyctophum bolini | reverse complement strand
TATAACCCAGAGGGGTTGAGGTGCAGTGGAATATTTATGCTCTCCATGGCGCTGAAGTTGTAACTTACAGTGCAGGAAAGCTAAGTCGATTCTCAATTCTCTCTCTCTCTCTCTCTCTCTCTCTCTCTCTCTCTCTATTTGTCTCTCCCGCCTTCTCTCTCAGTTTCTCTCCATCTACACTACAGTATATATAATGTATATACATGTCAGGTGTGTGGTGTTTTTTGAGTTGCTGTGTGTGGGACGGCATACACTAACACGCACATACTTTAATAGCTGAGGTATCAATCCTTGTCCCCAGAGCGTGATGTAAACTAACGCTGCCCTTTCCTTGCACTTCTCTGATTGTTTCCGGGCAACTTTGTGAGCCCATGTGCAGGCGGACATGCAAATATATGCCTGCATGTACCAAGAAAATGAAAACCCTTTTGATTACCAGGACTGTAAAAGTCCTGACACAAAGAGGAGTTAATAAAGTAATCAATCAATCAATCCTGATCAACATGTTTGTAGGTAGTCAAAGGTATAACACAATAATAGGATAACACAAAAATCCCAAGGGGACTTGCTTCTGTTGTGGTCCACTGTACTTCATTCATTCATTCATTCAACCATTACCATACCATACCATACCATACCATACCATACCAATTGGTAGAAAACTTTGGTAGAACTTTATTTGTCTCCATGGTGGTATGGTATTTGGCTGTGCAGCAGTTACATAATAAGAGTTTTATGCTAATAAACTGACTGGGAGCAAGTAATTGTCCACTGTGCGGACTCTATTTATATATAACAGAAGTATACACTTCCAATTATTACTATACCAAGATAAATTCAACGTTTAAAGTACTTGTGGTCAGTGCATGACCATGCAGTCAGAAAATAATCTGACATAATCCCCTGTGACTTCATAAAGCTCATGATGTTCAGTGCATCCTATCGCATGGCGCTAACCCCGCCCTCACCCTCTCCTCCTCGCCGCGCGCTAAAACAAACGCGCAGCGTTATTTGCCCACGCTGTTTGACCGCGTCGCTGAGGCGTCTGACGAAGGGGTCTGATCTTTACGGAGTCCCTGTGCTCCGGCCGTGGCATTTACCCAGCGAGTCGGCCCACTTGATCTTCATAACGTGTTCAATGATGATGAGGTGGCGGTAACCTACTCGCAGTGGTTCTCAACCTGTGTGTTGGCACCCCACATGATTTTGGATGACAGTGAAGTGACAATTTAAGGACTTTTAAGACCTTTTTAATACCTCGACAAAATAAAGACAATTTCTGCATATAACAAACTATACATTTTACTATAAAAACTGGTTACTATATATATATATATATAAAGAGGCAAACATTTAGAAAATAGCCGATCTACAAGCTCACAACGCCAGTGTAATCCAGTGAGGATTATCCATGGGTGATTGGATCAGTATCTACTCGCTCTTCCTCCCTGCAGTTCCATTAACTCTCTGCATGACAGGTACAGGAGTAGAGTACCAGCCAGCCCCGCACACAACTCAAGACATGTCCGTGTTTAGTGTTTACATTGTGAAAGCTGCTCCAGTCACCTCATAAAGTTGTTCTGGGAAAAACAAACTATTGCAATGCCCACGTTCATCACAACGATGAATGCTGTTGAATTGTGTCGAGCAGGACAGCAGTACAGCTCTGGGACTTTGTGGATGTGAGCTGGATTTGTTCTGTGTCGACAATAAGTAGAAAAGAATACGCTTAAGTTACTGTGTGTGTGTGTGTGTGTGTGTGTGTGTGTGTGTGTGTGTGTGTGTGTGTGTGCGCGTGTGCGTGCGTGCGTTTTATTTTCATTACATTTGGACTGTCATGAGTTAATTCCTTTAAATTAAGACTCTTAATTTAAAGCCCTCTCTCTCTCTCTCTCTCTCTCTCTCTCTCTCTCTCTCTGCATACTTCACATATGACTCACCCGGGAGGTTGTCATCTGCAGAATCTGAATGCTAATAATTATTGTGAATGAATCTCACTGAATCGCTGTCTGTCTGTCCGTCCTGACATGCTTTGATTGATAGAATGGGACTGATTGTTGGAACAGTGCGACTCTGATTGCAGAAGGAAATACTTTCCAAATCTCCCCCCGTGATGCGCTGATTTCAGGGCAGCACTGTCACCAATTTTTCACTTCATCGTCCTGACATGTGAATAGACGGTAATGGAGAGCTGTTGCTGTGGAGCACAAAAACTCAATAGCTCTTGATTTACCCAGGTCTCCGGTGATGATCAGAAAACTATTGACAATTTTTATTTTCTATTAAACATACTGTGTCCGCGGTTAAATGAAACATTATAAAAGGTTGGCCTGTCACAGACCTGTCACAGATAAAGGTCCAATGTGATTTTATTTCATTGTTACGTCTTGTGTACGGATACAGTACGAGTGGTTCCTCAGACATACGTACATGCAGCAATACTGATGATAAGTTTGATAACCACATTTGAGGATTAAATAGTCATAATAGGTCAAACTAGAAAGATGTGCTTCGGCCTGGCGGAGACATTAACATTTGCCGTAGATTTACTGCATGTTTTACATTCGATGCTGCATTTAAGGCTCATGGGCAAGTTGTTACACACAGTGGCCTATACCGTAGAATGTCTAATACTGTGTCTTTTTATATTCTCCTCTCCAGTATAATCCCAGACAGTGTGTGCTTTGCTTATAGCCAGGCGTCCATAAATCCCCACACCTGTAATAAACTTCTTTACCTGTCTGCCCTGCCAGACAACTACCATGTTACACTGTGACAAGAATGACAGGATGGATGCGTCTGACAAAGACAGGCAGACAGAAGTGTGTGTGTGTGTGTGTGTGTGTGTGTGTGTGTGTGTGTGTGTCTGTGTGTGTGTGTGTGTGTGTGTGTGTGTGTGTGTGTGTGTGCGTGTGTGCGTGCGTGTGCACACGCACACTGCGCAGACATCAAACTGCTCATCTGAGGCCAGGTTGACAGACTACTACTACTAAGCACGCACGCACAGGCCAGGTTAATTGAGTGAAGAGTTCAACAGGTCAGCACCGTGCAGCACATATTGTCTCTCCATGTGGTCAATTATGGTCTGGATGACATGACTATACTGACACTGGAAGCATTGTCCCCTCTCTCTCTCTCTCTCTCTCTCTCTCTCTCTCTATCTCTCTCTCTCTCTCTCTCTCTCTCTCTCTCTATCTCTCTCTCTCTAGAGAGAGAGAGAGAGTACGCCTATTGAAAATGGGAAATACCACTTCATTGTACTTAAGTACACTTGAGTATATGTACTTCTTTCTGCCACCACCTGCACAGCTATAAATCAGATTGTTTATTTATGAAAATTGATAGCATTTTTTTGGTGTTATTTCAAATCTACCACACACTGTAATACACTTTGCCTAACACTTTTCACCTGCACGACTGTAAACCTAGAAAGTATTTATTGAAAAGAGTGAGAAACGTCCTTTTGACAAACTGTTATTTCAACACTAGAGATCAATACTCCCACAGACATAAATACCATTGTTTATTTGAACTCATTTTCACAGCGTTTGCCCGGCATGTGGTGTTATTTCAGCGGTACTGTTACGGTGAGATTTTCAAGGTGCAATCCATAAGTTTTATATCCTTCCACCCGAGATTCAAACCTGCTTCTCCAACATGGTGGTGGGAGACCGAACACAGATCGCTCTTCCAAGAGGGAGTCCCCCACATGGGGGCTCATGCACTTCTACTCGTCAAAGTTGGTATGGCGTGTATTAAAATACTCATACATTGATTTAAATAAACTTTAATAAAATAAGTTCTGGGCGGCAGCTTTTTAAGGTGTTGCTAATGCTGTTCTGAGCTCCAGCGGTGGGCGTCTGTGAGAAATGGTTCTAATGACACTGCGTCTGGATCTGGTACTGAAATAACTTAATACCTACCATACAGTATGGCACTTAAATAGAACTGTGCACGGCAACCTGAAAATGAGTCAACTTTGTCTGGAATTAGATAGAAGTTACTGGGAACAGCATGTTTCTACAAAGAATCTCCAGAGATGCTGAGGATCTCTCCATATTTCACATTTGTATTTATAAAATAAAAAATCGTAAATGAATACCTATATCCTCATACAAAAGTGTCGTACAAATATAGTGAAATCTTTTTGGAGAATTACTGATCCAACCAAATTCCCACTAGACACGGCAGCCCCTTGGTTCCTCGGCAACTGAAGTCCATCGGTTGAGCGGTTCTCGAGATACCAGATGGAAACTCTCCCTCACTGCCCCACTCTCTCTCTCTCTCTCTCTCTCTCTCTCTCTCTCTCTCTCTCTCACGCGCGGACGCACGCTCGCACATAGAGAGAATCGTAGAGTAACAGTGTGCACTTGGATATTTTGCGTTTGCCAATTATGGAGTTTAGGTACTGGACAGACAGACAGACAGACAGACAGACAGACAGACAGACTGACAGACCTCTTTCAGTAACACACCATATCAATGTGAAAAATCCATACAAAGCCAACAACAGCCTACAGTATTGTTTCTTTGGTTGTGTGACTACTCTTTCACACGCCGGCTGTCACTAATATTACATTCTGTGATTCGATAAACATTATGTTCTTTGTTAGTGAACACAGACACAGTTGTTATTCCTACACGAGGAAGGATACAGTTCCCTGTTCCTAGCAGCCCATATAGGACCTGTTATGTGCTTGTGCTGCATGCTTTGTTATTACTGCCATTGTATTAACATACAATTACAGATCCCTCCTTAACTCTTTAATACCTGAGACCGATTCTACAAATGTCTTCTAAATCCTAACAGTTTTCTCAATCGTATGTTGTTACATCATTGGTGCTCAAACTTTTTCACGTCAAGGACCGCCACAAGTATGCACATGGCTGTCGACCCCCATACAAATAGGACATGTTCCAGGGACCCCTAGAAGCAAAGGTTTAAGTTAAAAAATCGTCGCTTTAAAATAATACATTCAAATATTTGCACAAATTGTCACCATTTTTCAAAATGAGCAGATCTACAAGTTCTATGAGCTTGTATATCTGCTATTTTTGAATAGCCAAAAGTATAAAATAATCCTTTCATAGCTCAAATCTAAAATGACACGGATGCTTTCCCCGGGCTTGATGAGTTAAACGCAGCCACCCGAGTTGGTGTTGTTTCTCAGGGAGGCCGGGCGGTGGCAGGGGGCCCAACAATGCAGCCATGCCAGGACAGAGCGCTAGAGGAAATCCCTACCGCTGTTTACCTTCACTGGGTCTGCCCACTTCCTGCCGTTGTGGCATTAGTGGTGTTTGTCAGGTATTGTTTCAGACGCACAATGTCAGCATTCATTTCTGCACTCCAACAAGGCTCTGTCTCTCTCTGGCTCTTTACGCGTCCCAGAGCCACACTGGAGATGACATTATAGTGCTCTCTCCAGGTAAACAAATACCATATAGATGCTATGCACGTGTAGTGTGTGTATAGTATTTAACAGATAACAATAGAAGCAGCGTACCGTATCCAAACTCAGGTGTGCTGACCAAAATTGCGCTCAGACTCCCATTACTAAATCCAGTGGGGGAAAGTAACACAGTATTTATACTTCACCTCCCAGTAGGACGTGCCTTGAGTACCTCCGTAGGGAGACGCCCGAGAGGTATCCTAACCAGATGCCCCGAACCACCTAAACTGGCTCCTTTCCAGGCGAAGAAGCAGCAACTCTACTCCGAGTCTCTCTCGTGTGACTGAACTTCTCACCCTATCTCTAAGGGAGATGCCAGCCACCGGTCGAAGAAAACTCATTTTGGCCGCTTGCTATTCGCAACATTATTCTTTCGGTCATGAACCACACTTCATGACCATAGGTGAGAGTAGGAACGAAGATTTGCTCGGTAGACAGCTTTGAGAGCTAGAGAGCTTTGCCTTCTGGCTCAACTCTCTTTTCATCACAACAGTGCGGTACAGCAACTGCAGTACGGCCCCTGCCACTCCGATTCTCCGGCTGATCTCTTTTCCCGTCCTCCCCTCACTCGTGACCCTGAGATACTTAAACTCCTTCACCTGGGGTAATGCTTCATTCCCTACCCGGACTGCACAATAATAAGTGTTTTTAACATCAACAAATCATTGTGAAGAAATGTGTAATACCCTACTAAAACATACCTCATCAAATGCAGAACGTCAAGAGCTTGAACATGAAGTGTGACTCATTTACTCACCTTCTCTGAAACCACAGGCAGATTGCTGCAAGACAAATTGCTCTATAGGTCACTAGGAACAAGTGCCACTCTCTCCGGAGGATATTATACGGAATGGATTTTTCACAGAAATGTTGTTTGAAAGTCAAGGATGTAACATCCCAACACAAAGCCGGTGTGTGGTGGTGACTCTGATATGATTATGACTTCCTGGAGGTTAAAACATCTGTTGAGAAGAATGGTGGTTATTTTATGACTCAAATTTATTTATTATTGAAAATATTGGCCTCGTTACGTCCTTGGCACCCATTACAAAGACGGCTATATTTCGGGATCACGTCCATGGCATCCATGAAATGTGTAAACAAATTAAAATTAGTATTAGTACAAAACATTTTTTAAGCTGCAACACGATTTTATACAATATGTAGTGTGCTTTTGAGAGTGCAAGAAACTGCCACCTTACCTTGGGCCCATGTTAATGTGCATTGTTTGCGGGAGGGTGAATGAATATCAACATCCTAATACTGGGGGGTCAAATTATGACAGGCAATTCCTACTGTCAAAAAACACTTTGTTTGAAATAGACACTCATGCTTTCCAAGGTGTGATTTGGGGTCCTAAGGGTGAATACAAAATGAATATCAACATCTTAAAACCAAAATGTTGAATTGTGCGTTTGATCATACATGCCCCTTTGATTCATTCAGGAAAACGGCGCAAAAGCATTATTTTTCCTTTGTGGCAACAGAAAAAAAAGGAAAATATAGGTCTTAAATGTAACTACTGTAGTAACGCCATTGTTTTTGGAAAAGGTAACTTACAGTACGGTAGGTACAGATACAGATAGTAACAGATTACTAACTCGTTAGGTTACTCCGTTACCCAAAAAAGTATTCTTGTTATATAACACCATTATTTACGCCCAACACAACACCTACCCTTAATTGACAGCGGCATCTCATACAGCAGAGTTTTCTGCTTTAATCTGAAGTTAATTATCTCCTCAATCCTCTTGGGCCATGCAGAAAGGACAACAATGTGGGAAAAACACATAGACACATACTGTAACCCTCAATGACAATTTCAAGATGTATATCTTCTATCTCAGGCGTAATACGTATGCAACAATCATTCAGTCAGGTTAACGCTGCCCTGGTTTTATGACAATTCATCACAATGATCTGTATAACACATGGGAGACCCTTCAGGCGAGGTCATACACACCATCCAATGCAGTATTATTAAATACACGAGAGAGGTGGGGGGGGGGGGGAGGGGATAGGGAGGGAGAGAGAGAGAGAGAGAGAGAGAGAGAGAGAGAGAGAGAGAGAGAGAAACAGTGGGAGGTAAAACTAATTGAAGTGTGATTACGTTCCCTTTAGGGGCCTACAGTTTATTAATATGTCACTCCCAATAAAGACACTCGCTATTCACAGCAGCGTTGTCATGGAGACCCCTTCACTCTGGGGATGTGGAGGCAAAGGTTGTTCTCCAGACAACCATGGCTTTTGCTCAAAGAAACAGGTTGACTCTTTGACTGGTCAGTCAGTCAGCCTGCCTGCCTGTCAGCCAACCAGACAGACAGACAGACAGACAGACAGACAGACATTCGGCCAGCCAGCAAGCCAGGCTGGCTGGCTACCTGAGTGCCACTTAGCCAGGCAATCAGCCAGTCAGCCACTTTGCCAGGCAACCAGCTACCTAGTAGCAGCCAGCAGCTGGCTATAGCTGACTTGAGAATTAAGAAGGGCAGCTGGTTAGCTGACAAAGTGGGGGCTACAGTAGCTCTATGCTGTAGCCATGCCATCCAGCCACTTAGCCAGGCCACCATCTAGCCTACCAGCCAGCTCTACCTACCCACACAGCCTGCTACCCATCCAACCAAAAAGCTAGACAGCTATAGCCAGCCAGTCAGTCAGTCCAACACAGTCTTCTCATCCTCTATAGTATACAGAGACAGAATGAGCCTTCATGTTTTATCAGAGCAAATAGATTTTTTATTTCTTCTGTATGTTTGTACTATAGTCTATGCCCGTCATTTCCACCCACTGTCCACAGGCTGTGGGACTGCAACCCACGACTATAGATCCTATAGCCGAGGAGCGTTCACAAAAATGCCGATAAACGGCTCACATTTGGGAATATTGGCTTTGTCACTCTGTTCATATGCCAATGAAAAATACATTATGCCCGCTGTGCAAGTTCAGATCAATAATATTGGTAACCCACTGAGGAGAAAACATGATTCCACACTGACAGACGTTAATATATTATGTGATAGCATGCCCTGGCACTGCTGCTATATTAGGCAGACAAGCATAGTCTACCTGACCCACTGTTTCCCAAACAGTGGGAAATCTTTCTAAATATTTTCTATCTATCTATCTCTGCATCCTAATGCCATTGTAAAATTGAGCAGTTGACACGAGTAACCATCTAAAGTCCATAATTTATTCTGACCCCTCCCTGAAAAGGCCTATCTGTCCTGACCATCATTTATACGTTTTTATGATCTTTTATATAGTATCTGTGTTTGTGTGTATTGTGATCTCTGTTGTTGTCTTTACCACTGCACAAAAGAAGTTTCCGAAAGGAAAAATAAAGTTCTTTGAAGTTGAAGTATACAACAACCGAAGGTCGCAGTTAACTATGGAATCACGGGGTGCATACTTAGTTTAGACATGTAGTCATTTAGTCATTGGTTAGACATGGGTTAAGGTTAGGTTTAGGTGTGCTGCCCCATGGGAGGTTAGGGTGAGGGTTTGAGATAGGTTGTAGTTGTAGGACTAATGACTGGTCTAACCAATGACTAGTCTAAACCAAGTACTGTCTCAACTACATTTCAGTTTGTGTGTTTGTCGGGCATGTGACATCACGTGACATCATCAGGGATGGAGCACGTGACATCATGTGACATCATCAGGGATGGAGATCCCTGATAATATCAATATTAAGCCCATATATGGAGATCCCTGATGTCATAAATATTGGCCAGCTACTCTACATCTGGCCTCAAACCCTTAGATCTCCATATGTGGAGCTGTTCCCCATCCATCCTTCCTCTTCGATGTCTCCCTTTTGACTGATACGTGTCCATTCAAACTCTAGACGGGCCTGCCCCAAAGTTATTAGTGCAACTGTGCCCGGCAGCCTTAACTACATCTGCCAGTTATGAAAGATCAAAATCAAAGCTGAGTCTGCATCATGATAAATGTAGCAGTATATGCTCAGAAGCTAGACACTTTCTTGACTTTCGTGTGTGTGTGTGTGTGTGTGTGTGTGTGTGTGTGTGTGTGTGTGTGTGTGAGTACAATCTTATGAATCAGGTTTGTGTTTTGCTGACAGGCTAGCTCATATCATATGATAGCCTGGAGGTTTATCAGCTGGGAGTGTATACTGTTGGTTTATTCTTCACACTGAGGGCTCGCGGACAAATCCCTCACCTTCCTTTATTGTGCCACCTTCACATCAAAGCCTGGATAATAGAACTCTAAAGAGCCACTTTTAACTGAAGAGGCTGTCAAGCCATGCATTGTTAACCCCCCCCACACACACACACACACACACACACACACTCACACACACACACACACACACACACACACACACACACACACACACACACACACACACACACACACACATACACAGACACACACCAGACACCACAATATTTTCTCAGAGAGGCCATGAAGACTCCCATTCATTCGCTGCCAGGTAAGTGAGTGGCATAAAAGGATACTTTAGACAAAACACCATAAGACTGCTCTAGTCTAAACAGACTCGCAGGCTGTGTGAACTAACTTGTACTTAATGAACTGATTATAACCTCATATCTCCAGGCTCTTATTGAACTAAGAATCCGCCTCGCCACAGAAATCCCCCTTCGTCGTCTATTGGAGACGGGGGGGGGGGGGGGGGGGTTGAGAGGCATTAGTGTGACATTTGGTCCAAACGCCGCTCCCTGGACGCCAAAAATAGAGATTACAATATGTGCTATACTTAGTGAATGAGCCATGATGCTTGGTAATCTATATGTTCATGCGTGCTTTGCATGTTATCAAGAAGGGTGTGTGTGTGTATATGTATGTGTGTGTGTGTGTGTGTGTGTGTGTGTGTGCGAGCGTGCGTGCGTGCGTGCGTTGGAAGTGAGATCACTTCCTGGCTGCCAGTGCCCATGCGACGCTGATAGCAGCGCCCACTCTCCGTGCCCCCTGGGAGGTGTGTCCTCCGGGCAGGAAGTGGGTACAATGGCGCGGTCCATTAGGCGTGCATTAGGCCACACCTGCCTGTCAGATCTGTTTCCTGCTCCCCGTTTCTGAGTTCATTATGGCCTCTTAAGAGCTCAGAGCTACCTGTTCACCTCTGGCTCTCTGGAAATGGCATCATCGGCCTTTTGTTTCCAGGCCGCCACCTGTGTGTGTGTGTGTGTGTGTGTGTGTGTGTGTGTGTGTGTTGTGTTTGTAAATGTGCACATGCAGGTGCACATGTGCGTCCATTTGTTTCTGTGCGCGTGCGCGCGTGTGCGTGTGTGTGTGATTTGTGTGTTTGCACGCGTACGCGGATGGGAAGTACAGTGGTTCGATGGCTTATTCAGCATGCGAAGGAAGGAAGCATGCTCTCTCTGTATAAATGGTGGGGTGTCGCGCTGACAGACAGGAATGCTTTCATTCCACCATGTTTCCAACTGTCTTCTCTTTCTCCACCTGACCAGCCATGGGAACGCTCCCAGATGGCTTTCACTCCTTCCTTTGCTCTTTCACTTCCATCATCCTTTGTGCCTCTCTCTGTGCGTATGTCTGCCTGAGAGAGAGAGAGAGAGAGAGAGAGAGAGAGAGAGAGAGAGAGACTGGAGTGAGCGGGTCGATTAATGCAGTGGTACTCAACCCGTGGGCTGCGATGACGTGGGTCGTCAAATTATTTTGGGGGGTCCCCAAATTAATTTATACATTTTTTGCAACTGAATGGATGGAAAATGGAAACGAAGAGGTTACATACACACATGTAGTACACATAGTACATGCATAAACTTTCCGTAATGCTTTTATCTGGTTTCAGTATTTATTTATGATATATTTTCTCTATTTATAAGGTTATTTTTGCAGTCAGTTTGTATTGGGGTTGGGGAGGGGGGAGTGGGGGGGGGGGGGGGGGGGCAGGGGTCATGGCCAAAGCATTTCCTGGGGGTCCCCAGACAAAAACGTTGAGAACCCCTGGATTAATGTACAGGCTCACCCGGGCCAGTGCCCAGGGGCCCTGCGATCACGGGCCCTTATTTCATAGAATTTTTATGCTAAACATTGAAAGCTTGAAAAAACATTAACCACCGTATAATTTGACATACTGTATGGCGGTGTCGCGCGGAATTTGGAGTTATACGTCATAGAAATGTCATAAATGACTGAAGTCACATGCGACAGGCCTGCCGTGCTGCTATGACAACTGAATTCCCCCTGGTATCATTAAAGGTCTATCACCGAATGTCATTGATCCAATCACTGTACGAGTTGTACGTGTTTTTGATAGATCTGTGAACAGTATCATGTTAAGGCGCCGTGAATCACACATTGGTTTCTACAGGCCCGTTTTGATGTCTCTAATAGTTCAACAAAGAAATGTCCACCAGTGCAGCCACAACGAGAGCAAGGGTTGGGTCTTTATACAGTGGCTCAGGGTTAGAGTGGCTGGGAGAGCAGCCGGATGCAGTGGCTCAGGGTTAGAGTGGCTGGGAGAGCAGCTGGATGCAGTGGCTCAGGGTTAGGGTGGCTGGAGAGCAGCCGGATGCAGTGGCTCAGGGTTAGAGTGGCTGGGAGAGCAGCCGGATGCAGTGGCTCAGGGTTAGAGTGGCTGGGAGAGCAGCCGGATGCGAACCAGTGGCTCAGGGTTAGAGTGGCTGGGAGAGCAGCCGGATGCAGTGGCTCAGGGTTAGAGTGACTGGGAGAGCAGCCGGATGCAGTGGCTCAGGGTTAGAGTGGCTGGGAGAGCAGCTGGATGCAGTGGCTCAGGGTTAGAGTGACTGGGAGAGCAGCCGGATGCAGTGGCTCAGGGTTAGAGTGGCTGGGAGAGCAGCCGGATGCGAACCAGTGGCTCAGGGTTAGAGTGGCTGGGAGAGCAGCCGGATGCAGTGGCTCAGGGTTAGAGTGACTGGGAGAGCAGCTGGATGCAGTGGCTCAGGGTTAGAGTGGCTGGGAGAGCAGCCGGATGCAGTGGCTCAGGGTTAGAGTGGCTGGGAGAGCAGCCGGATGCAGTGGCTCAGGGTTAGGGTGGCTGGGAGAGCAGCCGGATGCAGTGGCTCAGGGTTAGAGTGGCTGGGAGAGCAGCTGGATGCAGTGGCTCAGGGTTAGAGTGGCTGGGAGAGCAGCCAGATGCAGTGGCTCAGGGTTAGAGTGGCTGGGAGAGCAGCCGGATGCAGTGGCTCAGGGTTAGAGTGGCTGGGAGAGCAGCCGGATGCAGTGGCTCAGGGTTAGAGTGGCTGGGAGAGCAGCCGGATGCAGTGGCTCAGGGTTAGAGTGGCTGGGAGAGCAGCCGGATGCAGTGGCTCAGGGTTAGAGTGGCTGGGAGAGCAGCCGGATGCAGTGGCTCAGGGTTAGAGTGGCTGGGAGAGCAGCCGGATGCAGTGGCTCAGGGTTAGAGTGGCTGGGAGAGCAGCCGGATGTGAACCACAAGGTTCCCAGTTCCATCCTGTTCTCTCCCAGAGTTAGTGTCCAAGTGTCCTTGAGCAAGACGCTGAACCCCTAATTGCTCCCGATGTGCAGGTTGGTGCCTTGCATGGTTTCCTCCGCCATCTGTGTGTGAATGTAAAGTGCTTTTGATAAAACAAAAGCGCTATATTCATTTTCCATTTAGAATTTATTTATGGAAAGAAAAACTCACGCACGCACACACACACACACACACACACACACACACACACACACACACACACACACAAACCCACATGCGTGAAAGAACACTTGAAACTAGCGGTCTTTATGAAAGGTTTACTGAGGCAGTAAAAGTGGAAATTCGGTTAAGTTCTCATCAACTTCCATGGAATGACATTTCCTTTACAGCTCGACAAGGGAAATCAGCGCCAGCTGCTGGGCCATTAATGGGAACTGCAGTATTTTCATTAAGTCCACAAAACCCATGGCCGCCTGATTAGAATACAGGGCAAACCTGTGCTCTCCCTGCACCAGGCTGTAAAGGAAGCACTCTGCAGCTAGCTGGGGACTATTTATATCAGCACACAATGACCCTGGGGGGGGGAGGGGCTTTAAAAGGGACCACGTTGCTACAGCCCTCGGTAATAGAGTGCCTCTCAATATGTATGTGCGGGTTTATCGATGATCAAGCTTGTGTGTTAAAGCCTCAGTGACAGCCACATCGCTCACACTCTGAAGTCATGAATATGGATGCCAGCGGAACGCTGCCGTCGGTCCCAAACCTCGTATGTCCAAAACCATTACTGTTTAGGAAATCGAGGACAATTAGCCCTGTTTTCTGATGGATCCGATGTAGTTATTGTTTAGTCACAAGCTCTTGTTGATACTTCATCATTGGTTCGTTAGTAATAAAACCCCACTTACTTCACACTTCCACAAGAAATCACTCTCCTGAGGAGCTGATCTACAAGCTCCACAGCTTGTATATCGGCTCATTTTGCGAAAAAAGGCAATAATGAACTTTAAAAAAGCATAAAAAGTAAGGAGACAGGAGGTTTCTTCCCGCCAGCGACGATGAGCTTACATTCCCTCACCGAACGGCACCCTGGATGCCAGGAGACCATGATCATGCATGCTTATATATATGCATGAGGATGCGTGTGTGTGTGTGTCTGCATGCTTGTGTACATCAGGGTGTGTGTGCTTGTGCATGTGTGTGGTGCAGGGCTGTTTTAACCCCCCCCCCCCCCCCCCCCCCCCATCATCTACTAAATGCAAATAAGTGTCAGCGACAGGCAACACGCTGTTTATGACGTCCTGGTTTGCTTGGAAGATTTATCCTCCATTTATACACAAACATTAATCACACCTGTCTGTCCAAGACCTGCTCCCACCAGCACGCCCGTTGTGATGTCAATACATTTACTGACTTATTATCCCCACAGCCACAGCTTGTGAAAATATTTGACTAATAAAATACAAATAAAATCCATATAAAGTGGAATTAGATTTAGGCCTGTCAGTTGTGATTTGTGCTCCTGTGGCCATGTTCCTCTATCAGTGAGATCAATAGAGCCCTTATCAGACCACCTCACACTGATAAGAACCAGTACAGTATACAGTACAGTAGTACAGTACAGTACAGTACAGTACAGTACAGTACAGTACAGTACAGTACAGTATGTGCGCGTGCGCAGGCCAGCGCCAAACAAACCACCACCGCTCATAAGATGCAATGGAAAAGTCACTGCACTCACATGTAAAAAATAAATGCATCCCATCAAACATGCTGTTTTTCTCCCAGTATGGAGTAAGAATGCTTAGGATTTTACTGTGATCTCTTGACATAAATTATACTCCGTGGTTTCTGTTGTGCGTAAACGATAATAACGATTCAAAGCGGTTGTCCTCCAAACCCCACCTCCAGTGTAATGACATCCATTACACCCCTCAAGCCTAATGGGCTCAGTATGCACACAGAACAACTCTTCCTACTTCCGGGCAAAGAAGCTTTGAGAAGGATCACGTGACTGGGCTGTGCGCCATGACACTTTCATGGACACTTTCATGGGAGCCAAACTCACACCGGAAGTGCAATGAATACATGGCAGTAAATGGAGCCGGCTGGACCAGCTCATAACAAACATTATTTATGTTAACAAATAACAATTGAGACCTTTTGTAATCACTTATGGAAAATAACAGAAGACATGTAACACATTATTGTCTGCTGTGTTGCTTTTCGATGTATACACTGTGTCATTTGTATAGAGGTATGATATCTAAAGAGCACAAAGTACCTTTCTGAACGCACCAACTTCCCACCGTTCCCACCGTTTCCTGTCCGATACTTCGGAGCCCGAAACGATACCTGCTGCTGTTTAGATCCTCAGATAAAATGATATACTGTGCACTCTGTGCACATCGAAAAGTAAGTGATTAGAAAAACAACCTGTGATATGAATTATTTTATATTCCTGAACCGATTATATGACAAAGGTCTCATGGTTCATAAATAATTATAATTATATGAGCTGGTCCAGCCGGCTCCATTCACTGCCATGTAGAGTGTTTCCGGTGAGTCATCATGCACAATAGCAGCACCCTGAGAATGGAACAGCTGGCTTCATTAATATCATAAGTAACACCTGTGAAGGACCCATGCAAGTTCTTTCTTTTCCAAATGTGACTCATAGCGGTTATAATGATTCACCAGCTGAGAGCTTTACCGGACCACCTCTCTCTCTCTCTCTCTCTCTCTCTCTCTCTCTCTCTCGTGCGCACTCTCTTTGTCCGGCTACGTAAGGATCAGGATACGGAGCCTTGAACCTTCTGCATGTGTTTCGGTCCTTATATGGGCGTGCTCAGTGGCAGGATATGAAAATAATTAAATTAAAGCAAAGGTAATTATTATATTTTTAGATTTATTTGTAAGTATGCAGTAATGAATGAACCTCCTGACACTCTGCCCGACCACAGCTGAGATGACACGCCCCTTCCATATAGCTCCCACACAGTTAGCCTAGAAGGCCCATACAACAGCTGTGCAGCTCCAGATGTTGACCTGTGACCTGGTGACTCGCCATCATTTCACCTGTTTCTATTCCCCGTGTGCCACCAGATGACTAGGTGATACTATAGAACGTACATAGTTTTTCTAGTCAAGAAACATGCACTAAATGTACATGGAGACAGTATACGGACAGTGGGGTTTAAAATGGTACGGTTGGTGGGTACTATATAGAACAAAGAGGAGTGATCTGAGCACTACAAAACAGTTTAAAACGGAGGGAGGACGGGTACTTTATTTAAGTTATAACGCCAACATGTTAATTGACTCCTTCGAGTCTTCATCAGGGCATGAATGAAGCAAGCACGCAAGCACAGGTCCATAACTATGTGAGACAAGCCAGTCAGGCAATCAGCATTAGTGTGGAACTGAAAACACACCCAGAGCTACGCACGTGTGTACGTGAGCAGCACACTGATGTGCCATATATTCCGTCCGTGTAAAGTTTTGTCGGACCAGGGTCGATTTTTATCAGTTTTCCATAGCTGTCTAGTGGTGTCTAGTGGGGTCGTGGTGACATGCTGACAGCTAGTGATATACTACTACTTTCGGATCCGCAAAACGCAGTGGAAAAATGCACCAGCGCGTGCGACCAACTTTTAGGTCTGCTACTGATTTGATGTAGATATAAACAAAATATACATTTGTTTATCCACCTGAACCCCAGGGTTCTATAATATACAAGGTTCCATTTGTAAAGAATTTTTTTTTTTGAAGAAACCCCCCCACCAACTATAATAATAAATGCATTTATTTTTTTTATGATTTAGTTGCGGTATTATTATCAAACATGAATATCAAACTCAGACGGTCAAAAAAAATAAAAGGAATAAAATAAAATAATTGTATTCAATTCAGTCTGACCAGAGGCAGGGATAAAACATGTTCCCACCAGCTATAAAAAATGAATGACCAGAGATGGGGATATCAAAAGCAGCAGCATGGATTTATCCCCATCCCCCCCATGCCGCAAATCTAACCCTGCATATACCATGGACAGTGCAGTTAAACTATAGACAGGTGATGGATTAAGGGCATAATTATGTTTGGTTGAGTGAAATTCAACATATTCATCGTTGAATTGCACTCAGACTGCAATTGCCCGTCTCCAGCACAAACAATGAGGAGTTATTTATATCACCTGGCTCCAGGTATTAAAATACAATGAATTCTGGGATAAGGGGTCCGGCTAGAGATTAGTGCGCACAAAAGACCCTTTGTTACATTTAATTACAATTCTTATATAAAACAATAGGAAGATCAACTGTTCATGCTTTAACGATTCAGACTGTGGAACGAGCATGATAGAAAGAATGTGCTGAACTGTACTGAAATAAAACGTTTACATTTACATTTAGAGTTGTTCATTTCTTCTGCCAATTATTTACTAAATATTATCAATTCAAAACATACGAGGCCTAGGCATTGTGTTCCCAAAGGAGGGTTCTAAGGAAGCAAACAGGGTTAAATAAGCTGTTGTTCCAAAACTGTCATTCTAAAGAAATGATAATTAATCAATGTGTGATCCTCTGCATTCATATGAAATGAAAAATATATAATAAATAAGTGTGTGTGTGTGTGTGTGTGTGTGTGTGTGTGTGTGTGTGTGTGTGTGTGTGTGTGTGTGTGTGTGGTTTTGCATGCGTGGCCATGACTATTGCCTCCCACAATTTCCAGATGCTATGCAGAGTCCAGACTCTGTATATAGCATTCAGAGATTGTGGAGTATACTTATCTGGCAGACTATAGTGTGTGCACGTGCACGTGGATGTGTGCACGTGAGTGACCTCTGTGTATGTTCCACACGCTGAGCGGTCAGGAGCATCTTCATCAATCATGGATGAAAATTTGTCTTTTTTCCCCCGCTGTCATCCCTCCAAGACTGTTGACCTTTAACATGGAGCTTCTCTCTGGGGTGTGGTCCCACCGAGGCGTCTTCACATTCTACAAGCCATACTTTACCTCACTGGATTGCAAAACAGCTATAACTAAATAATGCTGAACAAACACCATGTGATGCATTCTGAGCTGGCTATTTAAAATAAAGAAATCTTGAAAGATTTTGAAAAAAATTCAAACATACAAGCTTGTATGTGGGGAACCCTGGCACCAAATCTGGCTCTGCTCTCCTCTCCTCTCCTCTCCTCTCCTCTCCTCTCCTCTCCTCTCCTCTCCTCTCCTCTCCTCTCCTCTCCTCTCCTCTCCTCTCCTCTCCTCTCCCTGCCTGTGGAGAGGCTATCCTCGTCCACCTCCACCCTGCTGGGGGATGGGATGGACCCGGTCATGACCTATCACCTGCAGAGGGTGGGGTTGGGGGGGGATGTGGCAGCCTGGCAGGGGGTGGGGCTCCGCCCCATACACCTCACAGCATCTTATCTAAAAGTACAATACAACTGTATTCGAATATGATTACTATATATACGGTATACATCAGGAATTTGATCAGAGAAGATCATTGGCGCTTGGTGTTTTACTTTTAAATGCTTTTGACACAAAGGCTAAATGCCAGGGCAGCAAGGCCATCAACTGAAACGATTTTAAGTCCACTGAAATGTAAGGATTGCAATTACAATAGAGCGGTGCCCAATGTACCATACTCGGGAACGACGTTGCAAGTCAGGAATGCATGCAAGTTGGGCATGTATGCCCAACGGACGGACAGATCCAAGCCAGTCTGGATGTCAATATGACCAGGATTTCCAGAATCAAAATATCATAGCCTCAGGCCTAATCTGAATTTAGAAACTCACTGGTGTCTAAAAACTGTACTGACATAATGCCAAACTGAGGGGGCACAGTGGCCCTGGCTCAATGGTGCTGCCATGTACTGTACTATACCCAATCTGTACATACAGTATAGCCAACCTCCAGGCTGGCATCAGATGGTTAAGTGCCCAGGGTTTTATATACACTTGTAATAAAGCGTATTGCAAAGTGAGCAGTGTATGTGAGTCAGCTAGATGCCCACAATGACGATAAATGTTAAATGTTGCTGCCATCTTTGCCATTTACCTGAGTAATTATCACATTATGTGCTAAGGACAGTACTGTAGCTCGGTAACTACTTTTATGGGGACTCAGAAAAGTGAAAACGCATACATTTTCGTAGAAATCCAGGTACCAACTGTGCTGTTGGTGCGTGTGTGCGTGTGTGTGTGCGTGCGTATTGTTGAAGTGCTTAGCCGTACAGGAAGCTGGTTGCTCAGAGGGAAACTGTAAGGTTGACCAGGCAGCACATAAAAAGAGATCTTTGATGCAGTTTTTGTAGTGCTGTTTTGTTTTGTTTTGTTTTGTCTTGTCAGCAGTGCGATATATTCACACAGTGCAGATTGAACAGTCAAACCGAGGGAAAGAAAAACTACAACACTTCAAAAAATGAAAATGAAAAAAAGAACCAAACCTTAGATCTCAAAACTCTGCCCTTTAGGTTTCCCCCTTTAAAGCAGCAGCACCCATTGTTTCAGCCGTATACCTTCATATAATTGGCCCTCCCTTATGCTCATTATGAGATGGCAGCATTTCTGTCCATACTGTACGTGCTCAGTGTCTCTGAGGTGGTCTGTGGACCAATGTTGAAAAGCACTGTGCTTTTTTTGCATGATAAATCGCAGAATGCACCAGTGCACAATAACTGTACATAATATAATGAATACGTAGTATGGGGTCAGGCATTTGACAGTCTTTCTCTCCCCCAGTAAGTGCTCTAAATTGGGCTCCGGGCGCATCCCACCACCTCCACCTCGACCCTCCCTTCTTCTCTTCCTCCTCCTACATGGTTTCTAGTACCTCCTGGCAGTGCAGCCACGTGAGGCCAGTGCAGTGTGTGCCTGTGGGGAGGGCTGCTTCTATGTCTGGATGAGCGCCCCACAGGGGGCGTCGGAGCCGGAGTTTAATCTACACGTCTGCAGTCTCAGGAGTTGTCTGTGCTCCAGCAACGGCTCGACACGAGTTAACAGGGCAGAGAGTCTGGCAGGCAGGAGCAGACAGCGGTGGAAGATACTGCACTCACAATTATTTCCTTTTTTTAAAAATTAATATCACAATGTAGAAATGCTCTGCTACAAGCAAGGGTCTTGTATTCAAAATGTACTTAAAAGTTTAATTAAAAAGTATAAAGTACAAAAGTATTTGCACCAAATTCTACTCTAAAGTACCAAAAGTAAAAGTAGTCATTACGCAGAAGTTTTCAAAATGGATACACGTCTTTTTTAACATAGCCAAACCAAAAGCAATGTGTTGCAATGCGACAAGTACATATAACATTTGCCTCTGAGATGTATAGTGGAGTAGAAGTAAAACAATATTCCAGTAAAGTAAAACAAAACCATAAAATTGTACTTTTCAGTCAGTACTGAATAGAATGTGTCCAATTACTTTCCACCACTGGGAGCAGAGAGTTTTAGTCAGAGGCACGGAGCAGATGGGATGTGAGCGAAGTGACACATATGTGCGTGTGTGGGTGTGGGTGTGGGTGTGTGTGTGTGCACGTGCACACGCGTGTGTGTGTGTGTGTGTGTGTGGACATGTGCACGCGTGTGTGTGTGTGTGTGTGTGCACGTGCGCGTGTGTTGTTTGGGGGTGTTAGGAGAAGCTGTAATGAGATGGAGCCTCAGACCTAATGAGCATCGTTCAGTCTGTCTTGAAGAGAAGGTCAGTACCGTCCCAGCCCTCCGTGCAACGTCGCCGCTGAAAAGGATATACAAGTTAAATCTCCATCTCCACTTTAATCTAAAAGGCTTAGAAACTTTTCTCCCATTTGCTTTCCTCCCCTGGGAGGAGCTTTATGTTGGACAGCTGATCGGAGCACAAAAGGGAATCAAACGTTGGTATTTAAGCACCGTTGGCATGCGGTCCTTATCCATTCTCCCTGCTCGTTTCTGCAGAGGATCAGTCATTTCGGTTACCCCCCCCCCCCCCCCCCACGTCGGCCTGACTCCCGTCCGAGATAAGCCGCCGGTCTCGGCCAATGGGATTGTGGCGCCGGTGAGCAGTGCATGCTGGAGTGGCGAGGCCTCTTTAGATTTGTGTGTGGGATTTTCTTTTCTTTTCTGACATATGAGGATATTGTCAGAAACAGAAAACACATCTCCACATTTCACCTTTTGTTTGTTTTGTAAATAGAATAAGAGACCCTATACCGTTGTGCCGTTTGTGAAACAACCTTGTAAATATCTGGAAACACCATATTGTAAATGAGCTGAGACCCTACGAGTGTGCTGTTTGTGTGTGGATGAGCTTCTAAATGTCTCTCTCTTCTGGCCTTTCTTTGTTTTCTTGGAAAAAATAACACGATGGGAACTACGTATATATGCACAGAAACTAATTTCACCCACTTTTTTCATAAATGATGCCCTATGTTATATTTGCGACCCATTGAGCTTGAAGATGGGCTATTTTAGCTTGTTGTAAGTCCTTGACTGCAGGTATTATTATACACAAAGGGCTTGTGAAGTCCTAAATAATACCTTGGATCCTATACACAGACGGGCCCTAGTTCCTGAAAAGTGTTGGTTGTGAACATACCGGTATACAATGTTTCCACTCGTCGGTTTCCAACTGTACGGCGAAAATATACGAGCCTTAAAGGTCACGCTGTGTGACGCAGACGATCACACACTGATTGCTGATCAAATCGGGCTCAGGGGATATAGTAATACCCTGCTCTGACGAGCAGCCAACACACACACACATACACTGAACCTGCTTTTCTCACAGAATTCACATGGACAGCGATGAGCTGATGGATAACAACCATGGGGTCAGCGTGTCTGCCTACCCATAAATCCCAGTAATGAAACAAGCCACATCCCTCCCCCCTGATTGGACGGATACTGGCAGAGAAAAGGGGCGGGCGCCCAGATTTTAATCTCTCCCTGACCTGGCTTTCTCTGCCTGCCTGGCGCTATTAGATCAGGTACTAAATCCTATCAAATATATTGCCTCATCTCGTCTGGGAACAGAGCATGTCGCCCTAGCTGCTGTCATTAAAGAGCCCCAGGTTGTCTCCGTCTCGCGGAGGGGAGTTGCCTGGCGGTCCGCTGAGCCGGGATTAACACTGGGGTGTTCGGGTGGGGAAACGTCCACAGGGATGCCACCACGGAGACGGAGAGAGATATCTCTCGGGTCCAGTGATCTCCAACCCTTTTCTCATTTCAAGGACCCCCGGTTCCATATGGATTAGGCCACGGAACCCTCGTTAGATACCATTTTGTATCCCTGGGACCCCGATCTACACGGCAAAAAATGTCAGTGATACAGTTAATGAACTCTGAGAGTGTTCAAATCATGGAACCAAATGGACCCTTTATATTTGGTTCCATTTGTACGCCCTCAGAGTTGTACACCGACAAGGGCGGCATCTGACGGTAATTCCGACGGAGCATTAGTCCGACATGCGGGAACAACGGTCGGACTGGCGCTCGAACATGCGCTGCTCCAGTGCTTGCGGTCATGTTAGGTTAGGGTTTGAGGTAGAGGGTGTCGGGCTAATGACTGTCGGACCAACAATAGTGTTGTACCCACAAGGGCAGCTGTGGCTCAGGAGGTAGAGCAGGTCGTCCAAATTCTGATCCATGGGTCGGCTGTTGGAATCCTGGCTCCTCCTGTCCACATGTCCAAGTGTCCTTGGGCAAGACACTGAACCTGACATTGCCTCCATTCATGCTGTGAGTAAACTGTGCATAGAAAAGCGCTATGAAAATGCAATCCATTATTATGGGTCCATTTGGTTCCATCTGTACACTCGCAGAGTTGCAGACGGACGAGGAGGGTCCATTTGTTCCATGTGCACACTCTCAGAGTTGCAGATCTGTAATGGTCCATTTCAAGGACCTTTGGGGGTCCTCGCGCCCCATGTTGAGAACCTCTGCTCCAGTCTGTAACAGTCATCAAACCTCCGGTTGGAGGGCGTCAGGGCGATAATGTTCATGGACACACCTCACTTCACACTAGTGTGACTTTTTTATGTGGGTGCTCATGTATTAGTCAGACTGGCACATTGTCAGTGGAATATAGCTCACAATGTATTGCTGACACGCCCAAGTGAGGAACGCCAGCTCACAGGACCTGGAAATGTGGGCTCTGACGGGGCGCTTCCTGCACGGAAGTCAGATAAAAACCCAACGGCGGGCTTATCAGCTTCACCGCGCCAGATTATACCACCCTGAGACTATACAGGCCGCTACTGTGTGTGTGTGTGTGTGTGTGTGTGTGTGTGTGTGTGTGTGTGTATGTGTGTGTGTGTGTGTGTGTGTGTGTGTGTGTGTGTGTGTGTGTGTGTGTGTGTGTGTGTGTGTGTGTGTGTGTGTGTGTGTGTGTGTGTGTGTGTGTGTGTGTGTGTGTGTGTGTGTGTGTGTGTGTGTGTGTGTGTGTGCGTGCGTGTGCGTGTGCGTGGATATGTGTTGCTATCGACTCAAGGATAATAGTGACTAATGCCCAATTCATGCTTTATCATATTATGACAGTGTTTCGTGCAGACAATTGGTGAACACATTGCAAATGTCTATTCTTGGTATGCAACACTGTCATATTACAGTATAAATTGGCCTTCATGGGGACATTTTGCTGGTAAGGAAAGGGGTAATGTTAGATTTTTTTTTTAGTTAGGGAAATATTAAGGTTTCGGTTAGGTTTATGGTATTTAGGGGTTGAGTTTAGGAAATTAATAAACTAATGGAAATGATGGGAAGTCATCACGTGGTTCCATTGACATGTTGTGCAGTATAAATAATGATGTGGAAAAGTGCTTAAATATTTGACTACAGTAACCGAATAATCGATAATCAATAGTAGCCCTAATCAACTTAGGACTTTAGACCTATCACCTGATTTCACCTGAATCACTGATCGCCCGGCCTGGAGTACACTTGACTGTCAGCAGTCATATTTGCTTCTAGATCAGCTCTCGTCTCACCCATCAGTTCTTTTTCACTTTCATAAATGAGCAGCCACTGCCTCAGGGTCATTTCTGTTGTTTTCATTTTGCCGTGTCATAGTTCTCAACCTCTCTGCAACCGGGCTGACTCAGCTTCAATGTCATTTACGCCCCGGTTTATTCGACAGCACAGCTTTCATTTATTCTGCTTTTCTTTCCCCTGGCCTCTCATCTCCTCTGTGTCTTATGGGCTGAGTCTCTCCAATATGTTTCTGCCGAGTCTCTACAGCTGAGGTTGGTCATGGTAATGTGGTCCAGAACATGGAGCAGATAATTGCGTCTATGTTGGATGAACATGAGTTGACGTCGTGAGCGCAATCCATCTGGGAGTCTGACTGTAAACAACCTAACCGAGGAAACTTAGTCTAACAGACGGGGAAAAGTCTGGACTGCTGATTTGTGTGTGTGTGTGTGTGTGTGTGTGTGTGTGTGTGTGTGTGTGTGTGTGTGTGTGTGTGTGTGTGTGTGTGTGTGTGTGTGTGTGTGTGTGTGTGTGTGTGTGTGTGTGTGTGTGTGTGTGTGTGTGTGTGTGTGTGTGTGTGTGTGTGTGTGTGTGTGTGTGTGTGTGTGTGTGTGTGTGTGCGCGTGTGTGGTGCAATGACACATGAACGCTGTTTCATACGTGAACGAGTGCAATATAGTCGACGGCCAGCGTGTTCACAATTTGGCCCAATCCATCCCAGAATGCACTCTGTTCCTACCCAGAAGGAGGAGTGACATCGCCTCATGCGCTTTTGAGCAACTTAATGCAAGTGGATGGGAGGAGAAACCCGGTGCCGTCTTATATACTCTTAGGTGCACATCCATGCATGCGTGTGTCTACACGTGTGCATGTCTTTTGTGTCAGTGATTGATATACTCCATGTTTGAAGGCTATATGGGACATATTCTGTGATTTGATGTACACACACACACACACACACACACACACACACACACACACACACACAAACACACACATGCACACGCATACACACACGAACACGCACACAAGCGCATGGACGCAGCAGCTTGTTTCCTTTGATTCAGCATTGGAGGAAGTGTCCATTAGTCAGCGCCTGAGAGGCAGGCAGCCGTCTCACTGAGTTATGTCCTGCATCGTTTTCCACACCAGAAAGATGGATTAGTTGACTCCGCTGAGCGCTCGGCGGGCCGCGGCGCAGCACGCCGCCGCGCGGCTAACTGCTGCTCTTAAATATGGTGAGGGAGCCTCCCCGTTGGCCTGGGCATGCAGAGAGGATATATGGTGTTTAAATATGGTGAGGGAGCCTCCCCGTTGGCCTGGGCATGCACAGAGAATATATGCTGGCTTCTTATTATAATTAAATGCTTTGTCATTCGCCCCTAAAGTAAGATTTTTTTTATTTTTTATTTTTACGAGGGTCTGAATAGTGCGGCTCAGATTGGTTGTACTCAAAAGTATACTCACATTTTGTACTTAAGTAAAAGTATCAATACTGCAGTGTAGAAATACTGCGAGTGAAAGTCAGGAATTCAACATTTACTTGAGTAAAAGTGAGCTTGAAGTGTTGGTATCAAAATGTACTTAA
Source organism: Protomyctophum bolini (assembly GCF_963924005.1). Classification (NCBI taxonomy): domain Eukaryota; kingdom Metazoa; phylum Chordata; class Actinopteri; order Myctophiformes; family Myctophidae; genus Protomyctophum; species Protomyctophum bolini. The sequence goes on along the minus strand of NC_137877.1, from coordinate 34,511,778 downwards.
CGTACCAAAAGTAGAAAGTACCTTTATGCAAAATGTCTCATTTCAAGTTTTCAAATGTATCATTATATTTAGAAAATTGGTCACATCACTGTCTGTCTGTCTGTCTGTCTGTCTGTCTGTCTGTCTGTCTGTCTGTCTGTCTGTCTGTCTGTCTGTCTGTCTGTCTGTCTGTCTGTCTGTCTATAAGTATATAGTATATAAGTCAGAGTGCAGATGTAACGCCCAGGATTTGAACTCGGGTCTCCCCGCGGGAAAGTCCAACATCTTAACCACTAGACCAAAGGGATATCCCTCTGGACCAGGGGAGATATTAGACCTGAGGCCATCAGGCAGAGGCTCTGAGCCACACTGCTACACTCACCCCCCTTTTGACCTCCTCCCACGAGGGAACCCCATCCGGGTCACGGCACCAATGTAACGCCCGGGATTCGAACTCAGGTCTCCCGAGTTCGACATCTTAACCACTACTAGACCAAAGGGATATCCCTATGGGGAGATATTAGACTTTTGAGGCCATCAGGCAGATGCTCATCATGCTCTGAGCCACACTGCTACACAGATACCCCTCGTGTGTCTTGCTTTCAGTCTTTTCCGCTGGCCCTTTGGTGTGGAATATTCTGGTTTGGGAGTGACTGATCTCCGTCAGATCACCAGAGTCTGAATGCATTAAGGCTGAGGTCCGCACTGGGCCACGTTTGAAATGCAAATATTCACACGGCCGCCACAAATCACATTATTTCAGTGCCTGCCTGAACCCAAAAGAAGAATATATTCCTTATTTGTTCCCTCCTTGATACTGTATGTGCACAGGTATCTCCCTGAGGCCAAGAGAGAGAATAAGAGAGAATGAGACTGAGAGAGAGAGGAGAGAGTGGTATGCCTAAATTGTGCTTCATCGCACAACAGTTACGCACAGCAAACTCTGAACACACAGTTAATTATGGAATCATGCATTTCCCGTCGGTCACTCAAGATTCAAGACTTTATTGCCATGTCAACAGAGTTGATTGGAATTGGTTTCAGTGCACTAAGAACATACATACGATACATACACATATTCACATCACATAATCAGACAGAACACGATACAAAAGTACAGACATCAAATGAGGGGGACCAATAAATAAGAAGAATGCAAAACGTTACAATTCATGTTGAATAAATAAATAGCAAATTCATCACAGTTCATCGTTCACCTATATATCATTCTTATGTACAGATCACCTAAAACAGACCTTTTGAAATTAAAAACATTTCTCGAAAACTTGATAAAGTATCTATCCTCTTCGACTTCTTCCATTATGATACTATTTAAATGATGACCAGTATAGTGAGAAAGATGGAAGTATAAAGACCTTCATGTCCAGATTAGGCTTTAAACAATTAATCACAAATCCAACTACAGATTACGGAAGTATTTTAGATCATGTATATTTTAACAAATGTGAAAGTATTATTACAGAAATTGAAGTTAGAGACACCTATTACTCTGATCATGATTTAGTATTAATATCACTATAGTCCAAGATTAAATACATTTAAAACAATTGACAATTTACAATAAATAATTAAATCATTATACTGTATACATGATAACATATTTTCATATCTTTCATCGGATATCAATGATTTATTTTTCTTTGAGAAACTAAAAAGGGATCCAGAATAGTTCTAAATCGATAAAACTGTATTTCTTTTATAGATAGAAACTTGTACCATACTTAACACATAGACTGCTACAGGTTCTAGCGGACCCTGGCTTACTGGTGCTGAAGGCTTAACATGGGCTTTTTGAACTTTTTGGGGGGCCCACAGCGAGGGGCCTCTTATAGCGAGAATCACAATCGCATAAATAAAAAGAAAGCCCAACTTGTCCACTTCAATTTAAAAAAAAAATTATGATTCTACCATCTTCCATTCTGGAGATATTGACCTTTTTCTAACACCTGCTTTTGCCTGCACGCTGCTTGTGAAAAAAAACAACAGAGATATGGAGGCCTGAAGTTGACAGACATTTCAGTTCAGTTTTTTTAGTTCAAAAGACCGATATAAAATTGAGCACAAATAATATCCTATACAAACCATATACCGAATGAAAGCCCTGAATGTCTACTTTTAGGAGGAAAACAGTACACATTGTACACATATACAGTTTGTCACTAATTGGCTATTGAATGCAGCTTGCGCCCACCAGAGAACTTTAGAGAAGGCATGGACCCGAAGAACTATTATTCACAAAATAAGGCCTATAGCGACATGTACATACTATATACCGTATGAAACAGTAGACTCTCTGCTTTCATAAGAAAAATACCACCCAGAAAAATCACACCCCTGTGAAGTGAGCAGTGCAATTGCACTGCTCACTTCACAGGGGTGTGATTTTTATTATTATTACAGTATTAGTATTTTTCTTATGAAAGCAGAGAGTCGACTGTTTCATACGGTATATAGTATGTACATGTCGCTATAGGCCTTATTTTGTGAATAATAGTTATTCAGGCCCATGCCATCTCTAAAGTTCTCTGAAAAAGATAATTTTAGAGAGCATGGACCTAACAACTAAATATTCACAAAATAAGGCCTATAGCGACATGTACATACTATATACCGTATGAAACAGAATACTCTCTGCTTTCATAAGAAAAATACTAATACTGTAATAATAATAGAAATCACACCCCAGTGAAGTGAGCAGTGCAATGTTGCACTGCTCACTTCACAACATTGCACTGCTCACTTCACAGGGGTGTGATTTTATTATTACGAGTAAGACGCGCGAACGCGGAAGGCGAACGCAGATCGTAAATTGCAATAACAATTAGAATAAATTACAGACATGATCTGCAGGGTGTCATAGTTAGTGCTTGGACCACGCCAGCTCCATATATGGTCACAAAAGACGCCATCACACTCATGTCACCATGACTCAGCCATAACCATATAAGGAGTCCCCAAAGCAGGACCACGCCATCACACTCATGTCACCATGACTCACAAATCACTCAGCTCCATATATGGGCACAAAAGGGCCAGGTCCACATATACAGTAAGCGGGACAGACAGACACACACACACACACACACACACACAGACAGACAGACAGACAGACGTGATCTGCTAGGTCTCATAGTAAGTGCTCATTGCATTCGCAATTACAGTATTAGTTTTTTTCTTATGAAAGCAGAGAGTCTTGATGCACATTATCTGATCATAAAACGGACTTGGAAACTTTCTTCAATCGTAGCCCCATATGTGCCCTCTCCCTACGCTCATTGAACTCATTCTGTGATTCGAGCTACAAACAATCGCAGTAACGGGGGGGGGGGGGGGGGCAACTAGGCTTTGAGGAAATGATCTTGCATAATCAACATTATTGTCGATTGTCGTGTGCCGCTCCAAACATGTCCAGACATACCACTAACCTCATCGATCCAGTCTCGCGTATCTATAAGGTGAGACGCGAGACTGGATCGGATTGTGTCTGGACATGTTTGGAAAAAAAAACAACGACGATCGTGGATGGATCACATCCATGATGGATGCGGCAGAAGCAGAAGCAGCACGCAACGTGTTTGGAAGAAAAAAAACGAGAAAGCACCACCTGTCGTTGCAAGACAAACACCCGTATGTTGCTGATAGACAGATAATAATCGATCCGATTTTGTCCTGCCGTTCATTTTATCACATTAGGTGCAGGGCAGGCTGCTCGACGGTGAGTTTATAATAGCCTGTTGTAACGAGAAAGGGGGGTGGATGGATGGATGCCTTATGATGGATGCGAGCAAAGCAACAGCAGCAGCAGTACGGCTTGCGATCAGCGACCAACGTATCATGGCGGGCCCTCGATAATGATGTGCAATCTGTCCATGACTAACTCCACATGTTATTGTCAAACGTTACGTTATGAAATCAAATGCCGATCGTTGCAGGTTTATATACGGGCAGAGAGCAAATCGCGTTGTATCTTGTTCCGAGAATGAGAGTGAGTGCAAGCCTTGCAGTTGAAAGCAGTGTGGACTCGGGAGTGGGGGGGGAACTGCCAATGCGATCCAAGAGGAAGAGACCCCCCCCCCCACCATTCTCCCTCGGGAGAAACCATGTAGAAACAGGAGGGGAGGGGGAATCGAGTGTATTCACACAAACAAGAGCATTGTCCCATCCATTTTAGATCCCCTGACATCTGCGTTGGTCTATGCCGGACGGCCGTCTCCAATACGTCGTACGTCCTCGCATAGACCAACCAATAGGCGGTGCCAGACGCTTCTCAGACCAACACCTCTTTTCAGCAGGGGGGGGTTTTAACTCTTTTTAGAGCCGATCGGTGTTACATTATGAGTTGTCCGGGCGCAAATATAGTTGAACCATAGTAATCAATAAAAAAACGTTTTTTGGACCATAAAACGTATAAAAACGTTATGCGCTTCTTGCGCTTGGCTATAATAAAACGTTTAAAAACGCTTTGCGCATTCGATGAGTTAATAATACTGCTTTTTTACATGCATAAAGTAGGTAGGTAGCAAATAGTTAAACCTAATAATTCAACATTTCAAACGTTCCTTCACAGTGAAACTGAGATTTGACAGTTTGTAGCGGTCGAAAGTACTTGCGCGCTCTGCTTGCGCACTATAGTACAGTATAGTACACTATAGGCACAAGCACCTACTAGTTCCAGCACTAGTAGGTGCTGGAACTATGCACCGTAGGGCGCGCTCTGCTTGCACACTAGTAGGCCATGTATGGTACATGCGTGTATAGCTAACAACACGTCACCATTGTGCACTGTATAAATTCAGCTTAAGAAGCCAATTCATCCCCTCTCACTAAATCACAAGCACATTTTAACAGCAGACATGCATGTTTGTACACATACAGTGGGATATATTTCACGTTTCCCCACTTACCAGTGATTTATTGACCATCAATTGGCTGGAATGTGTTTCTCCCACCATAAATAAGATCTGCAGTGACTCACACAGATCAATTCCCCTGGATTATAGGTTGATAGACACACAAAGCAAGGTGGGGCAATGCCCTGAGTTACAGTATGAGGACACAGGAAGCAGTTGAAATGAGATACATCTCATCTGTGTAGACCAGACCTCATTGGCCACAGCAGTTCATTGGAGCGATGTGTCACCCCGCCCGCTATATTTTGATTGGAAGCCGCGCCTCCTACGGTAATTATGTATGATGTCTATTGAGGCCGGGAGGTCTCTCCACTATCCCACTTTCACGTGCGTTGGGGTCAGGTTTAGCATTTTGAGGTTAGGTGTAAGGGTTATGCCTGAGTTATACACTTGTGCGCTGGTGTTGGGCACTGGAAATAGCACTTCATACAAGCTCACAAAAGAGCTATTTGCAGACTTTTATATTATCTATTCTATACCCAAACACGTGCTTGTTTGAGTGTGTGCATGCGCACGCACGCATGCACGCACGACTCTTGCAGTCTCCGTCTTAATTGGCAGCTCAGAGTCCAAATGTTCAGTGTGCACATTGAGACCCATGCTGCCCAGAGTATTTCATCTCCTCCACTCCAGCTGAGAATGCTGAAATATGATAAAAACAAGAACGCTGAAATATGATAAGACAAGCAACGCAAATAAGGCCAGTCCCTGGAAGGAGATGAAGGGCTGCTGCATAGACAAAAAAAACAACCTCTCACTTGATGAAAGCATGTCTCTGTAGAGTGTGAGGAGGGACAGCACGTCTCTTTAGCATTACCAAAGAACACACCAGAGGAGAGAGGAGAGGGGGAGCAAAATGAAAGAAGCACTCGGATAATGTTTTTTTTAATTAAAGTGAAAGTATATTTAGAAATAGCTGTTTTCTGTGAATATGTTAATGATAACACACACACACTTGTACAATCGGGGTGGTTGTATTAGGTGGTTAGCATGGTCTCCATCTTGGCACTTTCTCTCCATCGTGTTACTTATCAATCTTTATTGGACAAACACTCCACATGACACGCATGACAGATGACCTTATCTCCACAGCCCGAAATACAGGCGAAGGCATCGGCCCGATGGAGAGCAAATTCATTTCTATGAGCTACACGTTAATATCTGGAGTTAATTCCAATCTAAATGTCAGGTGGCGCTCAGCCACAGGTCTCACTGCTATGTCAAGAAACATGCTCCACGCGATGAGAAGCAATACATGCATGCTCGGCTTGCACACACACAGAGTTGGAGCAGCATACTGTTATGATTGGATACTATCGGACTCTGGAGGAGAACAGAGGAATGTTGGCTGTGATTCATTTTGGACAGTGTAACAAACAAAAATAGGAAGCAAGTGGGAGGGAGAGGAGAGGAGAGGAGAGGAGACAGTTTCCCAATGAGGTTTCAGCCTACACAGTTTTGGTTTATGTTTTCAAAGATAACAAATGCATGCTTAATATGTTTTCTCTTTTAATGACCAAAATAAAAAAAATACTACTACTACTACTACTACTACTACTATTACTACTACTACTACTACTACTACTACTACTACTACTACTACTACTACTACTACTACTACTACTACTACTACTATTACTACTACTACTACTATTACTACTACTACTACTACTATACTAGGGCGGCTGTGGCTCAGGAGGTAGAGCAGGTCGTCCAATGATCCCTGGGTTGGCGGTTCGAATCCCGGCTCCTCCTGTCCACATGTCGAAGTGTCCTTGAGCAAGACACTGAACCCTACATTGCCTCCAATGAGTCGGTCGGTGTGAGCTTTGCCACCATTGGTGTGTGAATGTGGGAAGTGAGGACGCTGGCGTCAACTGTTCGCCGCTTCACCTCCCAATGTATGAATGAATGAACCATTAACCATGAACCACTTGGAAAAGCGCTATAAAAATTCAATTCATTATTATTATACTACTACGGCATGCTTGGACCATTGACCATTGATTTGTAACCCGCAGCATGGGTGATTTGTAACCCGCAGCATTGGTGATTTGTAACGCGCAGCATGGGTGATTTGTAACGCGCAGCATGGGTGATTTGTAACGCGCAGCATGGGTGATTTGTAACGCGCAGCATGGGTGATTTGTAACCCACAGCATGGGTGATTTGTAACGCGCAGCATGTATGATTTGTAACCCGCAGCATGGGTGATTTGTAACCCGCAGCATGGGTGATTTGTAACCCGCAGCATGGGTGATTTGTAACCCGCAGCATGGGTGATTTGTAACCCGCAGCATGGGTGATTTGTAACCCGCAGCATGGGTGATTTGTAACGCGCAGCATGGGTGATTTGTAACGCGCAGCATGGGTGATTTGTAACCCGCAGCATGGCTGATTTGTAACCCCAGCATGGGTGATTTGTAACGCGCAGCATGGGTGATTTGTAACGCGCAGCATGGGTGATTTGTAACCCGCAGCATGGCTGATTTGTAACCCGCAGCATGGCTGATTTGTAACCCGCAGCATGGCTGATTTGTAACCCACAGCATGGGTGATTTGTAACCCGCAGCATGGCTGATTTGTAACCCGCAGCATGGCTGATTTGTAACCCGCAGCATGGCTGATTTGTAACCCGCAGCATGGCTGATTTGTAACCCGCAGCATGGCTGATTTGTAACCCGCAGCATGGGTGATTTGTAACCCGCAGCATGGCTGATTTGTAACCCGCCGCACAGGTCGGATTAACGTCTCTATTAAGCTAGCTGATCGATGGTTCTAACCGGCTCCTCTAAAGCTGGTATTCACAGCTGTCATAGACGGGAATTTGTGTTCATTCAACATCAAACTGGGAGCTTGAAATCCAGAGGGCGCATAGCTCATTTCTTGTAGTGTTCAAGTTCATGTAAAAATGATCTGGGTAAACGGGATGTAGTTGCTGTTTATCAGCTTAATTCATGGAGTGGTCATCAGGGGCAGTGGGCTTTGATGAGCTGTGGACTTTCTTACAGAAGTTCTTACAGGCAGTATGTTATATAATTTCATGCGTTCCCATAAACTGTATGTTTTGCAAAAAATGAGGAAAAAAATAGTTTGAACAGCTAAACCTGCTCCACTCCCAACTTGATTCAGTTGTCGGCACAGGGAATAACACAGACGATTGAGCAAGTCCTTCAACCACTGGTGATGGATGCCTTTCTCATGTCAGAGTGTGTTCTGATGGAGCATCACTCATGTCACACAGGGGAGCTGGGCTTCAGGTTCTCCTGAAAGAAACACTTTTGAAAACGGTTTTATGTGCATTGCAATTCTAACTGACTTAATGTGGTGCTTTGCAATGCTGCCAACGCGTCTGGCCGTGTTATTATCACTGTTTTGACATTGCAGATCAAATGCACTTGTTCACTCAGGCCCAAAGGCACGCTCAGTTCATGGAGATTCAAACGGACATGGAAAAAGGTCAGTGCATGGAACTGGAACGGCCGTGCCTTACTAGATGGAGCTCAGAATCTGGGTCGGTGCATAAGATATTGCAGTTGCTAGTATTCCTGGAGGCTCTAAATGAAATTGCCAAAACTAGTGGAGAAACTAAAATAGACACATGAGCAGCTGTTGCAACAGATGCAAATGAAAAAAGTTCCTCTTCATGATTGTGGCATTTTGCAAATTGTTTGAGAACAGTGTGTTGTTTTTTGTTTTGTTTTTCCCACAAAGGGGTTGCAAAATAGTAGCAGACTGCAGACAAACATGACATGTTTGATTGAAATATTGAAAGCTACGTGTGCAACTTTCCGGGGATGATTCAGAGGGTGATTTTCATAAAGTGCTGAGATTGACAGAAGATTTCATGGAAAAGAATGAGATAACCAACTGGGGTGTGGTGGCTTCTCGTGTGCACTCTGAAAGTTTCACAAATCTGTTGTCACCGCAACATTTGGGAATACTTAAGGGCAGTGTGGGAATTGTGTTCTAGGCAGCCTGTTAACTCAGTAGAGCTGACGGCTTAAAGAGGACAATTATGGAATCAGGAGAGCGCCCGCCTTATTCCTACCTGGATCTGCCACTTTTGGCATCAAAGAACCTTCTAAACCAAGAATCCAGGCGATTTTGTATGGGTCTGAATTCACTGATGTTGAACAGACCCTGTTCATCCAGCACGTCAGACAGAAAATGGATCTGCAGACATCTCCCACACTAATGGAAGTGCTGGATAGCTGCCCATGCAGACATTCTTGTCCCAATATGAAGAGCATGTCAAGTGCCATCATAACCCTCCTGCTGACGTGCTGCCACATTCAGAGACTTTTCTCGAGATGATCCATGTTGACTGGACGACCTGAACAATTAACTTGACACTTTTGTCTTTTGAACGAGAACACCCGTTTTCGAATGCCATCGATGCATTGAAAGGGACAAAATCAGGTTTAATCAGAGCACTGGATGCCGTGTTTCGTGCTGGAAACGGTATAGGTCAGTAGACGCGTCTATTCCGCCAACGAGAACCAACTGACAGAACATGATGTAATAATCAACCTCAATGCCCTGTAGACATATAGCCGCAGGTATGCTGCATTAATAGTGTGGCCCAGAGAGAGAGAGAGAGAGCACGCACTCAAACAAGCACGTGTTTGGTTATAGATAATATAAAAGTCTGCTAATTTAACTTATCTATACATTACATTTAGGGTATTTTCAGTATTTTGGGGGCACTAAATATTCTTTGATTTACATGTATTTCATGTTTGATTTCTGCAGTCTGTTCATTCTGGATATCCGAATCTGACCACATGCGCTCAATAACGATCCGTTCATAATCAAGTCATTCACAACACCTGTGACAACTACAATCTAATGGACAAAAGGAAAACGATGTATGAGTCCCTTTCTAAATCAATAATGTCACGTCTGTTGTTGTACTTTGCGTCAAATCATTGATTTCCTCATCAAGCAGCCGTGTGGAAAGCGGGATAATGAACAGCAAACCTGGTCATAATTGAGAAATAAAAGCCCTTCGGAGTGATTCATCACGCTGATGTGGAGTATTCCTCAATAATGACCACCTTGGCTCTTCATTATGCCTTACATATTTTGTCCGAAATACACATTTTTCTCTGAAGCTCCATGTGAAATGTGTGTCAATGTGTTTCAATATCGCCGCTGTCGGGCAGGAAACTTGTATCTCTATTATTTCAACGAAAACATAACTATAGCATCCAATGAAACACATGTTCATTACCTTGTATCTCTATTATTTCAACTAAATAATTACTATAGCATCCAATCAATTCAATTCAAAGGGCTTTATTGGCATGAGAAAACATACGTTTACATTGCCAAAGCAGAAAGAACAATACAACAATACAGCAATGTACTTTGAAGTTCAGAATCTTCAATAGATCAACTTCTGTGTACCAAGATAACTCGATGCAGGTATAGTGCAGGAATATACACAATGATTAGTCTTTAGGGTGGTTGTGTTCCATTTGATATCCTTCTCCTATCACAGCAACTCACAAATCTTGCTGCTGTGTTTGCATCCAATGAAACACAGGTTTGTTCTGTCCATTTCCTGAAAAGTCACGCTTCTCGGACATGCGAGGTTTCCACCCGGCGGCGACGACATACATTTGTTTTGCGTCTCTGGCTCCGGTGGCAGAACCGGCACATTATTGAGAACACTTGATCTGAGTAAACAGCATCGAGATGAATGAGAAACCAGCCTGCGGACGATCATGTTGAATATCTCATCACCGGGGCCAGTTCATTGTTCGGGCCAACTGCTCCTCTGCATTTAATTACACACATAACCATGAAAGGTTAAGTCCACGTGCGCGCTGCACGTGCACGGCGACTGGCCTTTAAAACAATCAGCTACTTGATTCATCTCCTTTGTTGAAGAGCATAATTGAATAATGACTTTTTCCTTTCATACTGCATGCAGGGCTTGTTGACCTTCAGCAATGATTCACCCTTCGTGCGTGAGTGCGTGCACGTGCGTGCGTGCGTGCACTTGCATTGCACATGTATACAGTATGTGTAACGACGGTTCAGGCTGCGGCGCGTCCCTCACATCTAGAGTTCACATCTATACCTCACATCTACCCAGACATGGAGCTGACTGATTTGTTTGCGCCTGTTGCCACGGCGACACGTTGGAGTTCGACAACACACACGCTATTTTGGTGTTGCTGAATTGGGTGACGGTCTTGGTGACATAAGCGTGACATTGTGATCTAGCAGCCTGCCGGCCCTCCGTTAAGCCAATTTTTATATAGGATTGTAAAGTATGTATCGCATGTGTATAAATTGTGTGCGTGCGTGCACATACGTGTGTGTGTGTGTGTGGTAGCTAGCAATGTCGCCGTGGTAACAATTGTGTCCTCTATTCTCAGCATTACAAATGGCCTTCATGCAAACTAGAAACTCTGTTTGATCCCCAGTATCATCAGCATAATAGTCCCTGTTCATTTGCTGAAGGCTGCCACAAATAGATAGAGGCACGCACGCACCCACACACGCTGCACGCAGGCACACACACACACACACACACACACACACACACACACACACACACACACACACACACACACACACACACACACGCACACACACACACACACACACACACACACACGCACATACAGATATCTTTATTCACAGGGGTTTAGGAGAGACATCCACCCTGCTCCGCCTCATGTTATTGATATTCACAAATGTCCGTATCTACACCACTGGATTAATGGAATTAGTGCAGGCTTGTGTGCGTGTGTGCGTGCGTGGGTGCGTTTGGTGCACACGGGGTGGGTGGACGTGCAAGTGATTGTGTGTATGTGCAGTATGCATGCATGGAATTGTGGTGTGTGTGTGTGTGTGTGTGTGTGTGTGTGTGTGTGTGTGTGTGTGTGTGTGTGTGCGTGTGCGTGCGCGCACAATCATTTTGTTCTTTCAGCCTGCAGATCCCCTAGCTGACACCTAAAGGACAGCTATAGTCTTCCTGGGGTCAAAGACAATAATATATATACGTAGGCCTACTTTAGACGCATTTATTTATCCATCCATCAGCTCCACCAGAGAGGCTTATATCTTCCTTTGTTTTGTGGAGAGAGAGAGAGAGATTCAATGTACATTTTATATAACACTTTTCTAAGTACTCATGCTGTCACTTTGCAAAACAGAAACTGTGCGTGCATGCATGTGTGTGTGT
>NC_137877.1:34409664-34494664 GCF_963924005.1 Protomyctophum bolini | reverse complement strand
AGAGGAGAGGAGAGGAGAGGAGAGGAGAGGAGAGGAGAGGAGAGGAGAGGAGAGGAGAGGAGAGGCAGCTCCTGAAGAGGAGCCTCTCATAGGAGATTAGAGGTGTGCTGTAGAGAGAGAGAGAGATGGAGAGGTCAATCCCACCCCCTCCAGCCCTCTCCTCTCCCGGAGGTCAAACGCAATTCCATCCGTGCCGTCCACACCCTTTTGTGTCGACTCTCCACCTTGAAAGACGAGCTGGGATATTGAAGTCAGACACATCCAGATGTGGTTTCCATTTCTAATATCCAATCTCTCTCTCTCCCTCTCTCTCTCTCTCTCTCTCTCTCTCCCTCTCTCTAATCCTCCATGTTATGGGCTTTGTGCCGTCGTGTTTCAGCCTTCAGATGCACAATTTCATCTCCACAGCACTGAGAGTGAAGCCCGGTTAATACATAGCCGGTCTAAAGCTCATAACGCATCTCAGTGTGTCTCGTTTTGAGCTTGTAGATCGGCTATTATCAGGCTTTACAGCTCAAAGAAAGTCTGTGTAATAACAGTGCTGGCCTTTTCCCTCCTTCCTGTCCCCTTCCTCTTCTACAGTAGCCTATATGTTTCTCTCTCTCTCTGTAGCTCTGTAATCCTCTCTGCCTCACTCCAGCCTGTCCTCTGACAGGCCAGATAAATCTAATACAGACTTTGATTGATATTTTCTGCGTCTGTGCTGGCAAAAGTATTGATTTTATTGAATTTTTGTATCGTGTGTCTGCAGAGCTCCTGCCCTGCTTCGCATCACTTTTGGCCTCTTCTGTGTCGCGTCGTTGCAGCACTCCTGGTGTGGATTTTTCACAGAAGTGATTGTTTACAGTTCTATAATGCAGGATAGATACGGGAACAAAGCCCTCTCTCTGTATGCAGGATTCATGCAGGATTAGACACAGGATAAATGCATAGTGTATATGCGCGTCTCCAATAATCTCTATTGTACATAGTATTCCCCCATAGCAGGGTCCTATTCACTGTTAGGTTAAATGATTCTTTTTTTTCCCTCCCTTGCCAGGGGGCGCGTTTGTTTCGTTGACAGGCCCTAGATGGAGACGCCGGCATGCTGCGATCCAACTCCTCGCTGAGGGGATTTGCAGCTTTGGGAGCTGTGACAAGTTTTCGCTGCTTCAAAAGCTATTTTTTTGGCTGACACCGGAGCTATTTGTCATCTCCGGCAGGCCCTGTTTCTCTCCGTTACTGCGGAACAAATGATGAATGTGATTCACACACTCGACACCCTGACACTTTGGTTGATTTTTAAATTGGAAACAGTGGCTGGCGCGCTGTTTTTTGCGGGGAGGGCCGGGGACATTTCACAGCTCTCGCTGGGGACACCGGCCAATCGATAACTGCTCCTTGTCACTAAACGTGACATAATGGATGACTGCATGTCTTTATACTTGGATTGTGTTGGGCGTAGCGCTGTCGCCGTGTCCAATCGCATCACCACTGTGTGTCTGCTTGGATTGAAAGGCTGCACGCTCTCTCAATGTTCCCCAACGGGACCCGATTAGATAGATTCATTGTACACTGTGTCCTGAGTCCTCAGTCAGGTTTTTAGTGTACAAATGGAACCAAATGGACCCGTAGTGGTCCATTTGGCTCCAATCAGGAGACATAATAAGATAAACAAGTGAAATTGGAAATTATGAAGAAAATAAATGGAAATGAAGCTGATGAATGACTTTGTTGGGTTCTCTCTCCTGACTGGATGACATTGGTATCCCGATCTGATAATGTCCGCTCCTAAAGTTCCACAACCGGTCGCGGTCCTCATCAAGATCTAAGTCAACTTTCGCCAATTGCGGCCCTCACCCCGAAATGAGTTTGACCGAGTTTGACTCCCCTGCTCTACACCAAATCTGTTCTCCTAAATATAGCCGATTTACATGTGCGCTCCACTCAGAGTATAGGGACACGTTTGGTTCATTTGGTTAAACACTGAAGATTTAAACGTGTAAATGCCATTAATTGAGAACACCTGATATAAAACGAGCAGTAATGTGAGTCCAGCCGTGTTCTAATCTACATCATGTAAATGACATGTCAGAGTAGATTAGACTTTAGAACACGTCCTGTTTAAAACCCACAATGATGTAACGTCCTATAACTATCCTATCAGTGGTTCACAACCTGTTGGCAGGGCCCCAGGATCACTGCTCTGTATTGACCCTGTATTGGTTCCATATTTTGCATTACCAGCGTATAAGTGTTCGGGGGCTTTTAAATGTGGGAGAGAATCCCCCGGATTGAGTGTGTGGCGACTTGTCTGGGTGATCATTAAACCATCCATCATAGAGGAGGAGAGTGAAGAGTTCACACAACGGCACTTTTTTTCTCAGAATGAATGGATTTCAGCAGGAGATAGAGAGAGGCACGGACTCACAGAGAGAGAGAGAGAGAGAGAGAGAGAGAGAGAGGCACAGACTCACAGAGAGAGAGGGAGAGAGAGAGAGAGAGAGAGAGAGAGAGATTGAGAGAGGCACAGACTTACAGAGAGAGAGAGAGAGAGAGAGAAGGATCATGGCAGGGCCTGCTTCCATGGTCTCTATCCAAACCACACTGATATCCTGCCAAAGTCCTCTGTCTCTTTTTCTCTCTCTCTCTCTCTCTCTCACACCACACACACACACACACACACACACACACACACACGCACACACACACACACTCCATTTGTCTTTCTTCCCATCTCTGATCTCTCTCTCTCTCTCTCTCGTCTGTTTCCCTCATTGTGTCTCATGTCTTTCTTCTCTTTATCTCTCTATCTCCCCGGCCCCTCCCCCTCCCTTCCCCATGCAATCATTGATTGTGCGTGCGGCGTGCTTCTCTAGACTCTCCGGGATCAGCAGAGTATATTTCTGTCATAACGTGTAATTATGGACGGCGACCTCAGCCTCCGGTGACCTCAGCCGCGCTGAAACCAAGCGCCCTCATGGCGAGCCTTTGTGTTTTTGACCCGTTCTCCACAGATCGATGTGGGTGTTCAGCGCCTTGGACTCACATCTGAAAAACAAAGGGATAAACATGTAGAAAATGATGTTGTGTTATTGATTGATCCTCTTTCATTGTGGCGCTCCTGTGAATATTACAGTGACAGCGTTTTAATCAAACGTCTCGTCGTGCTACATATGAGAGCAGGTGGAGTGCGGGTGACCCTGTGGGAATAGAACCCGCAACCTTGGCAGTGAGACAGTTGTGTGTTACCAACGGAATTATACTGGGCCACAGGAATATAATTGGTTTAAAGTGTGTGTTTGTGTGTGTTTGTGTGTGTGTGTGTGTGTGTGTGTGTGTGTGTGTGTGTGTGTGTGTACAGCGGAGTACAGCGGCGTGCACAGAGGCACCAACGTGTCCAAGGTCCACCGACCACCACTGCTGCCTTCCCCTGCCCCTCCCCCTATGCACAGACGACAGACACAACAATAATCATCTCATAAACTATATTTGGAGCAACGTCATCATCGACATCGATGGACTACCATAAGCAAGTAAGTGTGTGTGTGTGTGTGTGTGTGTGTGTGTGTGTGTGTGTGTGTGTGTGTGTGTGTGCGCTTGCGTGTGTGCTTGTGTGTTGTGAACACTTTTGTCCACACAAGATAAATTGTTGTTTTCTGGTTAAAAATATCTGTAAAATTAGGCATCATGACAGTATCCTGTCAGTATCATGGTCAGTATAATTTCAGTATCATGCCAGTATCATGTCTGTAAGCGTTCGACCCGGCACATTAATATTCGACACACGCTTTGCACACCACCACAGGGAGCGCCGTGCCCGGCCTCGACTGAACCATCACAAAAGGCTCTGCCAGTGGCCCTTAATGAGCCAATTGATTGCCATGGCAACCCCCAGTCAAATTTGATTCAGCTAATTCTTCCCCACACATGCCATTTGATGATGCACGGCCTGCGTATAGCTAGTGCAGGCAGACACCTCGTGAGCGTGCCTATACCTGATTAGGTGACTATAGTCTCATGCACTCTTTAACTGATCAGAGATCAGCCTAACTGCTCATTCCTGGCCTCTCTCCTGCTGTGAGGGACGTACGTCGCTGCTGCTGCTCTCCCTGCCTCGCTTGCTGCTAAGCTAACCTACTGCTGATGAAGTTTTTGCAAATCCCACCGACCGCATCCACCTGTAGATTCTGTTTCTAGATCCCACGGGGTCTAAATTCATTTCCAGTAATTATATTTGGCTTATAACTTAACTAAAATGTAAATGTTACAGGGAATGAATAGGGACATGAGCCCTGACGCCAATCTATGCTTCATTATATCTATATGCTCAAATTATGCTCAATAGATATATATTCTAAATTCATTCTAACGGTTGTCTGACTGAAATGAGTTTGTCAGCCCACTTATAAACTGTCAGTGTGCACTCTTCACACATACTATTTTTACTAGTTTGGGTCCCGGCCCGGGCAAACGTCTAATTTCTCTTCTGGGTCTGGAGCTAAAACGTTTGGTAACCACTGCTTTAAATGGTCAGGTAGCACCGTTGTTAATCGCCATACCCATGTCTTAGTTTTTGTACCTAATACTTTACTTGTCCCTGAAGGGCATGGTCTTGCAGCACAGAGTGCAACATGAAAACAAACAGACGGATCATTGAGAATAGCACAGAACACACAGTAGCACTAGTCTGCATCAATGAACAACAAGCATAACAATCAGATCATTTTTCATTAAACATTAAGCTCTTATGAACAGCGTGGCTGTTGTTTCGATCTATAATTCATTGTTATTTATTATAGATACGGGCTTCATAGAAGCAGTTGGCAAGATTCCCCTGTGTGTGTGCGTGTGTTTAGTGTGCACGGTGTGTGTGTTCCATGGAGGAGGTTGTGCAGGCTCACATCCTGTCTCCAGCTCCCTGCAGCGTGTGGCGGTGCGGGGTGGGGGGCGGGGGCGGGGGGGTCAGATCAGAACGAGGTGAGGAGGAGCAGGAATAACAAGGAGAGGAAGACAAAGACAACAGCCATATGCTAATGAGGCTGAGGAACACACACACACACACACACCCTGCTGCACGCGTTTGTGTTACTACCAAGGAAAACACACGCTCAAGCTCAAAGGGAGAGCACGTGGCACACACGCAGGCACGCACGCACACACACATGCAGTAAAACATGCATTACGTATACAGTATCGTAGACAATCCCAGGCACACCCAGTTGACCAAACCCACACATATAGACACGCACATACGCTCTCATGCACGCTCTCACACGCACAGCCCACACACACACACACACACACACACACGCACGCACGCACACACACACACACACACACACACACGCACATACGCACACAGAAAGAAAATGCACATTATTATAGGCAATCTCATCGGCACGCCCACCTCACACATTGTTATAGGCACACTCGCAGCACGCTCACATGCACACTCACGTGCACACTCCCAGACAGTATTCCATTAAGGATTAAGTCCTGTGTCGCCCAAGGTGGTGTCAAACGGAAATAAATACCAGAGGAGGATTTGCATAATATTAGGTCCTGTAGGTGGCTGAATAGAATACAGTGCAGCGCTTGGCAGGAGGCCAACGTATCTCGACGTATCCAGTTGAATATAAACATTATATCCGGGGTTTTGATTTGTAAAAACAAAGCATATAACAGATTGTGAGCTTGACTTTTATTCACATTTCAAATAAATAAGGAAGAACCTGACGTTAATGTGGTACAATTATAAGATGTGTAATTAATCATAACATCAGGCAATTTACAAAATATATATATATATAATACATAACCCAATAACGGACCCCCCACCCCACCCACCCACCCATCTGTATTGTGCTTTAGGTTGGACTGCAGAGCGTGATCCCTATAGCAACACTAAATGCACCCAGTTGAAAATATACATTACATCTGCAACGGAGGTAATCACTTTGGGCCCTTCGGAGACCAAATGCAATTTTCTTTCTATATGCACACGGCTGGGATCCCGTTTTATTTACTTAGCTTTTATTTGTTTTTTTGTCATATTGTTGTTGGTACAGTATTTCCTTTCTTGTTTCCCTTTCTCCCCGTTTTAAATTGCCTGAGGCAGGAACATTCATCACAGCATTCCTCTTCTCCAACTGACTGCATTCCCACAGATACAAAAAACGGACAGTTATACATAGACCGTAGCAGAAGTCCTGCCGCCTGTCCAGTAGAAATCCTCATGTGTACAATGCATTGAACAGGAGTGTAAATGATTATTCTCTTGTTATATTCTGACAGTTAATCATCACTATAGAGTGTTTGTAACAGGGGCCGTCTCCCCGTCTCTGTAGCCATTTAGTAAACAGAAAATACATTTACAGCTTAAGGTAGTATAAAACCCATGCACAACCACGTATAAAATGACTTGTGTTTTAGTTCTACTGGATCTCTTCTTCACTATAGTCCCTCCCTATACATTTTCTTCTACGTTGACTAAATTGTCAATATATTTTAGTCACTATAGCTTAGTTTATATTTTGTTTGTGAAAAAACACTGTATAATTGGTCCTCCTTGAGAAACAGACTGACTAGAACAAAATGGTGCTATTTTGAGTGAGGTTAGTGAGGTCTTTTAAGGTCAGGGTAATTTATTTTAGTTAAAGTTATAGTGTAGGCCTACTTGTGATGTTAGACTTTGTTTCATATTTTATCTGAGTCCACACGGTCCACAGTCCAACTGTACAATATCATGCAAATGAAGGCACAGTGTAGTGTTTATTAGTGGAACTACGTATTTCCCAGGAGAGAAGACTCAGACAGATCAAAGCGTTCTGCTCAGCGCTGCAGCACTGATGTGATAGTCTGCGGTGGACAATAATATACTCAAATATTATTCAATTACAAGTGAAAGTTGCTCTATCAAATTCGCTCAAAGAAAAAGCTTAAACAAAACGAAAAACTAATCAAAGATTTCCCAGAAGTTTTCAAACATTATCCAAAATATAGAAAATAAGTGTTGAATGATTTTCACTATTTGAAATAAGGCTTTAATATTTTATAATTGTATATAGCGGTAGTATAGGGTGCGTGGTTTCACTCTCCTTACACCTCTGCTCCTCACCTGGGCCTCCCTGTTTCCTGGTTTACTTTGCTGAACACAGCACACTTCTACCGCTCGTATCGTTTTTCACCACAAGTTGCACAATTCAAGTATAGTTTCTCCAAATGTAGTGTGTGCACGCACGCACGCAAACCTCCCTGGGTCACCCTCACCCATCTATGAGGAACAAAGACATGAGACTCCAACCGCCTCCGTGACAAGTCTGGTCTCCAGCGAGGACACCTGATTAAAACTGGAGAGAGGGGGAGAGAGAGAGAATTCTCTCATAGTCTCACATTCTTTCTGTCTTCTATCTTTCTTTCAAGGTTTCTCTCCCTTTGTGTCTTTCATTATGTTATTGCTTCATCTCTGCCCCCTCTCGCATCCTTTCATCTTTCCTTTTTTTCCTGTCTCCTCCCCTCCTGTTCTGTCCCCAGCTCCCCCTCTTCCTCCCCCCCCCCCCCCTCTCTCTCTCTCTCTCTCTCTAGTTGCAGGACTGTCATTGTAACAAAACCACCTCACTGCATTCTTTCTGCAAGGAGGAACCCCAGGACACCATACGCACGCAGACACACACACACACACACACACACACACACACACACACACACACACTCTCACACACGCACCTCGGTGCCACTTGTCTGCCACCGTGTAACCGCTGGCACGATGCGCCCTGGCGTTCAACTTGAGTCTAATGGGGGAAAAGACACACACCAGTAGGCAGGCCTGAGGAAGCAATGAACCAAAACATAAAGAACCGTCGTCTCGTCTCGTCTCGTCTCGGCATCTCTTCAGGAGGTCTTACAGGGTAGTGGTTCACACACGTTTTCGTGTCAAGGATCAATAGCATATTTGGCTGCGAACTCTGAAAATATTTTGTGCCCCATACAATATTAGTGTCGTTAAAGGTTTTTACGTTGTGATCTCGTAGATGCATGCATAGCTTTAGTGGTTAAAGGCAAGGTTTGTTGTTCAGCACTTTGTGACCTTGTTCTTGAAAGGTGCTATATAAATAAAGCTTTATTATTATTATTATTATGGTAGTGATATATTTTCGTTAAAAACATGTTAAAGCTATTGGCCCAGGCCAGCCTAGCGGTCCGGGCACCTATAGGCTGCTAATCCAGCCTGACAGCATGTACAGGTTCGACTCCTGATCAGACCGTTGCTGCGTGTCACTCCCCATCTCCCCAAAAAAAAAATATATACAGTATAATATATATATATATATATATATATATATATAGGGGCCTATTGTAATAGTAAATATTGCTATGTCTCCCCGTCTCTTGCAGCTAATTTCACCCAATCAGGTGGGCGTACCCCTTTATCTTATAGTATTGCAGTTCCAATATTGAGTCTACTCATGTCTTTGTGTCATCACTTCCAATTCAACTTGTTTATCCTGCATGATGTGGAGGCCAGGGGAGCTGGGAAGACCCCTGTACCTGAACAAACACTATGGCTAAAGATATTTAACACTTAAATAATGTCTCTTACCCTATACCTTTAAGCGGATTTTAATCAACATGTTTAGCAGGGGACCCCCTGGAACCCACCATGAGAACCATTGGTCCTATTGGGACTCCTCCAGGTTATATAACAACAGTATTTAAATGTACAGTACAGTATGCCGTTAATACAGAGAGAGAGCGCTTCAGGCTTCAGTACACCGGCCAGTGGGTTGTGTTGTGTTGCTGGTTTAACCGCAGTAGCGGGGATCAATATCATATCAGACCCTAGCCGGAACTTCTGACAGTTCAATTTCACAGCGAGCCTCCCCAATCGATACACCTTTGGAATAGTTTTGGACTTTCCTAAAGGCCGGCCCGCTGGAGTTAATCTAGGGTGTCATTAAGGCACGGTTTGCGGCCACTACGGCATGTAACGATAAATGTTCATGAAAAAACAACGACTTGCTGTTCCGCCTCCCTGCCGCTCTCTGCAGCAGGCCACTAATGGAGGTAAATGAATTTGGAGTGCATGCGTGCGTGCGTGCGTGCGTGCGAATATCCCCACATGTATAGTACACTTTTGTGAGGACCATTGTCCTCGTCCTCACAAGAGAACTGGTTGACTAAGCAATTAGGTTTAGATTTATACCAGTTTAAAAATGGCATGGCATTCATAACATTGTCTTATGCATAGTGTATATAGTGAATATATGGTGCATTTATATAGCACTTATATCCAAAGCGCTTTACATAGATTGTGCATTACATTCACCAAGCTGCACATCGGGAGCAATTAATGTGCATTACATTCACCAAGCTGCACATCGGGAGCAATTAGAGGTTCAGGATCTTGCTCAAGGACACTTCGACACAAGGCCGGAATGGAATTGAGAACCTTGCGGTTCGCATCCAGCCTCTCCACCGGCTACTCTACCTGTGCGTGCGTGCATGTGTGTGTGTTTGGGGACAAGAGATGGACTTGTTCTGGTTTAGGCGTCTTTCAATGTCAGCTTTAAGAGAATGGGGGAGATGTGGACACGTGCGCGCTTATCTACAGGGTACAAAGTGCTGGAAATTGAACAAGGTTTTATCAGGCAGAGAGAAATGTGTTGAATTGTTTAGTTTGTAGCGTGCGCCTCGGGGAAGGAGTTTTTACCCTTGAAACACTGCAGTACTTAGACTTCTGTTACAAGCCGCGCGCGCGCACACACACACTCACACACACTCACACACACTCACACACACACACACACACACACACACACACACACACACACACACACACACACACAGGCGTGCGTGCACATACACACCATGACTTTAATCTCCCACCGGAAAGGAGTCTAGTTCACCTTAGCAGCACATTATGGGGATATTACATTATACCTTCATACGTGAATAATCCAAATATTGTCCGGCATGCAGTAACTGGTGATGTCACTGGCAGGGCTGAATTATAGAGACCATGTCTCTATACTCTGGTCATAAATGTTTTATGGCCCTTAATTGCGGATATGTTTTATCCCTTATTTATCCCTATTATTGAATACACTAGGAGGTATGATCTCATAGTGACCAGGAATTAAAACCAACACTTCCATCACAGTCATCAGTCATTCCAACGTTTATTTGGTACGGTCATCAGAAGAAAAAATAAGTTCTTGTTCAGTTTGGCTATACATACTTCACAGAGAGTGTGAAGTAGAGGTCTTCACGGGCCCAATTTGACCAACACGCACCCAAACAACGACAGGCCAACAATGGAGCCGGGACCGGATGGACCCGCAGCTATTATTAGAATTCTAGCTGGCTCCAAGTCCGAAAATCACCGACAGCTGTCGGAACCGGAGCCGAACAGAGCGGCCTATTATAATAAATACCGTTAACGGTACAAAACCTGAGGACCCGAAATGACCGAATGCTGACGTTATCATAATATCACAGACAATTTGGAGAGTTGTACATTATTAAATAAGAGTTCTTTCTTACCTAAAACGCAGCCTGCTGTTGGTGGTGCTGCAGAGCATTAATGACACGCCACGTAAAGTGTGGACGTAAAGTTTCCATCCGTCTTTGCACTGCTGAGTCGTGCCATGCCGACAGTGCCGAGCATAAAGTTCAACATGCTATGACAACTCGATTGTTTTACCAAATTTGAACCATTAACCAAAGCGTTACCTTAAAGTTAATATCAACAATATATGTCCTATGATATAATATAACTTCCCTGATGTAATTTAAGCGCCTACTTCCTCACTGCATGGCTTGAGCAGAGCCATAGAGTAAGGTAGAGTTACGACAACTCCGTTCACTTCATGGGGCCAGTCCAATGGTGGCTCTTCTACATAGACTGTTTTCTGCCCCCTCAATGTCGTAACTCTGTCTTACTCTATGGGCTTGTGGAGGAAAAAAGGGGGGTGATTGACAGCTGGGACAGCCAATTGCCGGGTCCACTCGGGTTTTAGTTATTACCCAAACACCGAGACACACGGGATCTGCTCCGAACGTACCCGAGAGCCACTTCTAGCAAACGGAACCGGGACCGGCTGCGGGTCGGTTCGGACCACGGGTATTTTCGGAGCCCCGGTAATCCCGAAGACCTCTAGTGTGAAGTATGTACAGTATCAGCCTTTAGATTGTTGGTGCTTTTAGCACACTGGTGGGAAGAAATGAATGATCCAGGTATTTTAAAACTACCACTTCCATTACTTCAGTGGCTCGAGACCGACAGAGGGAGTCGCAGTGTTGCTGGGCAGATTTGTTGAGCAGAATACTGAGTGGACGGGGTCTGGCTTTCAGAACACAGAGGAGTTTGGTGGTAGTATGTGTCTGTCCGAGAGTTTGTCAGTTCCGCCATCCAAAAAAAGTTATTGTTGGACTCAATGAAGTAGCCATCTTTAGAGAAACTTAGAGCCATTGTATGTGACCACGTTTCTGTTGGTATTGTTATCATCCTCTGGTGGGCAGTAATGGAATGTGGAGACACTGATGTTCCTTCATATACGTAGGTCTCTATTCAATGTGGATTGTGAATGCACTTGTGTGACTTGAGACTATTTGAATGACTGAAACTCTTTCCACATTGTTTACAATAGTAAGGTTTTTCTCCCGTGTGGATTCGCTGGTGTCTCTTCAGGTTCATTAAAATACTGAAACTCTTGTCACACTGTTTGCAGTCGAAAGGTTTTTCTCCTGTGTGGATATGCTGGTGTGACTTCAGGGCACTTAAGTGACTGAAACTCTTGTCACAATGTTTACACTGGTAGGGTTTTTCTCCAGTGTGGATACGCTGGTGTATTTTCAAAGCATCTAGACGACTGAAACTCTTGTCACATTGTTTACAGTAGAAAGGTTTTTCTCCTGTGTGGACACGCTGGTGATTCTTTAGATGGCCTGACTCTGAAAAGCTCTTGTCACACTGTTCACAGTGGTATGGTTTCTCTCCTGTGTGGATACGCTGGTGTGTCTTCAGGTTACTGAAATGACTGAAACTCTTGTCACATTGTTTACAGTCGAAAGGTTTCTCTCCTGTGTGGATACGCTGGTGTGACTTCAGGTGACTTAACTGACTGAACCTCTTGTCACAATGTTTACAGTCGAATGGTTTTTCTCCAGTGTGGATACTCTGGTGCTTGTCTAGGTTACTTAAGTGACTGAAACTCTTGTCACATTGTTTACAGTGGAAAGTGTTTTCCCCAGTGCGGATACACTGGTGTCCCTTTAGGTGAAATAAAGCACTGAACGTCTTGTCACAATGTTTACAGATGTGGGGTTTCCTTCCTGTGTAAGTTGTCCGATGAGTGTTCACCTCTCCTGGCTGAGTTACAGTAGTCTTGGTAAGCTGGTGGTGACAGTGTGATCTTGGTTTGTTCGTGTCTTCTTGTTTCTGGCTGTTTAGAGAGCTGTTGATCGTCTGACAGGCGACTGATGAGATCTGGCCATTGCACTGCATTTGGCAGTCCAGGTCATGGTGGCCCCTCTTTGCGTATTTATGAAGGTATACCTGAGACGGTGAGCCATTTGGACGCTCAGTAAAGCTGACCTGAGTCTGGGGATACCTCATTCCTTACAGGAGCAGTGGTTAATTCTCAGAAAGGCTGATATATACATGGACTGTGATGGGTGTGAGTGTAGGCGTTTTGCAGCCTATTTTTCGCTCGCTCACTCACTCAACTTGCTCCTTGAATAATCCTCCTGACACTTTCTGAAATCTTAATAAAAAACGTTTTTTCACACTTTATATAGGCTGAGTTCAGGGCTGATGTCATACACCAAACCATCACCATGCATGACTAACAACACCACTTAGTTCAGGCATAAGGTAAGCAAAACCTACCTTTTTGGTATGCGGTCAGGCTTAGGCTTGGCTCAGGGAAGAGGACGCCCCTGCCATGCATAGTCCACCAAGGGCACCGTTGGAGGTGCGACAAAGAAAGCAGGAAGAGCATCATTCTGTATGAAATAAAGGCGCCGCTGCAGTTTGTGCCTGTGTCCTGAATTTGGCGCAATCTAATAATGTGGTTACAAACGTCGGGTTCAGGGACTACCAGTGATCCAAATGGACCTTTACAGTTCTGTAACTCTGTGTAAAAATGGAAACAAATGGACGCTTATGGACCTTATGGACGTCTATCCAGTTTCTGTGAGCTACTGTGTTTGTGTTCAATTGGGGAATTGTTTTGTTCACAGCACAGATGACTGAGTGACTTACATTTGGCTACGCTGTCAATGCGCACGCAGGAAAAGGCCCTCAATTGTCTTTTGTCCTACTATTACCAATTTACTGAATTTAGGCATTTTGGCTTACTTGGGGTCTACTCAGGTCTGATGCAAGTTGAGAACAGTTGGGAACCAGTTGGGAACCAGGGACTGAAATAACTTCCGTCATGTGATTGGTGATGTTTTAGGCAAAACATCCTGGGCAAAGTAAAGTATACATTAGGCCCTTGGTGACCCAAAACACATTGAGTCAATGGAGCGACATTCTATAAATAGACTATCATGGGAATTTCTGCTTTGTAAAACTCACCCCCAGAATGAGTTACAGCCACATACTGTAGCTGCACTGTACACATTCCTGTCTGGTGCTCTTGAACTCAGGGATATGAGAACCAAGACAGTGAGTGCAGCGTGTAGAGGCATGGAACCACGGCAGCCATGACAGAGTGGAGTCCTGTGGAGAAATGGCGTTTAGCAGAGCACAAGCACCAGACTGAGCACAAGTCACAGCCATAAGCTAGCATACCGGTAGCTCCTGACGACTGTTGCCTGTACACCTACTGATAAGGGAGTGAGAGCAGCGCTTCTTTGATGTATGGCTACCCTTATACGTTCTGAGGATTTGAATTGACGTGTCTTTGAGGTCTATTTCTCACTCTGTGAATGGGAGGAGTCACCAAAACGTCATGGCTCCTGAGAAGCACAGCATCTGGATGTGTAGCTGGAGTCTCCACCAGAGCACCAGGGCTATAGTGAGGGTTCCAGTTCTTTGGAACCACAACAGCTGCATGTGTAGCTGGAGTCTCCACCAGAGCCCTGGGCTGAGGGTTCCAGTTCTTTGGAACAACATTTTCTTCATACAATTTACAATTTACAATTTAGGCATTTAGCAGACGCTCTTAATCCAGAGCGACTTACATTAAGCATGGACAGTAAGAATCTCCACCAGATTCTGGTTCCCAGCCTGATTCACTGGGTTCTGTGATTTGTTTTGTTAAGCGAAGTGACACAACAAATCATGTAACGCAGCAAATTATGCTGGAAACCAGGCTCACAGGGCTCCGATGAGGACAACATGTGTATTATGATAGATTAATTTCTTGATTTTATAAGAATTATAGATATTTCCAGTTTTTTGTAATTCATTAATTATACTAACTAGCCCTTACCCGTTGTGAGATATTTGCCCCCCTCTTGTGGCCGTGGGGGGGTACTGCGCCCGGTGTGTTTGTAATTCACGGATAAATGTTGCATCCTTTGGTATTCTTCTCCTGATAAACTACACGGTTTGCACACATCTCACCATGCACAACGGCGACAGGTAGCCTGTCCACACATGGACCGCTACTTTGCATTCATATTCATGTCATATTGACAGTACAATACCCATTTTTGCATTTTTTAATGCACTAATAAATTCATTATAAATCATTAATGTGTCAAATCGGAGAAAGGGCTCCGTTACGCCCTCCATATAATTATGGTCCATGCCTGTGTGAAAAGTGGGAGTGATTGGGCCAGCCAATGTTGAGATAGTTGAGATAAAGCGCTGTCAGGGACATTCAGACAGACAGACATTCAGACATTCGCTGAATTTTAGTATTAGTATGATGATGATTAATTACTACTAATTACCTGCCACTTATGGTGTCCCCTGTGGCACCCCTGTTATGTAATGCTCAGCCAATCACAGTGCAGAATGGGACACCTTCAAGCCAATCCCAATGGCCAATCACAGTGGCAATTTCAGCACCATACATAATAATGTTTCCTTCCTCAAATTTCCCCGCCATACATGTTAATTTCTCAAAATAGCCCATGCTATTTTGTCAATGTGTCATATGACAAAATATACCGTATAGGTGTTAGTGGTTACAAATACTTCATTATTGATTCATATATACATATGAAATATTGTCAATCAGTAACTGTTGTCGTCACTGTTAATTCCCAGCAATAACAGGGTATTGGACCAGTCACCAGGGAACAATAATTAAATCCATTTAGATTTCTGCCGGCTCGACCGACTGTGTAATAGAAGGTCTCAGGCTGAGCCACATGAATCAACACGCGCTGCTCTCTCTAACGGCGTCCGTTCTCAGCGGAAAGGAAAAGAGAGGCATGTCAGAGATTTGGTGGGTGGGGAGGGGGCAGTTTCTCCTATTTATGGAGGCTCAGCTGGAACGGGCCTGTCCAAATAAACCACAGAACAGAACCGGTGGAAAAATGACACGGAGCGGCCCTGCGGGCCTGTGAGCCTCTGGACGGCACGCTGGGTTTTGGCTCGGACCCACTCAAAAACTGGAACCTATAGAGTGTGTGTGTGCGTGTGCGTGTGCGTGTGCGTGTGTGCGCACGCAGCATGTGTGCCGATATTAATAATACTAATAATTTGTAATGTTTCAATTGGACTAAAGTGTCATCAGTGTTACCAAAATAAGTCTCCTTCATATTTACGCTGACATTGCTGAGACAATTATAGGTCTGATCTGTCTCAGGAAATGACAAAAAAATAAATTAGTGCCTGACATCTGGGTTTTACGGAGCGGGGGGGAAACGGTGTTGAGCTGTTTACAACACAACAAGCTGTTTTTGTGCCATTAATTGGCCTGAAAATAACATTTTTGGAACTGGTGTTTAGTCACCAGTAGGCTACTGTACATCCACAAAAGAACACACATATTTCACTCACTTGCCATGAGGGAAATATTATTGTTTGTTTATTTCCGTAACACGGTCGACAAATAAAAACATGAATGCATTTCAACTGTATAAATAGTTTGATAATTGACACATATTTTGGATTAGATTGCAACCACAATTGCTCCTATATAGGCACATGTTATTTTTCCACTTTAGTCACCAATTTGGTTCCATTTGTATATTCTGGGAGTTACAGACCCATAAGGATCAATCATTTAGCTGGGGTTCTCCTGGGACCTCCTGTGGGTCCCCGGACCTATGTTGAGAACCACTAGACTACAGTCAAAATATGACATCAGTTAGTCAGGGCCCTCAGGGCTAGAACAGAATGATAAACTATCATGTCTTCTGGTTGCTGGTCACTGGCAGGACCCGCTTCACTGCTGGGCAAAATTGTAAACGATGTTATTTTGGTCCATATCCGAGACCGCCTAGACCGGTGGTCCCCAAACTGTTCAGGTCGAGACCCAAAATAGAGATTAGACGTTTACCTGCATGGGAAAACCCCAATAAATTGGGGTTTTTACTTGAGTAGTGACACATAAAAATTGGTCCCGACCCACAAATGGGTCCCACTGTTTAAGAAACAGTGGCCTAGCGCTAGGTGGTGCCTATACTAATAAAAGCACGTCGTAGAGAGTCAATTTACATTGCGAGTGGCATTGGTTTGAATGAGATTCTAGCCATCATGTTGTGATCATCCCCTTAAAACTAGTTCAGACCAAAGTTGTGAGAAGAGACAAAACTATTTAAGCCCAATTTGTACTTCATCGCATAACAGTGTATCTTCGGGCCGTGTTACTGTCATGTGACGGAACGAGATACAATCGCAGTGGTCTAAAAATGTGTGGTTCTCAACCTCTACTGGACCAGGGCCCACTTGGAAATCACTTGACATGGTCATGGCCCACCCACTTATCGCTGGAAGAAATGAGCGGCCTAAAGCCCCTCGCTATAGGGGAGGTGGGGGGTGAAAATCCACCCATCTGAAGGAAACATACTCTTTAGAAATAGAGATTGACCCAGATTTTAACATAACCCAAACAAATTCATTCTGGCTTTGGCCGTGTCTTTGTGAACCCCCAGACATTATCCCGGTATATAAGCAGGTCCTGGAACAGTTCGGCAACACGCTATATTGTGTGTCACGGGCCAGCCTCGACACGTTGGCCTCTTATCACACTGATCTGTCAAGGCGAACAGTAATTACCTCTAATCCCTGGCAGAGGACAGGGCTAATTTGTGTCATGGCTGTCCCTGGGTCATACCCCCCCCCCCCCCCCAACACCACCACCACCAGCCCAAATGTCCATTATCTGTTCTCCCTTCATTAGCTCTGTAAAAGCGCTTTCTGTGGTGACACTGTAGCTTTGTTGAGAGAAGTGACATTGCACAGAGAGCTGAGCTAAGCATCAGCATGACAAGTCCACAGCCACGATTACCATCACCACCCCTGGCTCAGAGATTAACCAGATGCAGACACTTATGGCACACATGCTTGTCATATGGATGGATGGATGGATGGATCTATCTATCTACTGTATCTACAAGCTTGCAACACATCGCATGAAGCAGTTACAACTGGTTTGGGAATGATTTAAAAATTAAAGAAACCAATGAGTAGAATATTTATTTAAAACAAGAAAGAGGTATAACTGAGTGGCTGGCCTTCTTTTCCCTTGCGTCTTATGAACAGTCAGGATCTTTGTAACCTGCCACACACTTTAAAAACAAATTAAAATGACGTATCTTTGATTCACCTCTTGACGAGGTCTGTCTCCATGAAAATATGTTTACTTGCTCTTTATTCTCTAATGCCTTCAAATGATCCCTACAAGTAAAAAATTGTATTTCCTAGGGAATAAAACTGATTTCCATATTACCACACATGTGAGAGGTCCAGTAATCCCCCCTCGGCGTTCACAGCCGAACATCTGATCTCCGTACTTTTGAGTCACTTCCTGGTTCTCCATCCCCCAGTGACGGATCGCTATCCTGGGCTTAGAATTGCCTTCACACGGAGCCCTGGGATGTCTGGATGTAAACATGAGCCTTCCTCATCCTCCTCCCGGCTCCTAAAACAACCTTTTTGCCAAGAGCTTCACATACGCTGCAGAAATGTTGTCAAAACAGTTTCACGTCTTCAGGTTTCATGTATTCGACTCTTAAAATATTGTTTATTCTCAAAATAAGTGGGAAAGGGGCTTTCAATGTGAGATGACAACGCTTCAGGGCAAAACCGCACTGATGAAGAAGTCGGTGTAGGTGGAAATGAATAGGATTGTACTACTTGTACCGAGGTTCTGAAAAAAACTGAAATAATTTCACCTCATTCCAGTCAACGGTTTTGTTCTGTTATGAACATGTAGTCAGTTTCAAATACATTTCTTCTTTACATTGAACCTGGCATCCCCATTTTGCGCATGCCATTTTAGGCTATCATATGAAAAAGAAGAAAGCATGCACACACACACACACACACACACACACACACACACACACACACACACAATTATTTTTGGAAAACCCTAAAAAAAACTGTCGATAGTTGCCGTTGTTGTTGTTGTCTGGGTTTTTGTCACTGTACATTTGCATATGTGAGATTTGTCCTCTCGCATTTACCCATCCTAACTCGGATACATTTGTAACGGTAATTGATATTGTCACTCACACAAGTCACAGAGAGTGACTCACCTTCCGGCTGACAAGAGAAGGACACATTTAGGAGGGACGTTAATGTGCTGCCACGCACGCTGTCAAGAAGAAGATACTTAGTTGAGGAAGAGATTTGAATACATATACCCCTAAAATGGGATTTTTAATGGAGCTTATTTCCTGACCTGCGTCATAAATAGAGGGAGCTGTCACTTCTTGTCTCTCTCAAGCTGATGCGTCCATTTGCAAAACGGATACTTATATGGCGGTTTTTGTTAAGTAATAGTTTTTTAACAGACCCTGGTTTCCTGAACCGTTGGAGAAATGTCTAAATAAAACAGTACAGTACCTGATCAAATGCACTTACAATAGTTTTATTTTTTACTTTACTATATTTCCATTTTTCAATACTTCTACTCATACTTCTACTACTTCTTACATCTCAGTCTCTCAAAGTAAACAATATTGTATGTTTTATGACACTATTTGACAGCTTACGCTACTTATTATTCATACAAAATGTACATTAAGTGATACATGTAGGTGATGTATTCTTATAGGTTAAAAACTACCCAGCAGCGCAGAAAGAAAAATCAGGCCCACATTTACCAGCTGCAACTTTAATTACCATTAACCGTGTAATTAACATGGTTAATGCCCATTAGCATGAACCTTAATTATTATCTTATTTTACTTGTAACAGAGTATTTCTATGAATTAAGCTTTATTGACAGCCGTAGCCAGTAGATGACAAACAACAATTAAAAACGTACAAAACAGTTACAAATAAATACATTTGTTCATAAAACTCTAAAACTCTCGTAAAAAAAAATATATAATGCAAGGGTCCATATGTAAACTGCAGAGTTAACCCATTCTGACCGGGCACCCATTTTGGTGTTAGCATCATGTTATGCTTTAGCTATTGAAAAATAGCAGATCTACAAGCTCATAGCGCGCCACCGAGTGGCGCGCTACGAGCTTGTAGGTCTGCTATTTTTGAAAAAAATCGAAGAACGACTGACATTTTTAGAATCTGATCTCAGGTCAGAATGGGTTAATCAGACCAGTGTGTGTCCGGTGGAAAACCTCGTATGAATCTGATCTCAGGTCAGAATGGGTTAAATTAAACCACTAAAACCTATACTTCGTTGTTCTACTTGACCCTCTCCCGCTCTAAATATCTTCGCCAGAAATATAGCCAATCTGCTATTTTCGAATAATATTTGCCTATGACATGCCCAGACTAGGTTAATGCGATTAAAATTGTACAGTGTAGATTGATGTCCCATATATTGGGGACCATGGTCTATGCATGTCAAACTGGGGGTACTTCACATTAGAATATGTTGGGAATCAGGACTGTAGACAATTACACTATCAAGACAAACACAAAGCATGCAGGATATTTGTGCTCTAGTATTTGTACAATGCAGGCTCTGCAATCAGTGCACAAGGCATTACAGGCTACAGTAATTAATATAACACCAAGCTTTCATAATCTGTCATATTTGGGTCATTGTGGGAAAATATTCCTATACAATAGGAGCAATCGTTCCTTGCAAAATTGGGAGCATGATGAATAACCTATCCGATCGTATTTATATGATGTCTCATTTATACCTTTTTATTTGCGTGGAAATTTGTTACAGAACAAAACTAAATACATTATGTCACTTTAACACATACAAATATCACAGAAATACAAATATTTTCTCTTCGCAAATATTTGGTCTGAACTATAGGATGATCACACCATGACACATTTCCAGCAAAATCATTGTTTTCCTATATGGCCTGGCATGTGCTTCTCTTTTGTGCCGTGAGTCACCTTTTCATAGCGTTTTTTAGACACCCATAAAAGTTTGAATATTATCAACTTTGGCACCACTCCTTCCCTCCCAAGTAGATGTGGTAAGGGTGGGACAATGGCAAATGAAGCCAGAATGTTATATTTGACTCACGACTCAACGTCTCATTGAATCAATGTCTCCCAGAGATTCGTTATTTGATCACTCAGTTCTGCACACAGGTCTGCTGCTCCACACAGGCACACCACACAGTGTTGCACTGTTTTGTCAAGGTTGTGTTTCTGAAGCGTCTGTGCTGTAGTGAGTCGGTCGGTCTGCATGTCTGTCCGTCCACCATTCTTTCACCACTACATTGGTTCCGAAGATATCTTGGAAACTACTGGTTGGATTGCCAGGCATCTTTAATGACCCTATATCGTTTCTAGCTATTAGGACATATTTCCACTTCCTAGTATTTTACTCCCAACTTGAGAGCAAGTACGTGATGTATTCTGGTGGAATTTCCAGTGGAATGTCATGCACCCCATATATGGCCCCTGCTGATTGTGGTTGACCCATGATACTTTCCTCCAACACCCTAAGCCAAAATGTCCACTTTTACACGCAGTATTTCTGAATCTAATTGGCAGATTGACGACACTCAATGAGCACAATGCATGCTGCCCCTATACGATGGCTCCTATACTCAATATGGTGACCGTGTAGTATTTCCTTTTCCCCTGAAGTCAAACGTTCCTCCAAGCTCACCTTTTTTTTGTCAAAGTATACCTGAGAAAGATGCAAACATCATATCTGCCCCCTTACCCCATCCCCTGGGCTGAGAGCTCAACCTGTATCTGCCCCCTTACCCCATCCCCTGGGCTGAGAGCTCAACCTGTATCTGCCCCCTTACCCCATCCCCTGGGCTGAGAGCTCAACCTGTATCTGCCCCCTTACCCCATCCCCTGGGCTGAGAGCTCAACCTGTATCTGCCCCCTTACCCCATCCCCGGGGCTGAGAGCTCAACCTGTATCTGCCCCCTTACCCCATCCCCTGGGCTGAGAGCTCAACCTCTATCTGCCCCCTTACCCCATCCCCTGGGCTGAGAGCTCAACCTGTATCTGCCCCCCTTACCCCATCGCCTGGGCTGAGAGCTCAACCTGTATCTGCCCCCCTTACCCCATCCCCTGGGCTGAGAGCTCAACCTGTATCTGCCCCCCTTACCCCATCGCCTGGGCTGAGAGCTCAACCTGTATCTGCCCCCTTGGCCCTTACCCCATCCCCTGGGCTGAGAGCTCAACCTGACCATCAGAAAAGCCGTCCAAGTTCCAACCTCACTTAACCGGTATTCCATACAGGAATACAGCAACAGCAAAATTGTTTACTTCCACTTTCTCAAATTACAGGAGTTTGTAGTCGAGCTTTAAATAAGAACAGGGGAATTTCTCAGCCCAAATTTCATTAGCTAATGTACAAAACAACATAATACAGACCCTGGGAGTGTATTGCGTTCATGTATTACATCCAGTGTCTTGGCATAGCACCCTCGCCTTCACATTACACCCTTATAATCCTGGGCGTAATATAACCCCGGGGGTGCTACAAATGGAACCGAATGGCCCCGCTATTTCCATTTGTAGCACATGCCGGAGTTACAAATGGATGAAGGAACACTAAGAATTTGCCTGTGTTCTCTCCCCTCTGTGCGTATAAGAGCACGTAATCTCTATAATGGGTTTTGCTGCTCTCACGCCATTAAGAGACATTAACACATCCCCTGCTGAAAGGACAGAGTCGGGTCCCCGGCGACGTTGATAAACGCAGCGCCCCGCGGGCAGCGTGAGCGCCACGTGACCCCGGCAACCTGGACATGGAACTTTATCTCCCCCTCCTGTCCCCGGTTGATGACCTCAACACTCTCTCTCTCTCCCACGTGGCCCTGTCAGCGTGCTGATGATGTCACCCTGGGTTGTTGCAGCGTCTCCCAGCTGATCTATAGGAAGACGAACGGCGTAACCCTGATTAATGTCGGAGGCTCGCCTCCATGGCTTTTTAATTAAAGAACACGTGTGTGTGGGGGGAGCACACGCATACACACAGGCACACACACACACACACACACACACACAGATCATTGATGGAAACATGTGAGAGCAAGAAGAATGTTCTGTAATGGAGACAGTAATTTAAGGGAGAAAAGTGCAAATGAAGCGTTCCTTTATGGGATGACAACATTGACCTTTGACCCCACTGCCCCACAGTGAAATGTTCTTAATTAGAGCTGCATAAATCTGCCTATATATTATGATGATGGAGACATACGAGTATAGCAGGTGTATGAGACAGAGAGTATCAAGTGTAGGATAACCATGCAGTCTTATGCAAAGGTTAAAAATAAATTTAGTAATTACATTTTTTAGTTAAGACAGATTCTATAGGTTTACCTGGCATCCTATAGTTTCCATAGGTTCAATATACAGAGTTATTCATTTTTTAAATATTGTTTAGACTGATGCTAGGTTCTTGGTTTGTGGCCAAGATTACTGACGCACGACACACTGTCTCTCTGCATTCCATGTATGTGTTTACCTTGCTTATACTGTAAGTCTCTCTGGATAAAGAGGGTCTAATAAATGCCTAAATTGTAAGGAGACATTGTGTACCAAGTGTATGAAGGAGACACAGTTGTACCAGGATGAGAGGAAGAGAGAGATTTGTTGGTGTCATACTTCCAGCAATCTTCCAGTGATTGGGATTAAAGGCTTTATTGTCAGAGACTCAGAGCTTGGCGGAGGTTTCATTGTGTCAGGCGTAACAGACACAAAGCCGCTCTCCTCGGAGGAGCTCCATTCTCCTTTCTGAACAGGCTAATAAGGTTTGTGACAGTCTGGAGACACCGTTTAGGTCTGGCAGGTCCCGACACACACAGACAGGTCTATTTTTATTTGTGTACATATTTCGGAAACAACATGAGTAAAAAAAAAAAAAAGATAGTCCAGAGTTCATAAAGATGTATTTAGTAAAGACGGAGTGGAATTAAATCCGGGCTGAAACTTATTTATTTTTTACGTAGCCTAGGCTATAAACATGTTCCCGAATAGTTGATCATCTGCTGATCAGTGATCATACATCAGGTCACATTGGAATGTAAGTTGTGAGCTTGCCTTTTGAATATGCTATATTTTAGAAAAGTTTATCAAAAAATATATAGTGTAAAAAATAAAAGGACCTGTATACAAACTCT
Source organism: Protomyctophum bolini (assembly GCF_963924005.1). Taxonomy (NCBI): domain Eukaryota; kingdom Metazoa; phylum Chordata; class Actinopteri; order Myctophiformes; family Myctophidae; genus Protomyctophum; species Protomyctophum bolini. The sequence continues at coordinate 34,471,018 of NC_137877.1, read as the reverse complement.
ATGTTTGGTAGTAGACGATGAAGGAGGAAGTTGGTGGAATGGTGTGTGTGTGTGTGTGTGTGTGTGTGTGTGTGTGTGTGTGTGCGTCAGCCGTGTGACCCGGGCTAATAATGCTTCTCTAAACCAAGTGGCATGACTGGGCACGGTGCGGCAGGCTGAGTGCACTGGTAAAAATAAAGGAAGGTGATTGGATTGTGCCGTGGCACAGCTTGTACCAATCTCCTGAGTTAATGAGAAACCTCTCCTTCCTGCCTGGTTGCATCTTTCCCCCGGCCCCCCAATGGAGGACGGATGCTTGAGGGGTCTTCTGCAGATGCTACGAGCGGAGGACCTTGTGGTCTCGCTCGGAGGGGAACAAACAAAACCTCGGGAACCTTGTTATATGCACCAAAATAACTGGGCAAACATCCTTTTGGTTGGCAACTTAGATAAATGCTCCAGCACACTGCATCTGTGGGTGGCTAATAGGGAATTGTTGTCGCTCGGTTAAAATAACAATTGGCGGATTTGTGTTGTTTTATGTAGTGCTATGTTGAGTTATTTTATAGTATAAAGTATGCCACTGTTTTAGGCACGTCATCATTTGCAAATTATTCAAAATACCAGATCTACGCTTGCCTGTTTTCACTATTTGGTCATGCATTAACCACTTTCAGCCCTCATTCTTGGCCGATTCTATACTGTATATGTTTTTCTTCTTTCTTTTTTTTCATAAAATATCCAATCTTCATGCTTGCAACATGATATAATGCAAAAAGGTATCTGCTCAGGCTTATTGTTTTCAGAGATACTTTCAGGGAATTTCTGCTTCATTTGGATAGTCAGTGAACACAGAGACAGAGGGGGTTACATGCGGCAAGAATCCTCAGGGCGGTTTTGAACCCGGGTAGCTGCTGGAAGTACTTGATAGCATGATTTATGTGGTATGTGTGCACTTACCAGGTGAGCCACCGGGGGTGCCCCGGATTCAGTCATTTTGGGTCGCTGGTCGTAGCGTTCATAATGACAACCACCCAAGTGGCCGACATCCTCATATTAGTTTGTGGAGCGGACGGCAGCAGAGAGAAGAGGAAGCAGCGGCATGTGAAGAAAGCAGAGAATTGGACTAGACTGCCGAGATGGGGGTGGTGGGGGGGGAATGTTGGCCAGCCGGCTCCGTTATAGCGAGCGTGACCGGATAAAAAACATGGCCGTCCTTCAGCCTGAGGCAATGCCAAAGCGCTGTTAGGCCTGCGCGCCAACGTCCGCAGCGATACCCCCAAGAGCAACAGCGCACGTTTAGGGAAAAAATAAACACTGCCATGAGTGATCGCTCAGGCCGCTGGAGCGTTTATTATGGTGTAACGCTAAGCTCTCATCTGTTCTCCTTTTTCTGTTTCTCTCCTTTTTTCCAGTCTTTTCCTTTTTAGACATCTGTTTGGAAGTCTCCCCCTCTCCCATGAAGGATGGAGGGGAGGGGAGTTTGGCGTGTGTTGAGGCAACAATAGCATCGCGTGATCAAACAAACTCTGCCATGTTTGATGCAGCTCAGATAAAGGCCGAGATGAGATCTAGGCAGATGGGGTTTAGCTTTGTGTTCGGTTTCATCCGACGCATGTGCCCAGTCACAATCCAGCGCATCATCCCTGCTAATGTTTCATTATGGTTGTGTTTCTTCACCCAAAACAGAAACAGAATGTATCATTTTGAAGGCATCCGTCAGCAAATAGAAAGCAGAGGTGCTGATGAGCCGCTTGCAGTGAATCATTGTTCATCATTACTGAACGCTCTATCTTGAGTTGAACACAATCAAAATATAATATATATATATATATATATAATATATACTTTTGATATTTCAGCCTTCTCTCTGTGTGGCGGCATCGCATCTTTCATTCCTCCTCCCTGGTATCTCCTGCTGCACGGTGACCTTCCAAGGTGTTTTTTAAGTGGTGTTGGAAGGTGGAGAAGCCTGCAGCGAACCCCCCCCCACCCCACCCCACCCCACCCCCCCGTCGTATTAGCCGATGAGGCGCCTGACAAATGTTGCAGTACACGACGCGCCGGCTTCTATTAATCTCCCAAACGATGCAGGGCCCTAATGGGAAGCGGGGACTTGAAGAGAGGACATGGGACGCTCCCCGGTTCTCCCTCCAAGACATGGCCGGAGAGGAGAGTAATGTGTCATCGCTATCAGATTACTCCTCTCTCCCTTTACCTTATTTCCTGGCAGTGTGGACACCCCCTCAGAACACCAGATTTATTTCACCCCTGGCCAGAGTTAATTCTCTCTAGTAGTAATCCATCTGAGTTTCTCTTCCTCTCCTTCGCTTTGCCTTCGTTTAGTAGCATTTTAATCTCTCTCCTTTTTCTGGTGACATCCATAACTCTTGCTCCTCTTCCCTTTGCTGAGATTATGTAGAGAAAATGTCCAGGAAAATAAATTAACGATGTTTTCCTGCCACACGGGCACTTTCAGATATTAAAAAGTGTCACCCGAATATTGTGCCACGTAGCGTTGCAACATTCAATCAAACTATAATACAAAAGTACCATACAGTATATATTTTAATAAAATAGTTGATTTTCTAAAATAGCATGAATAGCCCGAACTACAACTTCACATTTTATAACATGACATGTTGTGAGCTTGGAAATCTGCTATATTTAATTATGTGTATGATGAAGTATACAACAAGGCTTAAGTGGTAAAGGTTTTCATGTCCATTCATACATCTACGGCATATTTGTATATTAAAAACACACTTCTTGATTATTTGATTAATAGAAAAGGTAACTGAGAAGAACATAAGAAGATAATCGATAGCTGCAGTGGCCTTCACACGAGGTGATGTCTGACTCTGACTCTTGCACTGTCCATGTGCGCTCTCCAAGCACCACGCATGTTTGCTGGGTCAGCTTGGAGGAGGGATCACATATTGGCAGATCAGTGAGCTTCAGACCAGCCGCACAGATAGGGTTGCAAGCTATCGGGCGTCCCAGACTTCCCAGCATCCCTTGCAAGCCATAATGACCCCTGCATGGCGTGGAACTCCCCTTCGGACTGCCCGCTCCACGCCGCTACTGCGGTGGGCTTGAACCGAATCCCAGCAAACCACCGGAGACATGGGTGGAGGTGGAGGTGGAGGAGAAGGAGGGGAGGGGGGGGGGGGGGGGGAGTTCAGCCAATGTCCCAAGGGGAGGAGAACCATGTGTTCTCATCCATATGGCTTACAGAAGGAAATGCAATAACAGTGTTTCAGCAATATAGACAACACAAAAAAGTCTCCCAGTCAGCGACTCCTGCCTTCTGCAGGTCTGCTGAGGACTTCAATATCACTTCACCCCCACCAACCCCACCAGCCGGCCTGAACCCCCCCACACCTCCTGCTATACACGCCTCCTCTCCTCTCCTCTCCTCTCCTCTCCTCTCCTCTCCTCTCCTCTCCTCTCCTCTCATTACCACCACACTGATGCAACCGCACGGAAACAAAATCTTTCTATTCGATCGGTCCTGGGCCGACAATACAGAGGAGTGGTGAAGCATTGAGCGTGACGCTCACAAAACTGCACCTGAGAGTAATACAGTACACCCCTCCTCACTGCCGGTACACACTGGTTTGCTCTCGCTGCATTTCCGGGTTCCTGCATAGTACACACTACACATGCTGTACTTTAGTTACCTTTTGACATACCTTTACTTAATTTGATTATTTCCATTTGATGCTATACTTCCTACTTTTCCACTCCACAACATTTCAGAGGGAAATGTAAAAAATAAATAAACGTAATGTTGTCACTGTATGTATGTTCTGTATGTTATGTTGCGTATGTTCATGGTGTTGATACTGTAGTTGGACTTTTATCTGTGAAAGGCCACTTGTGTAAATGTCAGGAGCAGATGGGAGACGGTGAACGTGGCATTTGCTGACACACTGGGTGGACAAGTGCAAGCCTGTAAGAACCTGCCGCGTAACTCGATTACTTGACCTCCCGACCCCAGACTTGATTTCTGGAGGACCAGGTGAAGTAGCAAGAGTGTGTTCCTTCAAATGAAGGTCATGCCAGCTTTGACACCGTGTCCTCGGGTCTGGAGGGGGGAAAAGGTACTGCGGCCATGCAGTGTTGACCTTCAGCCACTCCAATGCACAGCAATGTGTTTCCCTATACAGTCTGTCTGTTTAGGGTCCCTATGTCTGACTGTCTGTTTAGGGTACCAACAGGTGACAAAGTGGCGCTGTTGAGCTTCACACTGTGCACAGGTGCATGATGGAGAGCAGAGTTTTTAGCAGCCATTCAGCGCAGGCACACCTGAGTGTCACGAAGATGTCAAAAGCCGCTCGTCAAAAGCCGTCTCTTCCGGGTTTTTAGACAGCTGGTGGATGGAAATTAATTCTGCCACGTGGGTGCAGCTTAATTTCCATCCACCAGCTGTCTAAAAACCCGGAAGAGACAGTAGTACATTGACATCAAAATATACATACAATACCAAACGTACAAACGTAAAAGTACTAATTTCAGATTTCCCCTTTATAATGCTTCTTCTTATTGTTATTCTATTGCGTTAGAATGTAGATTGGCTATTTTAAGTATAAAATAGGACTTAATTGGTTAATATATGTTTTGAAAATACAGTATATAATGTTTTCAAAAATACTAAAAGTACAAATTTGCCTCTAAGATGTAGTGGATTAATTCTCAAGGAAAGTATACTGTAATATAGCTCAGAATCTTACAGCACTATAGAGTTGGCCTTGAACCAATCTGAGAAAGCATCGGCAAAAAGTAAAGAAACAACAGCGCCCTCTTTTGGAGGTCGATGCCGACTCCAAGAGACTAGCCTTGAACAAACGTCATTGATGGCTGCAACAGAAGCTGCTGCTTGGCTGCGCCTCGCTGCCCAACTATTTCTTCTTTGCTCACTTGATGCAATTACGTTTGACATTTTAATGTCACCTCGTCCAAGAAGTCAGACAGGACCCGATGTGATATTCACTCATCATTTTCCATATTGGCTTTTCTTTTTTTTTTTTTACAGCTGTCGCCCAGTTTAACTTTAATATACGGACCAATTTGGCCCTAATTGAAGATCTGCTCTCGTTCTGTATTGATGGATTACAGCAAATGTGGTGTCAGGGGCTGACTGTGTCGTGTTTCATGTCAGAGCCATCATCTATTTTATCACTGCTTTTTTTTTTTTTTTTTTTTTTTTAACTCATGAAGCTTTGGTGAAAGTTCAATAAGAAAGATCTATCAATGCTTTCATTCAGCTTCTTTTTTCCTTTTTTTCTGGGGAAGTCCACTATGTCACTTCTATTTTCCCATGCTGTCAATGCTGGCAAATCCTTTCATTCCCAATGCTAAGCAAGTAAGCATGATCACTCCTAGCCAGTCACACTGGTTAAATTAGCAGGCGATGGTTCTTAACCCATTCTGGGCGGGCACCCATTTTGGTGTTAGCACTATGTTATGCTTTAGCTATTGAAAAATAGCAGATCTACAAGCTCATAGCGCGCCACCGAGTGGCGCGCTACGAGCTTGTAGGTCTGCTATTTTTGAAAAATCGAAGAACGACTGACATTTTGAGAATCTGATCTCAGGTCAGAGTGGGTTCATCAGAGCAGTGTGTGTCCGGTGGAAACCTCTTATGAATCTGATCTCAGGTCAGAATGGGTTAACTTCTTCCACTATCACCCCACATTTAGTCCCTTATTGTATTTGGCCGGATCTTTCTTCTTCTTCCACCAAAAATAGCAGTTCAGGCTTAACCGTGCAGTTGGTTTTCGCAAAACTTGGCTATATGGTCGAGGGCTATAACAAATAGTGAAGACGCGAAGCCCACGCCCATTGGCCAAAGGGTGACGCTATAGCACTGCACATGTGTCTGACTTTTGACCTCTGACCTTTAGATCTCCCATCATTTTGAATTATATAAATGATATTCTGATTTATATTTTGATTATATTGATTACATTGTGTATTTATACTGTGATAATATTCCCTTGGAAGTCCTTAGTAGCTGTCCCTCTTTTATTTTGTGTACCCCAGGTGTGATTGAACGCTGGGAGCTGCTGCAGGCTAAGGACCTCAGCAAAGGGCTCCGCACCAAGCAGAACCAGCAGCAGTGGCAGCAGCTAAACTCTGACCTGAACAGCGTGTGGACGTGGCTCTGTCAGACCACGGAGCAACTGGAGGAACAGCGGAGGCTGGAGCTCAGCACCGACCTCCAGATCATAGAGCAGCGCATCAAGAAGCTCAAGGTAACGCAATACTCATTTCACTAGTTGGAATAAACACACCATTGTGGAAAGGTTTAAAGGTTTTATTGAATGAGAGAATGAAGTGATGAGGAGAAGAGTGATGATGAGGAGGAGAGCGAGGCGTGGGTTCCGGGGGGGGTCGCCGACCCTGAAGTCTTTGGGGAGGGGGTCGTGTGGCGGTCATCCCGCGGTACACGTGGGGGCGTGACCGCGTGTCGGTCAGCCCGCGGTACGCTTGGAGGCGTGATCCCCCGTGGGAACTGTGAGGAGGTGAGGAGAGATGGAGGAGATGGAGCAGTGGAGATGCTGCTGGTCTTGAGGTGGTGATGGGGATGGTGGCGGGATACGAAAAGCATAGAGGATGCTGGGTTGTCTGGGGCGGGTATAAGTAGGCTCAGGTAGATTGTCATGGAGGGCGGAGGATGGCGTGAAGGTATGGTCATGGTGTGTTACTCCGCCTCCTGAACATCAGTTGTTCCAACTCCATTTCATAGTGCCTCTCTTTGATCTTTGATAGTGCCTCATTTTGATCTTTGATCAAAATGCACGAAACTTCCTACACGTGAACTTTGGACCAATATCTAAAAAATAGTGTCTCACTTTTGTTTTGCACAACCCACCTCCCCAAACAAACAACGAAAAAATGTAAAAAGCGAAGTGCTGGTAGGCAAGATAAAGTACATTCAGAAATGATCAGTCTCACGTGTGTGTATAGAGTAGCACCTGACGAAGACGACATGGCAAAATTTGTCTTGCAGAATAAAATAATGATGACTCATTATTGGAGTGTGCAGCCCCTTCCTGAGAGAAGCAGTGTGAGTTGTTCTTTTTATCCAAGTTGTAGAATACAATGTACAATGGAAATATCTCTCCAAATCACAGTGGCCCCTTTTCCACCAAAAGAACTTTGGTTCTAGAACTGGTTCTGTTCTATATTCTTGGAACCTTGGTGCTTTCACGGAACCGGTGGCCATTTTGGGTTCTGAACCAATTCATTTTCAATGGAAACACTCTGAACTGGTTCAATATTAGGTGGGGAAAAAAATAACCAAACTGGTTCAACCCCGGTAGGGCTAATTGTGTAATTTATAATAACGTGTCCCTTTAACCACTTTGTTTACTGGGAGTTTCCTATTTTCCCTCTACAAAACATATCTCAGCAGAAAATAGTCAATCTACAAGCTCACAACCGTGCAGATTTAGCTGAATATTCACCTAGGACGAGTTTCACAGTTTCCTAATCTGACCACATTTTGAAAGAATGTCCCGCTGTGTTCTCGGTCCGCGCAAATATTGTGCAATGATTTATTCAAAAGGTTGAGAAAGTGATTCTTCCGTCAGTTTATATGCGATTATACAGTAAGCCTCGGCCCTCTGGCGGAACCCAGTCAGGGGCTTTGAAATGCACTGCATGGTGTGGAGACGGAATATTATCAACACTTTATATCCATTTGCATTTTAGTTATTTTTCTCATTTCTTTTGCATTCTCCTTCACTTGAACTTGAATGTGATTTTGAGCAGTTGCCAGATACTTGGGCCACTGGCGGCCCATTTCAGCCTCATGTCCTGAGGTGTTGAGCACCGCCGCGTATCGCCAGCCTAGCATATAACCTGGTTTCCATGTGACTGCTCATCTATTCCACTGCCAGCTCTCTCTATTCACCATCTGACAGCTGTCCTGTCCTCAGTGGTGGACAGCAACCAAGTGCATTTACTTGATTACTGTATACTTGGTTACTGTACTATTTTTCTTCTTGCAGTAGCATCTGTAGTTTACATGAATATTGTCGCTGTCGGGTCAAAAACCAGAAATCTCTTTTTGTATTTTTCCGTACATTAGCGCCCTACTCGATCATACGTACGTACTACAGCGTCATACGAATGCAACGTCACATTGTGACACGTTGCAAGCTTGTAGCTCTGTCATTTTCACAATGTTTTGTTAAAAAATGTCTAAATTGCAATACAGCAATTTAAACGAAAATGTACTTTGTAATCTGTACTGTAACTCACGCTTAAAAAGCATGTACTCCAGTCCACTACTGTACGCCCAACTGAATTAGAAAAGTGCATTTGGTACTTGGATCAGCGTTTAGGAACTCACTGCCTCTAGCTAGGGGTGAGAGGTCATTCCACAGCTTGGGAGCCAGGAGGGTGCCACGACTTGACAACATAAACATGTCTAAATGGGTCCAAGTTTATTTCCTGCCGCAGCATTTGTGGATATCAGTTGACAGGAAATAATCTTGGACCCAAGCTGTTCCCGTAAAGCGGTGCATGTGACTCCACTGACGAGGTCCATTGTCTTGTCAGTGTAATCGTCTGTCTCTGCAGCGTGCATGTTCTAATCTACAAAGACTGCTCTAAGGCAGCAATGATATGCAGTTTGCAACATTATAGCGTGGCGTGGCGGCTGCCTTTCTTAGGGCATGTGGTTCTCAACCTATGGGCGGAGGACACTGGTGGGCTATGAGGGTATTGCAAGTGTGCCCAAATAATTAGCAAAACACTATGATTTTAAAATGATGTAAAAAACAATATGTAACAATAACAACAATATGCCTTTCCCTACTAAAACAGGATAATGCTGGCCGTTATACAGAGGTAAACAAAACATTTGTTGACCCTATACACATTTTTGAGTGGTGCAGCCACTTTAACAGCCTGAGCGGCAAGGACGGAGTTGCGTTATTTTCCGGTGGGACGTCATCGAAAATGTTCCACCCCATTTTAGCTGTCGAGATCAAAAATCTTAAAACGTGAATTCTAAGAAAAGATTATGTGTTAGACAGCCCATCGCGGTCCCATCGCTAGTCTCGTTAGAATGAATCATACCTCCCGTTGTTGTGTTTTGGCTACATCTAGCTGCTTCAGCCACATCCGGGATAACATCCGGTCCATCGCTAATGTGCTCCACTGCAATAAATCGCTGGGCGCTATGATTTAATGGATTAAATAACCTCGGGCGTTCGGGGTGTTTTTAATGACCATCAATGTCCCTATGTATGTCCCTATGTCCGTTTAGGGTACCAACAGGTGACAAAGTGGCGCTTTTGAGATTCACACTGTGCACAGGTGCATGATGGGAAGTTGAGTTTTTTGGGAAGCTGAGAGTTGGAAGCACTTTTCCTGCTTCTTATTTTCCCCCTCTGTTTTCGTTCTTTTTTGTGGGTGGTTGGGGATACTTTTATTCCACACCTTTTTAAAAGCTCTGTACATTTTATTGGTTTAAATAGAATGTTATCAATATGACCTTTAAATCCATATAGCTCTGCAAAGCTGAGAAAGTCTACTGGTTCTTTGAAATTCTGAAACGGCAACGCTTGCACACTTTCCAAACTTTTCATCAGACATGCTGATGATGACTCAGCAATATATTTATCCCCTCAATCCCTTTTCAAACGCACGCACGCATGCACGCACACATGCACACACACACACACACACACACACACACGTGCGAGCTACATTTTTAAATATGTTTTTGTGGCATAAGATTATTTGAAATGAAGGGGTTGGATGTCTTTCACACTGAGTATAGTGTGTTGGGGATAATCTGGTTGAAGCAGCTTGTCTCAGCTCATACAATATATTTCATTCTTTTCCACATGCCTAGATTTATTTAATGTTTGTTGCGTTTGTGCGTGCGTGCATGTGTGCCCTTCATGAATGTATTTATGATAAATCCATAAAACAAAACTGAACGGACTAATACCAATATTCAACATTCTATATCAAAGTGATTCTCGATTCAATACATAGGATTTCAGCATGATCTACTCCAGTCTTGTGGCATGAAAGCAGAGTAGCCTATACATTTAGTAAAGAGCTTTTATAATTGTAAAGGTTTTATCAACTGAATGATGTACTGTAATACACAAAGGAAAATCCACGACAAAATGTACAAAACTTTTTAACTTCTGACTGAGTCTGACATTTACTTTTTCTCACTCAGTTACGAGAACAATACATTCAAGTAAAAACTGCTGTAGAATAAATACAATTGGTAAGCTTAGGCTATAGTGGGGTTCCGTCTACAGTTTTCATTTACGATTTCACTTTTACTACAACCCAGATATAGCACCCAGATATATATTTATTTTAAATTCAACTAGATTTTTTGACACCCCTAATTACTGTTACATATACTGTAACATTACTTTTACATCATTGTTACATTACTTTGCCAGAACATTTACACTATTGTTCCAATAATGTCTTGTTTATAAGGCTGTGTTAGAGCAATCTGTAATGTCTTTTAAGGACAAAGTAGACGCCGACCGATCTATCCAGAGCTGTTGTCCTCTTAAATTGTGTTTGTCACCAACATGCCGTGGGTGAGAGATGAGGCGCGGCGACCCCACGGGATGATTACAAAACATCATTTGAATCCTTGCCATCAGACACTAACTGTTTATGACCGTTGCCGATTGGTTCCTCTCCTCTGAGCCGGCGTTTTCCTGCAGACGCAAGGTGTCACCCAGATGGGGCAAATCGTGTTTTGCCAATTGGCTGTGCGTCACCACGGCCCTCAGACTTCAGCTTTGATCAAGCCTCAGGGCCGATGACGGGAGCAAAGTGCTGCGACCGGCTGCCCGCCTCGCCTCACACGATGCGATAGCTGTCAGACGGCAAAATGATTTGTTATGCAAACCATTATTCATATGTGACAAGATGCAGTGTGGCTACTTTGGTATATTAATGGCCCTTCACACTGGACGGGCTTTATTAATGCTGACAGACACACCTTCTATATACCACATCCACTGTGCCGGGCCAAGCAAGGTGATTCATAATGAGAAAGAGATGGCGATTGAATGCGTGCGTGTGTATGTGTGTGTGCGTGTCAGCATCCATGCGCACGCCACGCATGCCATGTCCATGCGCACACAGGTATGTGTGTGTATGAGATGCTACATCTCAAGGGGCTTATCAGGGGCCAGGGGTCTCCCCCTTTGTCAGGGGGTCCCTGACTACAATATTGTTTAAACTTGTGTAACTGTTCCATAGATTTTATAGATAGATAGTGCTTGTAGATCTTCTAGGCCTACAGTAGGGTTCAAGTGGTTAAAAAGGTTCTTATTACTCAAAGATTTACCTGTTGTAACTCTGATGACCCCCTAGGGGTTTAAGTGAAGTATTCATTTGTCTGGCGCAGAAGTATAACATATTGGAAAAATGGACATACTCAAGTAAGCAAAACATTACCTCAATGGTATACTTGCGTAACTGTAGTTGTAGAATAATTTCCTCACCTGACGCCGTTTTCCTGTTCCACCTCCGCCCCTTTGGTTGGAAGGTGAATACACACACTACAGGTGGCAGGAAATGAAGAAGACCTTATACATGTTCCTGAACATGCTTCCAAAAACCGGTTTTCATGGCAGATGTCTGGTAGATGACCCTGGTAGAGAAACATGCACTCGTGCCGTGCACAACACAACTGTGCACGAGAATGGAGCACATGTGTTTATGAACGTGTGTGAGTGTGCAACTGTGCATGTGTGTGTGTATATAAATCACACAGATGCTTGATGAATTGAATACACAGGACCGCAATGGAATCCGAATCAGAATAATCTTTGTCGTCACATCACAAGTTTTAGCAAGTCAAAAAGTGGGTGAAATTAGTTTCTGTGCATAGCTCTCATCGTGTTATTTTTCCAAGAAAAGAACAGGGGAGGGGGCATTATTGTATAACTAGTAACTACTCTGTGTTTTTTGCAAACTGATAACGTATTCAATCAATCAATACACAAAAATGTGATTCTCTCTCTCTCTCTCTCTGTCTCTCTCTCGCTCTCTCTCTCATACACACATGCACACAGAGACAGTACCTAAACAAAGTCGCACACATGCACAGAAATGTATTTCTCCCTCTCTCTCTCTCTCTCTCTCTCTCTCTCTCTCCGGCACACACACACACGCTCACACGCACGCACACACCTCAGCACGGAACAGAGGGCGTATAAATGCTTCACATTCATGCGGGACGTTTACAGATCGCAGCAGGTTTCAATCTGAAGATGTAGGATTTAATGAGAACAGGCAGTGCTTGGCTGGGGGACGCAATGATGTCCTGATGTCCATTTAGCTGCAGCTTGGACCAGTAGAGAGAGAGAGAGAGAGAGAGAGAGAGAGAGAGAGAGGAGAGAGAGGAGAGAGAGAGAGAGAGAGAGAGAGAGAGAGAGAGAGAGAGAGAGAGAGAGAGAGAGAGAGAGAGAGAGAGGAGAGAGAGAGAGAGAGAGAGAGAGAGAGAGAGAGATGAGAGAGAGAGAGAGGAGAGAGAGAGAGAGAGAGAGAGGAGAGGAGGAGAGAGAGAGAGAGAGAGAGGAGAGAGAGAGAGAGAGAGAGAGAGAGAGAGAGGAGAGAGAGAGAGAGAGAGAGAGAGAGAGAGAGAGAGAGAAAGGACTCAGCAGAAGGAGAGAATAGAGAGAGTGATGGAGAAGGACTGAGAGGTGTATGAAGGGAGAGGGGAGGAGGGAAAGAGGGTGAAAGTGATAAACTCAGCAGTAGGAAGGAGTGAATAGTGTGATGCACGGTCACCACGGTAACCTAGTGACATTTCCATCAAGCTCCCATGACCTGATGGAGGACGCACTGTCACTATAAAGGAATGGCGAGAGAGAGAGAGAGAGAGAGAGAGAGAGAGGGGAGAGAGAAGAGAGAGAGAGAGAGGAGGATCGGAAGGCATGCAACAAGAGTCAGGCATTGCGAAGACATTAGTGTGTAATGTATAAGAGCACGTACTCTTCATCCATCTCTCCCTCCAGTCTCACTATCACTCCATCCCTGGGGAGAAGGTTTTTATGCTCTGTTCGTACAATGGTAGCCTATTGCGCCGGAAATAGCTGATCTACTATAGGAAAGCTGAGAGGGAGACAGTGAGAAAATGTGAGAGGGAGAGAGAGAGGGAGACAGTGTAGGAGAGACAGGCGGTATAATATTGAGAATGAGACAGTGTAGGAGAGACAGGCGGTATAAAGCTGAGAGGGAGACAGTGCAGGAGAGACAGGCGGTACTGAGAGGGAGACAGTGCAGGAGAGACAGGCGGTATAATATTGAGAATGAGACAGTGTAGGAGAGACAGGCGGTACTGAGAGGGAGACAGTGCAGGAGAGACAGGCGGTACTGAGAGGGAGACAGTGTAAGGGAAGCAGTGAGTACTGAGAGACGTGTAGGGGAGACAGGCGTTAGGAGAATAAACAAATGACGGAAGACTGTAGTGGGATCCGATCTCAGGTCAGTCATGCTAACAGTACATGTGGTTAGATGTTTATATACTATAACACAGTAAAGCCCCTCTGAGAATATTTAGGAAGACAGGAATCCACTCAGCCAGTTAATTATCACATCAGTCATAATATCACTCCCGCATGTTATCTCTCTCCCCCTCTCTCTCTCTCTCTCTCTCTCTCTCTCCTAAAGAAAGTTGGAAATATATATGGGAGAAGAAATACGTACATATTCCATACAGCATTATGGAATATGCGCGTGTGTGAGAGTGAGAGAGGGGGGGGGGTGTATGAGGAAGGACGAAGTGGAATGAGATCTTTTTTCTCTCGTTCACCAGATGGAGTGATTCATCTTGCTGGGTTTGGAAGTGACAGAAATGTAACCTAATGAGCAGATATTCCATCTGCATGTAGAAATGGACTCAAACAAATGTGTGAGTGCGCTGCACGGCGTTGCGCGGGGCAGGGGGACGGATGGATGAGAGATCCTCTCCACTCCTTCTTCTGCTGGTTTAATCTCCTGTTCAATCATCTTCTGTCTCCACAACCTCTGTGTTCTACACCCAATGGGGACCTGTCTGTCTGTCTGTCTGTCTGTCTGTCGGTCGTGACGTCCATGCACCAGTGTAGGACTGTGCTTACAATGACGCATGCCATGTTAGAGTGTGTTTGTGTGCGTGCGTGCGTGCGTGTGGGTGGGTGTGCGTGAGTGTGTGTGTGCGTGCGTGCGCAGGTATATATATGGTGTATAACGTGTGCAGTGTCAGAGCATCTGGGTGTGTGACAGGGTGTGTTGATGAAGGCAGTGGCACAGAGACGCTGTGGTGCCTGTTGGAGGAGTGACATATTGAACATAAAGACTTTGGGGGAACATTCAGAGCCTCACAGCCATAAAACAACAGGCGCACAGCAGTGTCAGTGTCCTCTCTTCCCAGTCACCGTGCACATCAATCCTTGGCCCCGCTGCCCGGGGGGCACCGACACATGTCACCAGGAAAAATGCAATGTCAAAACAATGTCACGTAGAGCTGCACTCTATCCTGGACCACTTTACACGGGATGATAAGTTTAACCACGAGAATTTCTCCCAACTCTTTGTCTGTCTTAAAAAAGAAAACTGTCTTTGTGACTTGCTGTCACAAAGACATGCTGCCCATAACTCTATTAGAGTGTGAGAATTGAACCAAATGTACACATTGCGGCTTACAGGTCCATGTGTGTGACAAGTTGAAACATGAAGTTGACATTTTAAGTGTTATTTTTATTTTTATTTTGTATTAATATTTAAAAAGAAATCATTCTACTCGTTGTCATTCTCCATAACATGTTCGCTGACTTTCAGGCCCGCAGCACAACTTAAACTTTTAACTTTTGTCCAGGCCAAACATCTCTCCCCGCTAACCAGCGGTCCAACTCAAATAGCAAATTAATCATTCCTTCTGCATCAGTCTCTCCACCAGGCGAACGGTGGAAAAAAACTCAATTAATTCCACTGCTTTGCATGCTTCATTTTTAATTATCGCTGCGTTAGCATTGATAGAGTGTACATGGCGTGCAGGTGTGACCTGTTGCCCTCTCACTTTTTTTTAGTTTAATTAGCACCAGCCTACCAGTAGCTGACAGTCACACAGAGGACAATACTGTGACACATCATGAGGAGTAGTAGGAGGAGTAGTAGGAGGAGTACTCCAGTATAACTCCAGTACAAATTTCACAGAGCAACCTTCACTTATAGTGGAGTCATATTTGACGAGGAGTATCTATAATATATTTTGACTCAAGTACAGATGTTGAGTTATTTGTCCACCACTGGCTCGAGCAGTGTTGGGGATAATGGCGTTGACAAGTAACACTACTGTAACCTGGCATGGCAGAGATTGAGAGAAGACGAAGAGGTTATCCTTTAGTAAGGCTGTGGAAGTATTCACACTATTTGGGGATTTATTGGTGAAAAGAGGAGACCGCCATGAGTATGCAAATTAGCAGTGGTGAAGCCCAGCACAGCTCCACAACGCCCCGGGTATAGGCTGCACTCCTGATTTAATGTTTACCAAACATAATAATACAGACAGCTCATTCAGTGTTGTTGGGTTTTTTTCCACTTCGCTTCTCAGTCTGGCTGTCATACTGTTTGAGCTGGATTTCCAAACGTCATCAGTTAAGTGACTCAAATTTCATATTGGAAGGTTCTGTACCGCCCCGACCAAGCTCGTTCCCTGCCTTACTCTGCGAAGAGAAAAGCCTGACTCACTCGCCATTGAGGCCAGTGCATTTTCACCCTCCCTGCCCAGGTTATAGACAGGTGGGTAGGCAGGCACTTTTACCACAGTGCCATTCGAGCCCAGTATACTTTAAATTAATTTAAAATGTATATAAACCTTATCTACAGTATATAGTATACGTTAAATATACAATAAGCCTAAAGAGTGCAGTGTATTATGCGTAATGAACCTGCGGGCTCTCCATCCAGGTGTGTCCAGTGTGAATCATGTACCTCTTAGAGCAGAGAGCATCTTCATTCAGCTGCATCCACTTACAGTCTCTCTCTCTCTCTCTCTCTCTCTCTCTCTCTCTCCCCTAATTTAATTCAAACTAGTCAGCGCTTGCAGGTTGCCATTGGAAACGGAAAATGTTGCAGGTACGTTTCTATGGCGATGTGAGGGAGGAGAGAGAGTGATCCTTGTCAGCACAGTTCTGCGCTCATACAAATCAATATACTGTCAAAATATACAGTATATGTCAATAGATGCTAGATACATCTTTTATTTATTCTGATATTTACATTATCAGAATCAACTTTATTGTCGCATGACAGTGGTTGACTTTTTGTGTGCAAGGTCCATTGTTTTAGTTATTTCCATAAGAGAAAGGGAAGAAGAAGAAGGGGGCAAGTCAAATAAATGATATATTACACATGTCAATAGATGTATATCAATATACAGTAGCCTACATGTCAGTAGACACAAGTGTTGATGAATACGCATCAATTGTTAATACATAGATACAAACATGTTTCCTCAGTAGCTTGTTTGGGGTGCTAGGCAGGCGCGCCCTGTACCTACCAGAGAGGAACTTAGCCTCTCTCCTTTTTGTGTAGCCAGGTGGTGTCAAGGAAAACGAACAAAGGACTCAATAAAAGATACAGAACCCTTAAATGTGTTGGATTGGAACAGTCTTTGTATTGAAACCAGGGGTGGGTTGTAGGTTACAACATTGGCTTTCAAAGAAAATAACAAAATCATCAAACATATAAATAGCATTCCAAATTCTGTCTCAATTCACTTCCAGAACCAACCATAAAGCCCTAAAGTTTTCACTCAATGTTCAACTCAGAAACCTTCAAATTGGAATAATTCAACCTTAAAATAAAGCAAAATGAGTCTTCAGGAAATAAACCAGTTCAATTCAAATAAAACAAAACGATCCTCTTCAATTTTCAATGTTAATGGGGAATATCCTCTTGCTGTGGGGAGAGACTCCTCTTGCTCTCAGTTAAGTATAGGCCTACTTTCCATATATGGAGTTGGGTTACCTGTATGTTCCTTAGGTGAATATAGTCTACTCAAAACCAAGAAAATCCTGAAGGACACTCATCAGCTCCAATTCTCTCCGATTCCAAACGCAGTGGAGCTTGAAGATCTACAGGCCTGCTTCCCTAGTTAGTGAATTATATAGCTTGTTTAGTATACAAACACTGATGATATTAAATAAAGTAACACAATATTATAATATCTAAATTTCATCATCATCATATTTAAAGTTTATTTTTATTTTTATTAGCAAACCTTGGCTGGCGTATCATCAGTGTTTATTGATTCCGACAGCTATAGCTGCCTTCCAAGTTCCTGCCTCCTCGTAATAAACACAACACGCACAGATATATCACACAGAGACCCACGCAGAGGCCCATTGCCTGCTATATGCTTTGTTGTACCATGGTGTATTGTGGCTATTCAAAATGAATGGATTTACGAACTATGAATGGTGCAAGTCGTGAGACCAACATAAAAGTGGAGCATTGATCATATATTGCAGTGCTACAATGATGGACACAGCGAACCGTGCGAGCCACCATCTTCCAATATCTAGGCCTACTGGCACAGCTCAAACGTTACAATCAGTAAAAGCATCTGACTTTGGAACCAACAGATATTATTTACCTACAGTACTGTGCAGTCAGTGACACTGTGACATACTGCATGAGAGAGCATTTTGGAAAGTGATGGAAGGACACAGACAAGTGACTATAACTATGCTAGCAACAGTGAACATGACAGTATAAGAAAGCTTATTATGTACAGTACAATAATTAGCCTGTACTGTACCTGTACTGGACATAACCGTTCATACAACCTTCAACCTTTTGTTGAAGGAGGTTGAGCCAGTTTGTTTATTCTCTGTAACATTACAGCATAATGCGGTGTAGCTCGTATCACTTCTCTGTCTCAACTACTTAATGTTCTTTTTGGCAAGCGACACCCCTTCATGATCGAGTGCGTACATTATGCTTTTTGAAACTATGGACAAACGACGGAACAGCGCAGACTGCAGTGCATCTGGTAGAAAAAAGCGTGCTGCATTACTGTTGGCATTACTCAGCTGTATAACGGTCGGGTTGTGCACACTCATGTAAACATGCACGCAACGTGTATTAATAAATTATGGCAGATTAATTTAACACTTGGTCAGAATAATAAAAGGCCTAGCAGAAACCCTGTCAGACATGCGCCTGTGTATGTATGTGTGTGCGTGCGTGCGTGCGTGCATGTGAGAAAAGGAGGTTTTATATACTCAGTTGTGTATATTTGAACAATAGCTCATTACTGCTAAAGTGTTTGCCTAATAGCACACAAAGCACGATTACAGTATAGCACCACTCAGACGGGTCTGATTTTACCTTCTGTTAATATTTGTCTTCCATTTCTTGAAAACATTTTTTTTTTACACCTGTAAACGCATGACGTGACAATACTTGAAGATTAAGTTGAGGTTGAGTTTATGCAAGATGGTCTCATCCAGAAACAGGAGACAATTGATCGGCTGTTGGTTTAACATATTGACTATACTGCATTAGCTACCATCAACCAGCCTATTATCTTTGCTTTTTATTACCTAATAGCTGGACATTCTCAAGAGAAACCAACAGGTTGTTTTTTTTTGTTGTTTTGTCGATTTTCTCATTTTGAACATTTGTTGTTGTTTTGAAGCCACTGAAGTTCATATGTTCAAAACCACTCTGTCCTGAAATGACCGCCACCCTCCCTTCACCCCCCCTCCATCCCTCTCCTCCCTTCACCTCCCTTCACCTCCCATCACCTCCCTTCACCCCCCCTCCATCCCTCTCCTCCCTTCACCTCCCTTCACCTCCCATCACCTCCCTTCACCCCCCCTCCATCCCTCTCCTCCCTTCACCTCCCTTCACCTCCCTTCACCCCCCCTCCATCCCTCTCCTCCCTAAGTGGTAAGCTCATTGGAATCCCGCGTATAGGACATAAAAGTTACTGTTATTGAAGCTGTTGAACATGAACGAACGTCCTGACTGTTTATTAATGTGTAAGGTTGAAATGTCTGCTTTTAAATATCTGCTGCAAGGAAATCACTTCTAACTTATTAAGTTTGGTTTAAAAAATAAATCACCTTCATTAACAATAGATAACATTTTTCTATTTCATCAGTTTAACAATATTTCCCATAAATTATTGAAAAGCAGATCATGTAATCTTGACAGACACTCCCCCCACCTCCCCCGAAAAAAGCCTAATGAATAATAATAGTCTGTTAATATTTTAGCATCGTCTTGTCAGATATCAAAATGATAGTATTACTAAGAATGTGAGCAGCTGATTAATTTATGACAAGCAGCAAGAGTTCAGATAATCTCCCTCCCTTATTTATTTAAACTGAAAGATCAGAGTTTTTATTTTACAATTGCCCAATGCATCAAGATACATAACAATCAAAAACTGTGCATTGTGTAATTGTAGAGTAAATTTGCTGAGATTTGGCTGCTCACATAAAGGGCATTTATATCGCTATCACATCCCTATTTACAGATATCATGACCTTAGATCACCTTCATAGTTACATGGCAGTATATCCAACAGTCATACTTTGTTGGTAGCGATTATAGAACGAGTTCCTGTGAGAGAAATGCAGCACAACGCATGCTGTGTTAACCTTATTGTAGAACCACTGACTCCAAGTCTATTTCCATCTCTGTGTTTTCAAAACAAAGCTATATGCTTGAAGTAATCATAGAGATAGGCTCATTCCTCTTGAGAACAAATCAGCAATGGCATTGACCTTGGACGTTGTAAACAAATTACCCACACGCCTGCCAAGCCGGCGGCACCTTGAGCCAAAAAACATATAGTTGGATAGAGCCCACTGTAAAAGTATAAATCTATTTATGTTTTCAAAACATTCTGACCATTTGGGAAACTAACACTTTGACTTCAATACTCAAACATTCATATTATTCGTCTATAAGTATCATAAGTCTTATCAGTTGCTTAGAATAAGGATGATTTATGTGGTGAAGCTTCTTCTGCAGTTGTAATAAGTGAGTGTCACATTTAGGCTACCATGCAATCTCTCATGGCTCATGGTAGAGGAGAGGTTGGAATGAATTGTGTCTGTACTCACAATTTACAATTTACAATTTAGGCATTTAGCAGACGCTCTTAATCCAGAGCGACTTACATTAAGCAAGAACAAAAAGCATGGGAATACATCACATAAAGACATTTATCATGAAACATGCGTAGCTAAGAAAGTAACAGTGGAATATCTATAATGAAACTATACATATAAGCTATACATCTATACTACTATGCTACACATATGTACTATGACGTGCTATGACTACTAGAATTGCTATCTAAGGGGGTGGGGTAAGTGCTATGGGCCATGATGGAGTCTGAAAAGGTGGGTTTTCAGACTGCGGCGGAAGATTGGGAGTGATGCTGCAGTTCTGACTGCAATGGGAAGTGCATTCCACAGTTTTGGAGCCAGAAGGGAGAAGAGTTTGGGACGTGTGGAGCGTTGTCCCGGCGTTTTTAGTGAGGGTACTTCCAGCTTCCCTGCGTTGGCTGATCTGAGTGAGCGGGAGGGTTTGTAGGGTTCGATCATACTTGCAAGATATGGGGGAGCCATACCTTTGGTTGCTTTGAATGCCAGCATCAGGGTTTTGTATTCTGTGCGGGCAGCGACCGGGAGCCAGTGGAGGGAGCGGAGCAGGGGGGAGACATGTGAGAATTTTGGCTGGTTGAAGACCAAGCGAGCTGCAGCATTTTGGATCAGCTGGAGAGGCTTAAGTGCACATGCTGGTAGGCCAGTAAGGAGGGAGTTACAATAGTCAAGTTTTGACAAGACTGTTGTCTGGATTAGGAGCTGGGCTGATTCCTGGGTGAGGAACGGTCTAATTCGTCGTATGTTATAGAGTGTGAACCTACAGGATCGAGTGACAGCTGTGATGTGAGTTTTGAACGAGAGCTGACTGTCCAGGACAACACCAAGATTCCTGGCTGTTGGGACAGACGTTACCAGGGCGTTGTCTATGGAGATAGTTAGCTCCCGCATAGGGCAGGACTTAGCTGGGAAGAAGAGAAGCTCAGTCTTGTCTGGGTTCAGTTTGAGGTGGTTGGAGGACATCCACTGTGAGATGTCAGCCAGGCATGCGGTGATGCGCTCTTCCACCTGAGTGGCAGAGGGGGGGAAGGATAGAAACAGTTGTGTGTCATCGGCGTAGCAGTGATAGGATATATTGTGAGCAGAGATGATAGTGCCAAGGGATTTAGTGTACAGTGAGAAAAGGAGGGGACCAAGAACCGATCCCTGTGGGACCCCAGTTTGGAGGGTTCGGGGGGATGATAACAGACCTTTCCAGGAAACCTGGTAGGTCCGGTCGGTGAGGTAGGAAGAGAACCACTTTAGTGCCGTTCCACCGATGCCTAGATCCGCTAGGGTGTCTAGGAGCAGCTGGTGGTTCACTGTGTCAAATGCTGCCGATAGGTCTAGGAGGATCAGTACTGCAGAGTGGGAAGCAGCTTGGGCAGCATGTAGTGCTTCTGTGACTGCCAGCAGGGCAGTTTCTGTGGAGTGGGCCTTCTTAAATCCGGACTGGTTGGGATCCAGCAGGTTGTGCTGTGAGAGATGGAGAGAGAGCTGGTTGGAGACAACACGTTCAATGGTTTTAGAAATAAATGAAAGGAGTGATACCGGTCTGTAGTTCTTGACATCTGAGGGGTCAAGAGTTGGTTTCTTGAGGAGTGGTGTTACTCTGGCTGACTTGAGGGCAGATGGGACACAGCCTGAGGTTACTGAGGTGTTGATGATGGAGGTGATGAAGGGGAGCAGATCAGGTGCGATGGTCTGGAAGATTGGAGACGGGACAGGGTCAAGAGGACAGGTGGTAGGTCTGGAGGATGTCACTAATTGTAGAACCTCGTCTGGGGAAAGAGGAGAGAAGGAGGACATGCATGGTATGTTGGGGTTAGTGTTGGTTGAGTCAGATGCCACTTTATGTGGGAGGGGAGGAAAGGAGCTGCTGATATCATCAACCTTCTTCTCGAAGTAGTTGACAAAAACCTCAGCAGTGAGGGATGCAGGTTGAGTGGGGGGAGGGGGTTTAAGGAGGGAGGAGAAGGTGGAGAAGAGCTTCCTGGGGTTAGAAGTACAGGATTGGATTTTGGTGTGGTAGAAAGAGGTTTTAGCAGTGGTTAGTGAGAGGGCGAAGGCAGAGAGGAGTGAGTGAAAGTGGGAAAGGTCATCTGGTAGCTTTGTCTTGTGCCACTTTCTTTCGGCTGCCCTTAGAGGTGTTCGTTCAGATCTGAGAGTTTCAGATAGCCAGGGAGCCGGTGGACATGAGCGAGCTGGCCTGGATGAGAGCGGGCAGTGTTGGTCGAATGCAGATGAGATAGAGGAGAGGAAGGATGAGGTTGCAGTGTCAGGTGAGAGGGAGAGGAAGGATTCCAGGGAGGGTAGAGAGGAGAGAATAGAGGATGAGAGGGAGGAGGGGTTTAGGGACTTGAGATTGCGTCGGGAGGTGACGTTCGGAGGGTTAACAGGTTTAGGCGGGAGGGTGGAGAGAGAGAGGGAGAAGGTTATGAAGTGGTGGTCAGACCTAATTAAGGGGGTAACAGAGAGTGTGGAGGGAGAGCAGGCTCTGGAGAACACAAGGTCCAAAACATTACCAGCCTTGTGAGTGGGAGGGGAGGGAGATAGGGAGAGGTCAAATGAGGCCAGAAGGGATGTAACGGGAAGATACTTCTCTGCGGTAGGAAGGTTGAAGTCACCCAGTAGAATCAGAGGGGTGCCATCTTCCGGAAACGAGCTCATCAGAGAGTCTAGTTCTTCCAGGAAGTTCCCGAGAGTTCCTGGAGGGCGGTAGAGCACAATGAGGATGAGGGGGACTGGCTGTGATATTGAGATAGCATGAAATTCACATGTGGACAGAGAAAGGTGAGAGAGATTTAAGACACGGAAATTCCATTTGGGGGATGTTAGTAGCCCTGTACCACCCCCTGTACCTGTTTGGCGAGGGGTGTGGGTGAACTTGTGTGAAACAGAGAGGGCGGCGGGAGTTGCAGTGTTATCTGGGGTGATCCAGGTTTCAGTCAGAGCAAGGAAATGCAGAGACTTGAGGGAGGCGTGGCCTGAAATGAATTCAGGCATATTCTTTTTGGTAGCTGCGTGGCAGTTCCATAGGCCTCCATCCACCACAATGTGGTGACTGGGTGAACGAGCTGGATAGATGAGATTTGAGGGATCTCTGTGACTGGAGAGGTAGTGTCTAGGGCGACATGAGGAGGACAGTATAGGGACGGTGGGAAAGCACATTCTAAACAGGTATAAGGATAATAATAATAATAATAATAATAATAATAAAGTACAACTAATAATTATAACATAATAGTAGGAAGTAAGTTGATACAGAACCCCTAGGACGGCCTCCTTCGATGTGTCTGGATGTCCGGGTCTTTGGATTGGACGCTAGGCTATATTCAGTCAGCCTGTGTGATTTTCACAAATACGGTATCGTCGCAGTCATGCTACCAGGCATGCAAAATATTTGAGCCCATTTGAGCTAGAGCAGTGCTTCTCAAACATTTTCACACTGGAGTGCTGTCGTGTCAAAACTGGCGCCACAACAGGTCCAACTAGTCGCCACATAACGACCTGATAGTGACAGTGTGTTGCCCTCCTGCTATCATGAGAGGAACGGCACACCACGCTGATCTCATCTCTGGCAAATGTATTGTTTCACGCTGTTCAGACGTTGGAGGTGGACGGAGGTTGTGTCGTTTGTCACAGCACTACACAGCACTATACAACAAATTATACTCTTAGTATTTAGACTGCGGTATAACAGACAGGCATGCAGAGCCTATGAATTGATACAACCGCTGTGCTTGATCCTCTATGTGTCAACGGCTCCAGAGGAATATCAATTAGTGCTGTGATCCTCGCCCCCTAAAGAACTAAGGTTGACGTGCTTCATTTTCTCACAGCGCTGTTTCCATTATCACTTGTTCCTGCACTGGAACCTTTTCCAGACGTGCTCTCTCTCTCTGCAGTTATTGTTATTATCTGTTGTTGTTGTTGTTGTTTGCTGAAGAACACTATTCTTCCTTTGTACTCAATACTCTGCAGCTCGGCTCTCAACCAGAACCGAGAGGAGAGAGCACATTAGTCCAGTTATAGCTGCACTATACCATTTAGAATTGATTGTAAGGTCCTCCTCCTTACAGGCAAAGCCCTTAATGGACAACATTTTTAACTCCGTTGTCAGCTACTGTATACAGTACATGCCCTAAGAACACTGTTATCATCTGGTGCTGAGCTATTGGTGGTTTCTTTTATCAATTATGCCCCAAAGTTATGAAGCACAATACCGATTTTAGACAAAAGAAAGCTTAAAACCCATGTCTTTAATTTAGCCTTTAACTATAGCTTTTGTAATGTTGGTACTTTGTACCTTGTTTTCTTTTATATTAAATCAATTCATCCTTAATTGTTTTAAAGCACTTTGACCTGGAATGCTTATGTGAAAGCTATATAAATAAAGGATAGGTTATTATTTTGAGTATTATTGAGATTATGATTACTCCATCTTCCTCCATCACCATCAGAAGCACTTGCACTCTTTGTGCAAATTGTTCACACAACGGCTCTCCTGAGTGTTAACAGGCAACGTGTTTTCCTGTATGTGTGGTTGCCATGGGGAAAAAGATTATTTCTGTGATTTTAGCGAACTTGGCAGCACAGACTTTGCACTTTGAGAAGAGCTGTTTCCTGGTTTGTGGGCAAGAATTCAGCTTTGGCCAATAGTGTTTTAGACATGCACACTCCCAGAACCACATGTGCCTGCATAGTGTACTGTACGTGCGTGCGTGTGTGCATGCAAGTGTGCATATGCATGTCAGGTTCATGCTGGAAGCAGAGCATGTACAGTATGTGTATCTGTTTGTGACACAGCCATGAGTACATGAATCACACCAACATGTTTTGAACATTAATCTTACACAGTAGATTCAGTTGCAGCTGTTGAAGGAGTCATGCTCTCTCCCCCCCCCCCGGGCCACTAGGCCAGTAGAGATATAGCCTGGCATCACAAATGTCGTGATGCAAGGCAATCTCAATGTTTATGGCGTACTAGCCTTATGATTGATAATGATCGTTCATGGACGGTGGCTTCAGATGCACCTGGGCACAATAAATCGCACAAACCCATTAGGAAACCCAGAAAACTCATACCATTGTCTCTTAATCACTGTATGCTGAGCATCATTGTACGGAAACTGGATATATTCCCGAGAATGGGGCTTGATAGCTGCCAACACTGCTGGCACTGTTCTGCTGATTGTTGGCTGTGATGTGCAGCAGAGCAGCAGTGGCTGGGACCCCCTGGAACCCCCTCAAGGACCCCTTGGGGTCCCCGGACCCCATGAGAACCCCCTCAAGGACCCCTTGGGGCCCCCGGACCCCCTGGAACCCCCTCAAGGACCCCTTGGGGTCCCCGGACCCCATGAGAACCCCCTCAAGGACCCCTTGGGGCCCCCGGACCCCCTGGAACCCCCTCAAGGACCCCTTGGGGTCCCCGGACCCCATGAGAACCCCCTCAAGGACCCCTTGGGGCCCCCGGACCCCCTGGAACCCCCTCAAGGACCCCTTGGGGTCCCCGGACCCCATGAGAACAAGTGATTTCTCAGAAATTTAGTTTTAACAGGCCAATGTGAAAAGAGTGGAATTTCTTCCTCTGATGTGCGTACAAAGTTTCATGACAATCGCATTTGATTTGAGGCATGTTGTTCAAAACGATCAATTCAAACTTCAGATGATCAGATTGGACAGATCTGTCTTGATCAAATCACTATAGAGTATACTGTGTTGTGATTTGCGTGACGTTTGGACAAAATCTAAGACCCCCGAGGGCGGGAAGCGACCTAACCCTAAAGGGTGAAGTTGCGCTGAAACAACAGAGCTTCTTAATACGGCACAGTTGAAGTTGCAATAAAAAAAGGATGCATTGCAAAATGACTGATGCTTGGTCAGATGATGCCAAATTGAACATTAATAGAAGGTATGCACATGCATAAAATGAATGGCAAATCGAGTCGCAAAATTAGTGACAAAGTGAGTTTAATGGCGTTTATCATTGTTCAATGCAATCAAATACAACTTTTCTGTTCGGATGAATGGGCTGTCAAGGCCAGAAAGTTATTTTTTGCCACTCAGCGGGCGTTCCTGCATAACTTCAGGTTTGATGATGATGATGTCGCGCGCATACCCTCCATTGTACAACCTGAGAGTGAGACAGATTGGCTGGTAACCACCCAGTTTACACACAGGGCCTAGCAAAAATAATCCCATCAAAATATCCCATCTGCGCCAAGATTCAGAAGTAATGTGAGCACAAACTGTGTTGGACTAATGACAGCCACACAAACACAAATAAATAAATAAATGAACAAAGCACATTTCTCATCCCCATTTTTCTTTCTCTCACACAGACTGGATCGAGCACACAGACCAATTAGAGAATGCAATAATACCCAGTGTTCTCGTTGTGGGCGGTTCTTGCTCATTATCGGGGTCACCTTTTTTCGACCGTTACCGCCAGCTGCACGGACTCTCGTGTGTCCAACTTGGAAAGCCATCAATCGCGCCGCTGAGAGAGAGAGAGCCATTAAAGTTTACTGGGCTCAAACTGGAGGCCGCGGCGTCCAAACACGAGAGCTCAAACAGGCATAGTTCAAGCTGCATCGATCCGACACAGTGAACACAGTGTTGTCATACTGACTGGACCACTGCAGCGCTGGGAAGTATACAGTGTATAATGCTGTCAGTACCTTTACTCAAGTACTGCAAGAGCAAGTTTTAGGTACTTTTACTTTAACGATTCAAATCGTACAGTTTAATAATAATACTAATAATAATGATAATAATAGTAGTTAATTCATTGTGAAATTGGTCATTTTGCATACATATATTTATTGTGATGCCCATGCAGAGTGGAGGTCACACTGACATACTGCTGCTCTTCCACGCCAACCTTAATTGAGCGTCCGTGGCGTGTGATGGCAGGCCTGGTCCCATCGGCGCGTTGCGACAGTGCCATCTGCCTAATGAAAGGCCCCGCTCACCCCGCGCAGCAGACAGTCAACAGAGGAGCCGCTGCATGCCAGAGGTCATGTTTTCTGTACGATTTAAACGTTTGCTCTGTCGTGACGACCAGAGCTGCTCTGAGCTCTCCTCAAACACACGCGCACGCACGCACACGCGCACGCACGCACACACGCACACACACACGCACACACACGCACACACACACACAGAGAGAGAGTCTCTGTGTTTGTCTTTTTGTCTGTTTTGTTTAGTTTTTCTGATGCAATTGCTACAATGCAAACTAAGCCAGCATAAGCAAGCATGTATACTACACACACGCAAATATAGGTGAACATGCACCTGCAACGCAGTCACGCACGCACGCACAAACACGCACACAAACACACACACACACACACACACACAAACAAACACACACTCATTCACAAATGTGTTCACATGGTACACACACACACACACACACACACACACACACACACACACAAACTTGATTTCTATTTAAATTGTTTACTGAGCTGAGGTAGCACAGAATTAGCTCGAAAAAGTGATCAATATGCATGCATATGCATACGCACACACATGCACGCGCGCACACAGCCACATGCGCGCGCACACACACACACACACACACACACACACACACTCAATTTCTATATTAATAGTTTACTGAGGTATATAGCACAGGATTAGCTGGGGAAAAGAGATCAATATGTTTGATGCGGTATTTGGGGTTCGTTGGTTGGTCTGTCGGAATGAGATGGGTGGTCTGTCTTTCCGTCTGTAGCCTCACCACATATATATGAGAGAGAGAGAGAGAGAGAGAGAGAGAGAGAGAGAGAGAGAGAGAGAGAGAGAGAGAGAGAGAGAGAGAGAGAGAGAGAGAGAGAGAGAGAGAGAGAGAGAGAGAGAGAGAGAGAGAGAGAGAGAGAGAGAGAGAGAGAGAGTATGGTGGCTGGGGGATGAAGAACAGAATGGGAGAACTTCCTGTCTGTATTTATAGAACATTAAAATGGTGTCTGGGAGGAGTTGAGGCGTGGCGTGATCTAGTGTGGTCTTTCCTTCCTTCTGAACTCCAGCTATTTTCAACTAACTTCATTTACTTTCAAAATAATGAAAGTAACGTTTTTGCTTCTCAGCAGTTCTTTGAGGTGGTGGAACTATATACTGTAGCCCAGTTGTTCCCAAACATTTTAGCCCGTGACCCAAAAGAGAAATCTCCCCGGGACGCAATACAGTGAAAATACTGTAGCAGATCTACAAGCTCACAACGCGTCACTTAAAAAGAAACAACGTATTTGTCCCGGACCTGGTGACGAGGCCGAAAATCAAGTCATCCTCTGGGCAGCTAGGGCTTCTGGGAAGTTGAGCCCAATGCAAGTGGACGGGTTTGTTTAGACTACAACATGCTGTGCACTGTGGTTTCGTTTCGCATTGTCATGGCCGCTGGTGCTTCTGATCATAACAAACCAACAGACCATTTTTCGCCGGATTTTCGTGGTTGAAAGCTGCAAATACTTCAGCGTATGCTCTAAAGGTAATAAAACAGCGTAGAATATTGGATTAAATAACGGGGAACGCGAGTTACTGTTAAAACAAAAATGTAGGAAACAAAAAATAAAAGGGAGGGACCCATAAAATGTGTATGTGACCCACATGTGGGTCCCGACCCACTGTTTGGGAAACAGTGCTGTAACATACACTGCCATGCAGAGAAGCACATACACACACACGTGCGCGCACGCACTCACGCAGGCTCAGTACACTCCAGGGCCTGTTTGACCACGTGTCCGTCACCAGGCCTTTAAGTGATCCAATTACAGCCAGACCGAAACATTTCCCCCATGAAGACCACAGGTAGACCCTTCATAAGGCCCTGCTACGCCCGCTGACACCCACCCACCCGTCCAACACCACCTCCTCCACATCTGCTATAGTGTGGGGGGGGGGGCAGACAACGGCCTTCCGCTCCGCAGACGTTGGAGCGTTGCTGGAATTTCACTCAGTCAGATAAAATAAACGTGGGGAGTCTGAGACACAGGATAAATAAACGGAACACTTTGGTTTGTTGTGGAGGGGCGCGGGCAGCAGAGCTAAGAGAGGAGGAGGAGGAGGAGAGGAGAGGAGGTCATATAGGACTAAGGAGATAAGAGGCAGGAGGGAGGAGAGATCGGGAGGAAACGGCAAAGGAGGGAGGAGAGAAAAGAGCGTATAGAGGAGATGAGGAAATATGAGAGAAAGGATATGGGAGAGATAAAGAGGCAGGGAAGGAAACAGAAGGATTGAGGAGAGGAGAGAAGGGTGGGAGGCAACAAGGGAAATGGGAGGCAGAGGGGGGAGGACAGGAGAGAAGGGAGAAAGGAGTTAGGAAGGCAGAGAGAGAAAGGTGGGAAGAAAGGAGACTGAAGGAGGGAGGAATGGAGGCAGAAGGAGGTATACCGTATGAAAGGGGAGAGCATGCAGGTCTCCAGACCTCAGTGATGTAACTTAAGTGATTGTTCCCTGATTAAAGGGAGGTTAAAACACATGAGCAGCTATTACATTCTACCGGAAAAATACCTCTTAATCCTCGGAAAATAATCACCCAAACATTGTGATTGGCAGCGACCCACCTCAGCGGAGCCGTGCTCTGCGCCGCTCTGATGTGGAAAAACATACACGGTACAGACGGACGGCTCCGTGAGGCCACTAGGCCTGCCCACAACCACACACACACGGTATCAATGTCACCACAGACATACTGTTTTTAGTATTTTTCTACTGTGAACTATTCACTAAATCAAATGCTGTTTGTATCCTATCTTGTCCTGTTGTTTGCAATTGTCCTCGAGCAGTATGTCAGGCATGAGTTCAGTGGGACTGGGTTAAAAACTCAATAGTGTCATGTTCATCCCTGCTGTAGCCTGTTGCATTCATCTTCACTGCAGTGCAGACAGCAGACGGACAGATGAGAGAGAGAGAGAGAGAGAGAGAGAGAGAGAGAGAGAGAGAAAAAGCACTTACTGTAGAGAGGTGTCTCTCCTCTTTAGCTCTGTCTGTTTGGAAAGTGATGCATCTCTCTCTCTCTCTCTCTCTCTCTCTCTCTCTCCCTCTCTCCTAAGCATCCACAGCCACAGGCTATAAAGTGTGAATATTAAACAAGGAACAGACAGACACACAGACACAGACACACGCACACGCACACAATGAGAGACACAGCTCAGACATTACTGACATAATACAGAGACCCGTCATGTCAAGTCAGAAATAAAAAGGAATGAAGGGCTATCAAGTCTGAATAAAAAGGAGTGAATTAAGGACAAATCGATTTCAAATTCTCTCACTTTAAACCATTTTACGCATTTTTTCTGCTACTTCATTTTTTTGTTTAATGTTTGTGTTGGCACCGGTTGTTTTATCTCACCATTACATCACCTACAGTAATCAACATGAGTTAGACTTTAATATATTAGTGCCCCTCACTTCACACGGGTATGATTTTTTTATATTGTAGAAAATGTTTAAACATTTTCACCTATATGCCAACATAGGTAGGCCTACACCAGGTCGAAAGTATCCCCTAAACCCTATATACTTAGTTGTACACCAAATATTGACAATAGCAGATTTACATGCTCATCACAAATTCACAATATGATCTGCTGTGAGCTTGCAGATATCCTTCGAACAAATACAGTAAAAACACATCAAGCTTGGATTATGCATGGATGTGGAATGGCCTTATGTTCTCTGGATGCTGTAAAAGGTCACAATGAGCCGGAGATACATTTTAATATACATTTTATATGCCATCTATTTTTTCTTGAGCTTTGTGGACGAGCTTTTTATTGCTGCTCTGCATACTGGCTGCTGGAATGACCACGGTGCACCTTTGGGATGAATAGCATTTAATGTTCTTTTATATTAGAGGATATTTCTTTACTAAACACTCCCAAGGCTGAGCAGTCAAATCATCAGTGTTAGTTTTCGCTGTGCACCGCGGTGCTAAATGCCTCTCCTGTGTGTTTCATTAACCTTCTTTAGTTCTGTCACTTCGTTCATTCTGCAAAACTAAATAACTAAAGTGCCTGCGTCATTAAAAAACACAAAATATTGCTCCAGGACATCCCATTAACAATAAGCACACCTCTTGCCTCTGGCTATCGCAAACAGGGAAACAAGGGAGAGTGGATTTTAACAATGTGATTAGCATAACGGATGAACACGCCATGCTTTTTTAATCAACTTGCAAATACAACCAACTTTAACTAGAATAATGGCATGCAAGTATATAACACTTTAACAACAACAACATCATTATATTAACAACAACAACTATTTATGTTAATGGGGAATTTTATCATTAGTTTGAATGTTCTTGGGAGTATTAATAGTTCCATCTTGCGTGTGTTTGTATTTGTTTGTTTAAAACATGCCGTGTTCATTTGGTGACCTGGCATCCTGTAGTTTGTAGGCCTATAAATAAATACATTATTGATGTTGTACTGTTCAGACTGATGATACTGTTATATGATCTTAGATTACTATCTCTATGTATTTGACGTATGTGTTTACCTTGCTTACTGTAAATCTCTTTGGATTAAGAGTGTCTGCTGTACTGCATATACAGTACCTAAATTGTATATGACTAATTGCCTTGAGTGTTCTTTTCTATAGTTCCCTTTCTTTGTCAACTTCACTGCGGCAATGCACACACAGTTCCCACTTCAAAGTCAGAGACGATTACAGACCTTGGTCTTGGGGGTCAATAAAGAATGGCACTCATGGTCATTTTTTATAATAAGAGAGATGTATTGTGGCCCCAAATAAAAGATGTTCTAAAGCAAAAGGCTTTATTTTCTTCTGTGAGCGTGGTTGCTGCTTTCTGAGGCTCATCTCTAACGCAGTATTCAGCCACTTCACATGCATGCTGTCCAGTACAATGGACCCCATCTCCTTCAGTTCATGGGAAATACATGCTTTTAGTGAATGGATAATTGGGGACAGGAAATGATTCATCATGGCACTGCCACTTTATTTTGGCTTTTTTATTTCGTTTTTTTTCCATTAGAGTGTAGGTGACTCAGAGTCGTATAGATCAGAGGTTCTTAACCAAAATTTTATTTATTTTTTTGCCATTGGACAAGTCTAATGGCGGCTCTTCAACAAACGAAGAGTGACAAAGGCCTGAACCGGAAGTTTACGGAACGCATTTACGAGTTACATGAACCACTTGACCGGGCGGGCTATTTCTGTAATTGGCAGAAGTCTCCTTTCAATGGCTTTGAGGTGACTGTACCTAATAACAATTATTCTATCCAATGATATTTTTTTCAAAAGACCAATCACAGCTTGGTTGCGAATGCACCCACGCACGACCACAGCATACGCACATTATTCTACTCAGAAACACGCGCCCACACACACACACACACACACACACACACACACACACACACACACACACACACACACACACACACACACACACACACACACACACACACACACGGCATATTAGACACACCACAGATGGACAGAATATTCCCGGGTCCAAATCACCCTCAGTGTCACAAGGAGCCAGCATGCTGCCCGTGTTGGTCTCTGCAGCTAATGGACACACACTGTACTTGCTGGGTGAGTCTTTAATGTGCCAGCGGGGCCAAGTTACGATCCACTTTTAGAGCCCGCGACGCTGGTGAAGAAGGCAGAAATGTATACGGCTGAAATTTGGAGGTATGGCGATATACAGTACGAAGGTTCCTGCCTGACAACAGCCATACATCCGTCTTCCTTCTTCACCAGCGTCGCGGGCTCTAAAAGTGGATCCTAACTTGGCCCGGCTGGCACATTAAAGACTCACCCAGCAAGTACAGTGTGTGTCCATTAGCTGCAGAGACCAACACGGGCAGCATGCTGGCTCCTTGACACCGCCGTCGGTTCTGAGTGACACTGAGGGTGATTTGTACCCGGGAATATTCTGTCCATCTGTGGTGTGTCTAATAAGGTGTGTGTGTGTGTGTGTGTGTGTGTGTGTGTGTGTGTGTGTGTGTGTGCGTGTGCGTGTGCGTGTGCGTGCGTGTGCGTGCGCGTGTGTGCGTCTGTGCACGTGTTTCTGAGTATAATGTGCACATGCTGTGGCTGTGCGTGGGTGCATTCGCAATTTTGCATGCATATTCATATTTACATATTTGACTGGATATTCATACACGTAGTGATGTGCAATACATGGCATATATGACATTGTTCTTCTGTTGTTGAAATGCTTCAGAATCCTACACACGTTTCCCACATTCTACACGCATGGTGGAATCACAGAGGCCACCCATGGGATCGATGGAGGCGTGCCTAGCAGCCTCGCTAACACGCTCTGTGTGACTTCAGAAGCAATCTGTGTCAGGAAGACATGACCTGAAACAAGATTTGTGAAGACCACTGACGTTTTACATCTAACACGGGGGAGGTTGACCACTTGGGATATATCAGAACATGACATGTACAACGATGGTTCATAAAGCAGTGCTTCTCTTTTTTTTTCTCGTGTCAAGGACTTCCAAATTGTATGTACTAGACCGGTGCCCTGCTGTAGAGCTCTGAGTCGGTAACGATGGAAGTTGGAGATCAATGCTCCACCCGGCTATGCAATACCTGTTGTACCTGTGTCAGAGTACCCTTAGTAAGTTCTGTGTCAGGCATGCCCAAATTAGGTGCGTTGCCTAATCTTAATGTGACGTCATGGAATGTACAGGTGAACCATGCCCAAATATGGAGTCTATCAGAACAACATTGTGATGTCAGAACAGGCCAGCTCCGTATATCGAGATATAGCGGTGATCAGGTCCAGATCCTGCTGGTTCTGGACAACCAACCGGCTATCCGACAGACTGGACACAGAGCACTGAACTCCCTGTGGGGATGTTGAACGTTTGTGTCCAATTTGAAGTCGGTGCAAGTTGGAAATGCATGGTCCACCCAGTTATTATGTATGTGTCCCTTTTATATCCATATATGGAGTTCTTTGTCTGGCATTCCCAAAAATATGGAGTCCATGCAGATGTCAGAACATAGTTGTGAAGTCAGAACAGGCCAGCTCCATTATGGAGCCTCATGGGCCAGAGGCCTTTTGTGGCGGTTCTCGACAACCGTGGGTCCGACCGACATGACACTGGGCACTGCCCTCCCTGTGGGGGTGTGGAACGCGTGTGTCGAATTTAAAGTCTTTGAATAGTTTTTTGAATAGCCAACATAATACAATATGGATAAAGGGCCCAGGATTATAATTGTTGATTGTATAATTATGCATTAACACATTTTGATAGTAACCCCCTCCAGAATCCCTGGTGTGAGAACCACTGTAATAAAGTACCAGTGGTGGAAGAACTATAAGGTCCAATACCACAATGTAGAAAGACTCCAATACTTGTATTCAGAAGTTTACTTGAGTAAAAGTACAAAAGTATTCAGCATGAAAATATACATACAGTATAGGGGCTACAGTAATTAGTAGTGCAGTACCATCTACTCATGCAGAATGGTCTGAATTTCATATCATATTATCTGATTATAATTTGCATTGTAGTAATGCGTCACCTTGCAGATGGTAAAGGTGGGGCTGATTTGAATGACTGCTGGCACCTGACCTTGTTTTGTCTACATCTGCACAGCAAGTAGAAGCTAAAGCTGTCAAATAATTGCAGTGCAGTAAAATGTACCTCTGAGATGTACTTAAGTAAAATGTAAACACTAAGTAAAGTAAAAGTAGCCTACCTCAAAATTGAGTAGACCTACTTGTATGCATTTTGTTACAATTTGCACCAATTGTACTGCATAATATCATCAGAGCAAATGCTTTCTTGCAGCGCTTTCTGATTGTAAAAGCTTAATACTGGCTCTCGTGTCTAAACTTAGACAGATGCTGCCCAAGTACCTCCAGAAACGAATAATAGAGGTGAATGTTAGAGGTGACCGTGTGAGTCTCTATTTTTATATAATACAGTATATAAATGTATTGTCGAGATGGAGCTGGAGTGAGGTTAACAAGCTCTATCCAGGCCCAGCTGTGTCAGCTCGGAGGTCTGGTGGCTGCACTGTGAAATACTCGGTGCTAATTGAACTCGGAAGGGTGTGCGAATGGAACCAAATGGACCCTGTGCGGCTCCATTTGATTCCATTCGTACGCTCTTCATCAGTTGAAGGACTTTTTAGTGTGTGTGTGTGTGTGTGTGTGTGTGTGTGTGTGTGTGTGTGTGTGTGTGTAGGGGGGGGCTTACAGATGGGAGCTGGAAGCCTGGGCTGATCATGTGGCATGGCTGCTGGCCCGGGTACAGCCAAGCCTCTCCCTTATCCAGCCCTCATCCTAGTTGATCCCAGCACAGAGAGACCCCCAGTTAGAGACCTCCTCCAACCCTGATTATTTATCCTCTGGTTCCCTCATAGACGCCCGAGTCTCTCTACAGACCCGTGCCTCTCAATTGCTAGTCATCGTGCTCTCTATTTTCCTGCCTCGTATCATTGGTCTCTCTGCCTCCCTTCTCACAGTGACACTATTTCTCTCCTTTCTCTCTATCTCTCTCTCTCTCTCTCTCTCTCTCTCTCTCACTCACTCCCTCTCTCTCCCCCTCTCTCTCTCTCTCTCTCTCTCTCTCTCTATATATATCTCTCTATATATCTCTCTATCTCTCTCTCTCTCTCTCTCTCTCTCTCTCTCTCTCTCTCTCTATCTATCTATCTCTCTATCTCTCTCTCTCTATCTCTCTATCTCTCGCTCTCTCTGATATGAATTTGAAAGTGGTTCAAATATACAGTATATTGTATTGATGCATGGTTTTGAGTGCACACAAAGTTCTGATAAAGTAAATTAAACAATAAATGTGTAACCTTTTGTATAGTTGTATTGCAATAATAAATCTCAAGGTATAACACGTGTCTGTTTCACCAACACAACAGTGTGTTGTCTCTCTCTCTCTCTCTCACTCAGTGCCCCCCTGTCTCTACCATCCATTAAAAAAAAGAAAGAAAAAGACAACAGTCAGGAGAGTGTGCCCTGTGACTAAACGGCAGCGTTCTCCGATGGTAACCCGCTGATGGCCCGCAGGCCGCTCTCCTCTCCGCGCGCCATGCACGCACGCACCCACACTGCACATGGCACGCAACTGTATAAACACGGCTTCATTTGCATGCTTATCGCTTAACCAGGCCTCCACCTTGTCCCCGTGGAATGGAACAAATTAGCATGGAGATCCACAGAGCGAACGACCCAGGTAATAAAGCTGTTCCTAATGTATGCAAAGGAGATGCCACGGGAAGCACACACACACACTAGTGGGATGAGAGAGGCGGTGGGCGAAAGGTAGGAGGGAGAGAGACAGAGACAGAGAGAGAGAGAGAGAGATTGAGCGAGAGGGAAGATAAGGGGAGAGAAAGAGAGATATTTCTGTAAATATGTGACTACTATTGCTTTAGCTGTTGCTAATTCACAGTCTGTATATGTATTGTGTATGTCATGATGATGAATTGAGTACAATGTGGACCCCAATGGAAACAAGCCCCCCAACCTTTTTGTGTTATGCTTTTAAGTTTGAACTGAGGTTATCACCTATAGCATCCCATTGGAACATCCATCTCTGACAACAACATGAGGCATGCACTGCTATATGAAGGAAGTCAAGGACTTCAAATAGAGGGTATGTGGGTGACATCATCATCATACCTGGAAGTTATTATTAGGAACGCACTGAATGGCAAGAAACTCTCTGGTCTTGACAGCCCATACATCTAAACAGAAATCTGATTGCATTAAACAACGTTAAACTCACTTTGACCCTCTATATCTGCATGGTCTTTGGTCAACGCAATCAAGCAAGATCTTAAATTTATAGGATTTACGAAGGCCCTGAACGGCATGGCCATGCAATGTACGGAACTCCAACCTCCTCAGACAAATCAAACTCAGTTTGATTTGTTCTCCTATATGGGAGTGAATGTTGGACCATGAAACTAACCTTGTAGTACGCTTCTAGAATCTAGATGGACTACTGTTTGACTGTTAACCGCCACAATTAATTAAAGAATGGTTGTTATCTGCCAGGATTTCCCCCATTCAACTCATATTTTGAAGATCCCAAACACCGCGACCGGAACCGGATGTTGACATAATGGTGTGTGTGTGTGTGTGTGTGTGTGTGTGTGTGTGTGTGTGTGTGTGTGTGTGTGTGTGTGTGTGTGTGTGTGTGTGTGTGTGTGTGTGTGTGTGTTGTCGGATTAGGTGTTGATCTCTCGCTGGCCGATGAGAAGTACAGGCCGGCGCCATAAGAGTGACCATATGTGTTCCGTGCAATAAGCGTTGTTTTGACCCGAAACCCTGAAATATCACCCATATAATTATTTTACTATTCTTCTAATACTGAAGTGAACAAACAGAGTTTGGGTCTCTTGGGTGGCGAGGTCACAGATTCTCAGAGAAAATGGTAGAAATGATAAATTTGTCATTCAGCCCCTCTGGCTCCACAGCATCCAAAGTGTGCATCCAGCAAGCCCGGCGTCATTTTGGTTCTCCAACAATTCCACTGCCCAGAAATGTGGGCATGTTCCAGTGTTGTAAAGTTGCACGGTTTGATTCAATGCAAATGGCTGGCAATTGCATAGCCTGTATCTTTTTGTTTAAAATAGCGGCTTTATGTGTGTTCTTAGTGTCTACAGTGTAGCCAACAAATGCACTTCCAAAAATATACAATTTATGTGGTGTTGCGATCAATAAGCTTTTAATTTCCTTCCTTGTAGGGATGGTAAAATAACTAGTTTTGGATATGGCACATGGTAACAAAGTGAACAGTGTCAGATCTATAATTTCCAATAGGCACATGGGAAGCCGTGTGTGTGTGTGTGTGTGTGTGTGTGTGTGTGTGTGTGTGTGTGTGTGTGTGTGTGTGTGTGTGTGTGTGTGTGTGTGTGTGTGTGTGTGTGTGTGTGTGTGTGTGTGTGTGTTTGCAAGCTGCATGCTGACTGTGGGAATGGGAATTATAGGCGTGGCCGCTGTACTGTAAATATTGTGGCTATAAGTCCAACTGACACTTTAATCTCATTCTGTCATTTGATTCAGAAAATATGTCATTTACTTTAAGTTAAGAGTTTATAAACACTTATTTTAATAAAGAAAAGATTTACGTCACTTAGACCCCTTCGAATACATAATGAGGTAGTTGGTCCATTGCTCTCTTGACACAAACAGCCTGCCACAGTACATAAACATGAGTCTGAAATAGACCGTAATATGAAATCTGAGTCGAGGTGTTTTTGTCCAGGCTGCCCACTGACCACAAAAGGAAATTTCAGCAAATGTGAAAAACACACCCTGTCCTTGTGCATTTCATATCCTGTGGCTGCACTCAGGGAAAAATACGAGAGAGAGAGAGAGATTTATAAAACTACACAGCACACTGTTGTGTTGGTGAGGCAGATTTATGATTGCAATACAACAACACAAAAGGTTACAAATGAGTGTTCTGTCTAATTGATGCTGCGTCGTACGACACCGTAGCCGATATACAAGCTCATGACGACACGTTGTGAGCTTGTAGAGTAATGTTTCGGTAAGCGACACCATCATGATACTATACCAACAATAAAGCATGCAGGCTTTAGAGAGAGAGAGAGAGAGAGAGAGAGAGAGAGAGAGAGCACAGAGTGACCTGTTATAATGGACAGGCACTTGGCACGCTTTCCCCTGGAGAGGATTGTGACCACAGCCACAGTCCAATCTGACACAACCAGAGACCACTGGCCCTGATCAACTGGGCCTGCTTTGTGTCTGTGTGCTGGAGCTGTGTGCGTGCGTGTGCGTGCGTGTGTGTGCGTGTGTGTGTGTGTGTGTGTGTGTGCGTGTGCGTGTGCGTGTGCATGAGCTTGTGTTGTGTTTCTCTGTGCTGAAGTCTTGCCAGTGTTGTGCTGTTTTACAAGGACAAGCCTTCGTGACCACACACTCCAGTCACACTCTTTTCAAAACCCTCCATAATCCCCCGTCTGTCTGTCGTTCTGCCTGCCAGCCTGTCTGTCTGTCTGTCTTTCTCTCTGCCTGTCTGTGTCTCTGTATATCTGCCTGCCTGCCTGTCTGTGTGTCCGTCCACCCTCCATCCCCTGCTTGTAGAGGAAGCCAGTATAAGCCAAGCTAAATACTCGCTGATGAAAAACAAATAAAAGTCTGTCAGCTCCAACTACCTCATAGACTGCAAATGACTTGGGAAATTCATCCTGGTAAGTCACCCGCTCCCCCCCCAGGCAGGCAGCCCTCCTCTCTCGGACCACGGTGGATGTCACAGCGGTGGGCCGGCCCATGAGTCCAGCTTATAAATCTACACCTATAATAGATTCTTCTCCCCCAGGAGGGGGGCTCCTGTTTAACTGTTCCACAAATGTCAGTGATCTGTTTGGTTTACAATTAGCGTTCACGTTAGCGACTGCCAGGTGCTTCGGCGACCCACGTGAACAAAAGTCTGCCTGTTAAGCCCCCTTCTGAGTGTCGGGTTCCAGCTCGATTTAACAGGGGGCGAAATGATTAAGCACTTTCAATTTAAAAGTGCTACGAAGAATAGCACAAAAAGGTTACATTACAGACGTTGAATCTTGAAATAGCATGATGAACCCCGTTCGTGGATGTTCTACTTGAGCATGAATAGAGAGAGGTCTACGTCCCACTGCAGCCCCAGTCTCTTCATAATGCATCAAAGACATCTAATTAGACTGATGGGGACGGGGAAGAACAATGGCACTTAGGCCACGGAAGCCTCGGATGGAGAGGGAACATGAAAGAAAGACGTTGAAGAATAACAGACGCATGTGCACTCACACACTTCATGCTCCAGACCATTATCATCTCATTTAATCGTGTGTGTGTCACAGTGTGTGTGTGTGTGTGTGTGTGTGTGTGTGTGTGTGTGTGGTCAGCTTTTGTCCCTTTTGTGTTGAATAATGTATAGGTTCATATATACAGTATTTAAACACAAACTTTTCCCTTTATTGTAAAGTGTGAAACCCTCAAGCTAACCATGTTTGGACCACAACACAAAGCGACATATCATTAGCAAGAAGAAAGGAAGGACATGAAACCGGGATGAAACAGCCCTAACATCGGCCCATACATTCACAAGTCGCAGCGCCCATTTGTTTCCTCATAAAACACGCCTGCCTCGGACAACATGACTAAAACACGCATTGCATCACCCAGCGTGTGAGCGGGCGCGCCGTCACTCTCCACATTCACCCAGCGAACCTGCCGAGGGCGACCACAAAGACGCCCTGTCCCACACTCCCTGATGAACTCCCCTGGCCAGAGGCGAACATTACCACGCCACCAAAGCCACGGACAGATTGACGAGGTGGACAAACACGGCGGCCCGTTGAGAAAACAGAAGGGGGGCCTCTTCATCTGTCAGGGGCCACGCATTGTTTAGTCTCCGCTCTCGACGTGTTTTCTCGGCCATTTTGACGCGGAGGACGGATGGGCTTGAATGTCCGACGGTCACGCCGATTCCCACCGTGAAGGCAGCGGAGCATGTTTGGCTCCGGAAGCCGTCGTCGGCCCCGGGACCCCAAAGCAAAACATTTAATTAAATGAGCTGCTCGCGGGTCTGGGGTCTGTGCATGGACAGATTTATGTGCCGTCTCATTGTTGATGCCTGAAAGGCCTGCTGTGTGTGTGTGTGTGTGTGTGTGTGTGTGTGTGTGTGTGTGTGTGTGTGTGTGTGTGTGTGTGTGTGTGTGTGTGTGTGTGTGTGTGTGTGTGTGTGTGTGTGTGTGTGTGTGTGTGTGTGTGTGTGTGTGTGTGTGTGTGTGTGTGTGTGTGTGTGTGTGTGTGTGTGTGTGTGTGTGTGTGTGTGTGTGTGTGTGTGTGTTATCTTTCAGTAGCAGCACCAAACAACCTGAGCCCCCAATCAACCTCAATATCG
This sequence comes from Protomyctophum bolini, assembly GCF_963924005.1. NCBI lineage: Eukaryota > Metazoa > Chordata > Actinopteri > Myctophiformes > Myctophidae > Protomyctophum > Protomyctophum bolini. Next base: position 34,429,998 of record NC_137877.1, on the reverse strand, counting down.
CTGCAATCAATGGAAAAGCTTCTGATCAAAGAAGAGTAGCAGTGCATTAAGCGATATGAACGATGTCATAATCCGTACCGTATATACTACTGTGTGTGTGTGTGTGTTTGCGTGTGCGTGCGTTGCCATCTCTTTGATCTGTGTCAGTGATGTGTTAAATACATTTGATCTGTTTCATAAATGCCCACCTATCCCACCACAACACATCACACATGCACACACACACACACACACACACACACACACACACACACACACACACACACACACACACACACAGCATCATGTCTAGACACAAAAATCGCCTGCAGTAAGGCAAGGCTGGAGTGTGTGTGAGTGCGTGTCCTGGGCATGACGTTAAACTGCTACATTGTAACTACCATCGTCAATTTAGTATCCATTTGTAACTTATATAGCCTGGTGGTGAACAACATTTCGCCCATGCAGGGCATTCTGGCAATCGTCTTGTGAACCTCGTTCACCCTTGGGGTTTTCTGTCAGCAAGTCTATATACCACGCCAATGTACAATACATCAAAGACAGTACAGTACACACCAGAAAAGCATGCAGCACTGCCCATAACCCACAAGACAAAACGGGAATATGACGCATCTGACACCTCGGCTGCGTTGGCTACAAGTTACAGCCCGTTCTGTCGCAGATGTAAGACGCCGTCGTTCGTACAACAGAGCATCACTCATGCCTGTGTAGTGTTGCATCATTCATTACCACCACAACCAATGCAGACAGGTCGACTGATCACTGATCAGTCCTAAAGACGTGTCATGATCTGTCTGTTGTATACTTTTATTATGTAGTGATGTCCTAGTGTCTCCTGTTTTGCCTAGTTACTGTTACCTGTCTTGTCTCACCTCCCTGTAGTTACTAGTTTTCTCCACCTGTGTCCAGCCAATCCCTGTGTTGATTGTCTTTGAGTGTCACCCGTGTCTGGTTAACCCTTGTGATCCCTGCCAGATCTTAGATGTTGTTATAGTGTTCAGTCTAGTTAATGCGGTCCTAGTCTTCCCTCCCTGTATTCTCCTGTGTTTTGGAGAATGAATCACTGTGCATTTGACCTGCTCTGTTTTGCAATTGGGTCCTACATCTCCTGAGTCGCACCGTGACAAGATGAGATTTGAGAATTAGCCCTTCACTAAATCCCACCCCAAAAAGTGATTGTCCAATGCCAATCCAAATAGTTTAGCAACGGTTGCTATGCAGGTCAAGCTTTCTTCGCTGCCAACGTGCCTATTGGAGAAGGATGAGTTGGGGAGGGACTTAGTGAAGGGCTAATTGGATTCTCAAATTTCTCATGCAGTGTGTACTGTTTAGTGTGTACAGTACACAGCCTAATTGTCAGACTGTGATAAAATCGTGTATTACTTTAATTCTTAAATTGACCCAACGGTTTTTGAACTGCACCTTATATTTTTGAACAATGTGTGCATAAAACTAGTGAATATTTTTCCAACAAATTAAAATTAAAACAAAAATAAAGGAAGGGTTTTGGATATAGCTCCAAGTGGGCGGCCCTGCAGTGATAGACCAGTACTTGTTGCACGGGGTCACAAGAGTGGGCCAGAGATCTTTGAGACTGTACTACAAATACATGTCAGTTGAGTTGATAGTACAAACACCTCCATGCTAAACACAAACAAGGGTGAGTGGAGCAACAGATCATCAAATAGGAATATTTGTGATCAAAACATCAGCTTCTAAAGGATAACTTTCATCTCTGCCAGGAAACCTGTGTTATGGAATGCCAAAATATAGTTTGACCTCAAATCGTCTCTGTGTGTGCGTGCGTGCGTGCGTGTGTGTCTATCTCTCTCTCTCTATAGTTCTAGCTCGCCTACAATAATGAAAATTCCAAACGGGGCTTTGCGAGGACATGATTCCCCGGTAACTTCTACATGAGGGCCAGCTGAAAAGGACACAGCTGTGCCAGTGTGTCCCTCCTCCGTTTTGGACCTTGATTGTGACCTGGCCAAGATAATAGTGTTATTCCATAGATCGGTTCCCAGAGAGAGGGTATAGTGTTTTTCTATGAAGTGTGAATGGGGTTATTATTATGTCACCAGAGGAGGCCTTTAAGACCCAGAGAATACATTCTGAGAACAACAACAAGGAGACATTTTCCACCACAGGGCAGAGAGTGTAGAGACGGAGAAAAACAACATGTCAAAAACGGCAGCTGAAAACCGTGTAAGACCCTGAATAAGAGACACGCAGCGGTGAGCTCCTGGCGGCACCCTGACAACTGTGAGAAACCCAATTCCTCTGGGCTTGTTGTTGTCCCTCTTGGAGTGGCGAGGATTACCGCCTCTCTACAGGCACACCCAGCTACCCGCTGACCCCTTGGAGCCCCGCTCACACACACACACACACGCACACACACACACACACACACACACACACACACACACACACACACACACACACACACACACACACACACACACACACACACACACACACACACACACACACGCACACACACACACACACACACACACGCCCATACGCACACACTAGTGTTTGTTTGTACTGTACTTGTGAGGACATCATAATTTTAGTAAAGCAAGTTTTTGTGATTTCTTTTAAAGTAATTTGTTTTAATATACTATCCAAAAAGGGGTAAGAGTGTGAAGAATACATGACGAATAAATGATCGGAAAATACATCAGTGAATATTTCACATTAAACTATTAATTTGGTGATACAGGTTTTATTCACGGTGAAAGATCTACCTCGTTTTGTAAATACTCGCTTTTTCAGTTTTGTGCGTGGATGTAGCCTAGTCATGACACAGGTTTACAGCAGCTGAAATCAATCTGAATTAGTCGCGTGAAGTTTGTACGGACCTTTAGTCTAAAACAGGTTGAGCCATACTATATATCTTTGGTGCATGATACCGGACGGTGCACAACTACAGTAAGGATAACTTGGCATAACCTTAAACCAACCTCTTAATTCCTAATCTTATAAAACAACAATTTCTCTTGTGAAAACCAGGACAAAATGTGCTCACAACATGTCTATTTCCCAAATTCGACTAGCCTATATTGTACTACATTTGGCACTCACAAGTATTGTAAAATACACACACACACACACACACACACACACACACACACACACACACACACACACACACACACACACACACACACAGGCCTTTCACAGGGCAGCCATTCTCCAGCGTCTTGACTTATGCCCACACTGCCATTTCAGTGACATGTGCTCAGCATCCAGCCTTCATTGGCCTTTCATGTGATTTACCTCCTCATCTTCATCTGTTGTTGTGCCTCCTTTCTCTGCGTCCGTCTTTCATTAAATCTAATCAGGATGACGTGTATCACCTTCTTCATTCTCTCCACCTCCTCCTCCTCCTCTCCTCTCCCCCTACTTATGTTCTTCTGTTAAGTTATCCTCCCTCTGAGGTGTGTTGCCAGATTCCGCAAGAGAAACGAGCACAAAAAGAAGCGACTATAGGACAGAAAAGACTATTTGAAAATAACAGATGTACAAGTGTCAAAGTGCTACGCATTGTGAGCTTATAGGTCTGCTATTTCTATATTTATTTTTGGAAGCATGTAGAATGTTTTTGAAACATTCATTCACAAATCTTTTGGGGGTCCCTGGATCGGATATGGGGCGCACAATATTTTCAGATGGGGATCTGTGGACAAATGCATATTGTTTTGGGAGTCCCACTGGTTTAAACTAGTTAGACAACAAGCCCCAATAAACAACTACAACCCCCAAAACAGCGCAACCCGCATGCGGCTACCAATATTTACAAGCGACTTCACAGAAAAGCAAGCCCCAAGTCACTTATAATGAGCGGAATTGGCAACATTGGGCCTGGGGGGTGGGGGCGGGTGGTTTAGTGCCTCCCCCTGCTGAGATATTGATGTGGCATCAGACCCCTGAGCTGAGCAGAAAGAGCACAAAGATGACTTCACGGAGTATTAGTACATACCGCTGGTCCATGCACACGCACGCTAAGCAACAATGCACAGTAGTTATTCCAAAGACTGAAAAGGCATTAGAACACTAACGTTGAATATTGTCACACCATCGCTGACGAAAATATCCGATCTAAAAATCGGATATTTTCTGTGAAGATATTTAATCTAGGTCAGAAAACATAAAGGACACTAGAGCCCTGAGAGACGGTCGATCAAGTGGGATGAAGTGGTTAAAGTATTCTCCCCGAGCTAGCTTGGTCCATCGACATCTCTGGACTTGTCTCTTGAACTCTCTTCAATGTGTCGCGCTCAGCAACAGTGCTTTTGACGTGACAGAAGTACTAAAACTGTGAAGTCATCTTGGAGAAATGGAGAGCAAAGGGTTAAATCTGGACTGACACTCATTGCCACTGACACTCAGCTGATTGTCACTCAATCACTCCCCAATTATTGCCTGACTAATCAGCGTCCGTGCATTCACTGCACCTGAGAGTAGGGCGTTGACCAAACACAGGAAGAGAGGAGGGAAGAGGAATCCTACACAAACCTCCATGAGGAACAGGAGCAACACACACTGAAACATCAGAGCAGAACGGTGCGGCCATATAAAAGCTGGAGAGACAGCCGGTGAGAGAGAACTGTTTATTTGTTTACAGATCATGCCGGTTGCATGCCAGTTCATGGACACTTGTTATTGTTTGCTGTTGTTGTTGTCTGTGATGACTTGAAGTTAAAGGAAACCGTGTGGTCATTGTATGAGTGAAACGCAGTTAAAATCTCCTTATGGTCTGTACCATCCCTTTCAAGCAGGGAAACTGCAAAATATACTAAATAGCTTGACAAAAACTAAATGCTAACTTAGGGGAGGAAGAGTCCTAATATTCCTAGGACGCGTTCTGCTCTCCCGCAGGCTGCGCTGTGGTGTCGTGCTGCGCTACGTTCCCGTTTCCTGTCCTGTGTGACTCAGCCTCTGCGTCACACTCTGAATCCTCCCCACCTTAAAACTGGTCAACCGTCATAACAGCTCCCAGCTGGAAGGAAGCTCTTTCCAATCTTATGCCCAATTTGTGTTCCGTCGCGGGTGTTGACGAGTTGTGAGCTTGTACAGTAGGTCGGCTGTTTTTGGCATACAACATCGTATCGGGCATTACAGTATTTGTCACGTGCGTCTCAAAATAGACTGAGGAACACACATACTGGTATACTAGTGTGCGCATGAGCGTGCGTGCGTGTGCGTGCGTGATTGTGTGTGTCTTTTAAGCTCCATCTTAACCAACAGCTCCCCTACTGGTCTCTCTGAGCCCAGTGACACAGATTATCACCATCCAGGTTTCCACTCCCATTCCCATGATGTGAGGTTGACATGTCCCACTTACAATACCCCACACGCACACACTTATTCACGCACACACTTTTTCCACTGCACACATGCATGCACGGACACGCAAGGACTGATAGCTTCCAAGCAAGACACTGGGATAGTTTTTTCCCCCCCCATTACACAAATTATTGTTGGCATATTAAAAACCAAATTGAATGTGTTTTTATTCAAGCAAGTAGTGCACTCTTTGAGGAACTCGGTTGATGCAATTCTTCAGCCCCAAAATTACTTTTTTCCTATCAATTCCACACCCTGTGAGCCTGTCGAGAAATTACGGTGAATTTGTGTTTGTGTTGCATTCCTTTCACGGTGATTGAAGAATCCATAAACAAAGATGATGAATTAAAGAAAATATGTGGTCCAATATTAACAAGAGCAAAACTATCTCAAAAATCTGTTTATACTCCAACACAGTTTTCAGAGTATATCCAAGTGTCTTGTATCCAGTCTGTGCCCTCTTCTAAAACACCACATTTTTCAGTTTTACAGTTTTTATACTTATATACGTTTTTATACTATAGATTTCCAGCTAAACAAGCTTATGCACGAATGACACACACCTGAACAAACGCACTAGTGTCTCATAATATGAATTAAAATACAATACATTTATTTTGTAACTAGATCTGTGAGGCAGGACTGATTAAGTTATTACCTTTATCGACCATTTTTCGAGCTCTTGCTCGATTGCATCTGCACAAAGTCGATTTAACTGGAGACATTTTAAGACGAGGGGCATTTACTGAAATGAAAATCGCAAAGACTCATTGTGAAATAGTATTCTGTTAACTTTTAAAAATGCTCTTTTCCTAACAACAAATACTTTTTTGTTGCCCTTTGTGTTCCTCAGGGACTTTTAACAAAACCCTTGGTGCTCTTGTCTCCTTTCCAAAGTGGTATTAAAACGCTCCATCTTGATATCAAGGCCAATGTTCAAACTTTGACTTTTTCATGACTAATGAAATAACTAATGAACCAGAGAAAGAGAGGGAGGGAGAGAAAGATAGCAAGGGAGAGAATGAGAGAGGGAGGGAGAACGTTGCCTCTCGCTGTCGGGTAGAATCCTTGTATGCACAAAACAATTTTGTTATTAACGTTTTAAAAACATTACAAAATAGTGAAAATCTATATTTATACATGCTTTCAATGTGACTCGTTGTGAGCTGAAGATCTTCTATTTTACCTACGTTTGTGCTCCATCTTGTATGACGAAGTAGTAGCGTTAATTTACGAAAAATGTACATTAAAAGTTGAAATGGAGATATGAGGTTTCTGCCAGACGCCAAAGCTCTGCATGAAGACCATTCCAGCAGTGACCTAATACGTCCCTACCGCATCCATTATTTGATCCAGTTACACGCGCGCTCAATATCAATAATAAAACAGTTAAATTGGACAAATGGAATGTTTCTTTTAGCCATTTCTGCGATTGTATTTTAAGCCGGCGTTTTATTTTCCTGCACTGTGTTTACTCTGCAGGACCTGAGTGCCGCTGGCAGCTTTTAAGGGGTCTTATATGTATAAATATAACATATATAGCGGAAAAACACTCCGGACTGAATCGGCGTACCATTTCAAAATGCATATCCACAAATGCATCTTGTTCTGTATTTTTCCTTTTTCCCATCCGTGTGTCATATTGTGGGGCTTTGAGCTCACAGATGAGAAGCGTCACATCAGTCTAAATATGAATATTTAATATGTTGAAACCTCTCTCCTGCATATGTACTCCTTCGCGGTTCAAAAAACACACAGATGACATTATTCTTTTATTTTATTTTTCACAACATGGCACCCAGTTGAGCTTCAGCTGAGCTACAAATAGAAAACCTTTGATGCATGTGTACAGATATGTTTATTTATCTGCAGAGAAACTTTTTTTGGACTGTATTTCTACCATATATCATTTGTCTTTTAGGATATATGATGATATGTACAGTGCCATACCCACTGCCACTATAGGCCTATACAGTAGATACAGTAGAAACATAGGTTAGGTTAGGTTAGGTACTTGAACCATACAGTACACTCCCTGGCTTCTTAAATAGCTTTTTTTAACTGGAAAACAAATTCTCACAAAGTACAATCTCTGAACCGGCCCTCATCTGTCCACAGAATGTGGGAGTGTGGCTTTTAGTCAGTTGTAGACACTGGAAACTGTACTCCCCAGAACTTAAATATTACTCAACTATAGGCCTACAAAGTGAAAGTTGCTCCGTCAAATTTGTAGAATTGTATTAGCGTTAAAGTACTGGAGTATTTGCTTTTAAAAATACTTGAGTATTATGAAGTCAAATATATTTCTTATATTGAATTTTTTTTTAATGAAAAAGCTATGATTTCCCTCAAAGTGCATTGTGATGCATTGTGAACTTGAAGCTATTTCCATATTTGAAATAGGGCTTATGGGATTAATTAATAATGTACTTTTTCACTTCCTACACGTATTGTAGTCAAAAATAAACTAACTGTCTTTTATATGTATATAGATACTATAAAAGTACAGTATGCAAGTAACAGTAAGTAAATGTACTTGATACCACAGAATGTGGGAGGGTGTCTTTTAGTTGTTATGCTCCATGGTCCTGGAATCAACTCCACAATTACATTAAACTGGAGCACTTAATCCCTTTGGATAATTTTTTTTAAAGTTTACTCCAGACGCTAAAACCTGACAGAGGTCTGCAGATGTTTTTACTCCAGTTTGTGTTAACGCACTGCATAATGTATTGTCTGTGTTACGTTGTGTTATTTCATTCTATTTTGTAATCCCCGATCCTCGCTTGATTGCTTTCTTGGCCAGCGGGCTCCCTTGCAAAAGAGACTCTCAATGGGACCTGGTTAAATAAAGGTCAAATTAATGTACAGTATTTGTAGGCCTATATTATGCATTTTGACTCTTTTAATCATGCAATGCACAGTATAGTATAGCTATAGTAAATTGTTACCTTTTGAGTGGATAGGGATACAATGAATTGTAACCCATTTGGTTACCACAGTGTTGTTACAGTGCAGATTACTGTATGTTTGTCTTGCAGTGTCATGGGGGGACAGCCGTGGTTTCTAAGGTGAGGCGCTGAACTTTTGACCCAACCTCAAAACTTTCATCTAATCCAGACTGGCATGAAGGCGGAGCTATCTCCAGAGAACTATCATCCCGTAATAATGTCCTGCCCACGCCCACGCCCCTTCCCTCAACCCCCCCCCTACTCCCAATGTCGCCACACAGAGCAACTGTGCTTAGAGACTGCAGGGTTCACAGTGTCAGGATTATCTCTAGCTCTCTCTCTCACACACACACACACACACACACACACACACACACACACGAGCGTGCATGATTGCACACACATACAAACACACACACACACGCACTCGCGCACATGTGCACACACACACGCACACACGCATTGCCTCTTGCCCTCCCTTGCTGGCCAACGGTTTCTACCCATAAACTCCAGCCAGCTGTTACCCAGTGTTAAACCCTGTTTAGCAGAAACAGATCTAAGTGGTCCTGTTGGGATCAGGACAGGGCCCCGACCGTGGGGTTACAGCGCCCCCACCGCCACAGTCCGGGGCAGGAAATTACACCATCGCCGATGGAGCGCATGAAGGCACCGGGGCAGGCAGAGCTAGACACAACGTTTGTAAATACAGTGCGCTTATTGTTACGAATGTTCAACTGGGCACGGGCCCAATTGAGACAGTCAATTCAGCTTGTGAGCCCGGCATAATAATATAATATTAATAATCATAATAAAATAAATAAATAATAATAAAATAAAATGTCATCAAATTTTGTATTGTGCCACACACATATATATATATATATATATATATATATATATATATATATATATATATATATATATATATAATTGAATAATTCATTAATTCATTAAATTATAAAAATACAATTGGAGATTTGTTTTATTCTAATGTTTAAATATGTTCATGGATTATAGGCTATGATACTACTAATATCAACATCAATATCAATATTAATAGAAACAATGATGTTGCATTTGTATCAAATGTGGTTTGCCCATCCAGCGTATAGGTTCTGCAACTCGTTTCATGCAACATTAAAGTGTCAAGGCTGCTCTCCATCCAGTGGAGCATGTGATTTAATGCTCTACATCGTCACTGTCAGGCACAAAGAAACAAAGTATGGAACTTCTTAGAGTTCACGAATGTCTTTGGATGTTTGTTTTTTTACATTTTCTTTTCGGAGAAAAATGTAGATTATTTTAATTATTTGGAAAATCTTTTCAAATAATTGTAAGAACTTGTGAGGAAACAAACCAAAAAAAGTAATATTTAGTCGTGAGTTGTAACTTGTGACCCATACAAAATTGGTCCATGGAAATATTACTCCAAGAGGAGAAATAGACCTAAACCCGCCCACAGCATAACGGCACCCACTGTTTCGCGGGGTGCCGTTCCTCAGTCGGTTTTCCTTTTCAACAAGTTTAAACAATTTAGTTTAAGCCTTTCATCAATTAAAAACAATTGCAACATTTTTCAAAAGTATTTCAAAAATAAAATGAAAAAATGTTTAAGAAGTAGTGAAATTTGTTTTCAAAAACATTTTTTTTTTACCAGGTTGGGTCTCGGGCAAATGTTTAATTCCCCTTTTGGTTCTTGGGCTAAAACCTCTGGGAACCACTGGGTTAAAGCATTCAGGCATGTAGCGTTCCCTCTGTGTATGCCAGCCACACATTCACTCTCCCACGTGTAGACTTGGACAATGCGATGAAAGATGACTCACATGACCATATCGCTTTTTCCACATACTGTATAGGTCTGCTTTTTTTGTTCTTTTTGCACCACTGCACTCTCAAGTTTGACAGAGTACGGCAAATGCAAGTGCATTCGTCTTTTTTATAACGAGGGGGTTATGCACTGCAGACCTGCACTACGACCCCTCTCTATGTAGTTGTCGATGGATTGTTCTTGTTGGCACTGATTGCATTGATATTCTTAAGCCCAATTTTCACTAAGTCTTACGACGGTGTCAGGTGCTGAAAACAGAAGATCTACTGCGTGAACTGACACAATGTCGCGGACGTTACGCATTGCGAGCTTACAGACCAGCTATTTGGAATGGCTGCCGCGTTAAGTATAGTCAGGTGGGCCTTGAACGCTTTCGAGACGGCCCTTATTCCAGAAAAGGTTTACCAACCAACCACTGCTTATACGATCACATTTTACGACAACATTCACTGATTTCTTTCCCATAGACTGGATTGGAATGCAGATGTGGCTTTTTAGCCGGTGTTCTTATTGAAACACTAGACAGTTGAGCAGTCATGTGACTGAAGCTCCTGCCATCCCTGCCCCAGTAATGAACCCTCTTTCACAGTGACTTAGGTCTGTTTCTCTTGCCATCTGGACACTAAATTGGGGTCAACAGGGCCTGCTCAGCATTTTATACAGAACATGCCACATGCTACGATGTGATAGGACACACACACACACACACACACACACACACACACACACACACACGTGCGCGCGTGTGTACATGTGTACAGTATGTACTTACACATATTTTCTTTGTTGATTAATTAAAATATATGTATATTTTTTGAATAAATGTATTGATTTATTTTTTGTGTGTACATTTTGTAACTCGCCAGCTTATGCACGTTCAACGTGACACTTAAATTCTTACAACACATGTCACAGTAACTCAGACAATAATTATTAATGTATAATTAATAATTAACCGGTATGTTAAAATAGAAAATAAAAACAGCAGAACCTGTATCAAAGTTAATTATTTGCTCTTTCAAATCTGAGTTCATTGACTCTTTCTTATTTCTCATATGGAAATTCACAACTCACAACAACTTTGTCATATTAGGGTCTCTTTTTCTCTGTAGCTCTCTTTTTTAAATTGGTGACATTGGTTGTGCACTTTCAACTGGCATCCGTGTTTTGAGCATTATAAGCGAATATTGTCAAATTGTCAAAAACTTGTCACCGATCATGAAAATGGCCAAAGAGGACAGCTAGGAGAGGGACGGAATATTAATATGGGAATGCTGAATAGCATAGGAGAGGAGTGTTGTGAGGCTCCGGGAGGCAGACATATGAGTAATATAGGCCTAAAGTAGGAAGTATAGAAGCAGAGTGCTGCGTGTGAGTGTGTCTTTGTAGCGGTAGAGCTTCAGGGTTTGATGCTTGATGGATGGACCGACCCATCAGAAAGCATGTGACAGTTGTAGGGTGAGGGAAAGCGCCCGCGGGACGGACACACACACACACACACACACACACACACACACACACACACACACAACAGCAGCCGGTCTGACAAGAGAGAGGTGGGACGTCATCATCATCATCGTTCAACTTTGGTTGAACCCGGATAAGTTGGTTATTTTGTTCGGGACTAGTATGTGGGACGTGCATGTGCGTGTGCGCGTGCGTGTGTGTGTGTGTGTGTGCGTGCGCGTGCGGCCGTGCGCGTGCGTGGTTGTAATGTTAGTTTCACCTTAACGCAAAAGTTTGGATGCGGACACTGTACAGACCAGACCCAATGACATGGTTATTTTTTAAATTCTATGATAATAATAATTCAAATCAAATTGTATATACAAATGCAGAAATTATTGTATACATTACAGACATTATTTGGGTAGTAGTAGCAGTAGTAGTAGTAGTAGTGTAGGGGTAGTAATATGATTAGTATTATTATTGTTATTATGTTAAAATATGCAATACACAATATAATCCATGACACATACATATATTTAATTTGTATGTTATATAAATGCTAATGTACATGTAATTGTAATGCAATCATGAACATATTCTATCTTTATTATTTGTTTTGCATTTGACATTGTTTAAATTTTAAATTAACATTGACAATTTGCAAAACAAATCAAAAATCAAAAATGTATAATATGCAATATTAGTAAAACAGACTTTTAGGAAACAATACATTTTTATTTTATTTTTTTTATATTGTAAAAATCAAGTCTATGAAACAGTGTACAATATTTATTAAATTATTTACACACCTTAACCACTGTATGAAATAATACATATTTGTATAACTACATTAAAATAAATATTTAAATGTAAAAATAAATATAAAAAACATTTACATTAAAATCATTATTTGAGTTTAGTTATACGATAATTAAATGTAATAATACAATTAACAACATGTTTTGAAAAGACACCAAGTCCTATAGTGAGAAGTTATTGCATTGGGGCGTTTAACTGTAGACTATAATAATAGTGTGAAGGCCAAACCCATATAGCATTCATGCTGTCAAACTGCAACTCATGCAGGCTTGTAGATCTGCAATCTTATGTACGTGATGTGACATCGGCCTGACAACGGAAAGTTTTATGCTATTTTGTTATTCATGGTGCATATAATAATAATAATTGAATTGAATCCTGCAGTAAGTAAAAGAGAAGAGCCACATATTGTCTACAATTACCCATATAGGACACATGAAATCAACATGTGACAGACATTCTTTAATAATATATCGCATTTTTCATATTTCCTCCCTGGCCGATGGCCCAGATTCCATCGTATGACTCAAACGACATAATTACACACAATTTACATCACTTTACTTCCTGGCAGTGAGTCAACCCTTTGGACAGGAGGGGGGGAATAACACACACACACACACAAGCGCGCCCAGAATTTGGCCACCCCATGTTCCACGCGCACACGCACAAGCACACACACACACACACACACACACACACACACACACACACACACACCTCTTCGCAACCCTTCCAAAACCTGGCAAAAACAGCAGATATTATGCGATAATTAAAAAGTCCCGTTGTGTGCGATTATGTTATTCTCAGAAGCGTGTGAGTGTGTGTGGGTATGGGAGAGAGGGTGGGGGTGCATTGTGGCGGCCATTTCCAAGCCACTCATCCCAAAACCTGGCTCCCGTAATCTCCAAAATATGGCAGGCATGGGGCGATGACACCATACCCCCCCCCCCCCCCCCAAAAAAAAAATCCCCACCCCCCCTCTCGGCTCCCACCACATACTGGATGGAGTTCATTTGGAGTTCAAAATGGCGGCCCGCCGTGGCAACAAGTATAGTCGGAGTGGCGACGGCGGTGATGAGGATGGCGAGCGCTCAACGGACGGGCAGCTCCATGCCAACGCAGCTCTGAGTCTGAACCCGTTCAACCCTCTCTACTGTCACGTACACACGAGCAGATCAACCACACGCCAAATCTGGATTTGGATGGATTTCATCGGCCTCTATATAGCTTGTGTTTGTGATTCCGTTGTAGAACTGGCAGACCAGGTCCTCTTATTATAGTGATGCACAATATAATCGGCAGCATATAATCGGAATTGGCCATATCGGGCCATAAAAATGCCATATCGGTATCGGAACGGTCTCGAAATAATAATGCAGATTAGATCGTTTTTTCACCAGCAAAAAATAAATAAAAAATATTAAAATTCATCACTGAGTCCAATATAAATTAAACTTTTCTAGTACCTCTAATCTAGAACAAAAGCCAAATCAAATATGATGTAAAATCTTAAGTAAAAATGAACCTTACATTTTTCTACATTAATTTGTGTACTCATCTCATTCAGTAGTAATTCACTTGTGAAAACAGACACTTGGAATATTATTATTATTATTATTATTAAGCCATATTTTATTCTTTAAATTGAATAACAAAAATAGCAGTTTTACAGTGCATGCATGTCACATTATATATTTGCTTTTAAAAAAAATATATATATACCATTAAAATGTGTATTTTTTTATTTAGGCCTATCGCTTTGCCTTTTTTTCAAGGAAAATGTAAAGACTTTTTGGAATGTCTTTGTAAACTTTTTGGCATTTCTTGAAATGTCCGGACTAAAATGACTTTATGCTCAACATAGGGACACCGCCTCACCTCACCTATCCCGTAACCCCGGAGGACCATCTAAACATATAGGGACACCGGGTTGAAATAGCTGAAAGCGTTATTTTCCCAATGCCTGTCAACGTTGAACTTTACACAATGAGACAGCACTATTTTATCACTCTGACCTCAGTGAACAATAAACCCTAACCTACTTTATTAAAATCCTCAACAGTAATCTGTTTTTGCCCTGCTTTCAGCGTAACGGTCCTGGATCACTACTGCCCCCATCAGGACGCAGAGCGCCACCCCCACCCTCACCCCCCCTCCCCCCCATGCTTGCTCAAACACCGACCTCATAGCAATTACTCTAAAAACGACATTCGGTCCCACGCGTTAAAAGCCATGACCCGCTTGGTCTCGTCTCTCCCTCGCACGGGTCTGTCAATAAGGAGCTGTATGGTCTTGACAGAACCGGCACTGCGGTTCCCTGAGGTGCGAAACAGAACTGTGATGTGGTGGAATGGGTGTTGAAAAGCGTTGCTGTATCAATATGTGCGCTGTGATGTGAGAACCCTGCTTCTCTTTCTCTGCCCTCGTGTCCCTCGGGAGCATTATACCGTACACGTAATACCCTTCAAGGCCACGACACAGCCGCTTAAAGCTCTCAATGAACCTTTCACCCTGTCCTGATGTTGTTGAGCGAGCAGAGAGGACGGCAGAGCGCTAATAGGTTCTACAGAACCAGGTTGAGATGATGATGTTGTGATGTTATGGTATTAGTGTGCGTTGCTGCAGGGCTCATTCTGCCCGCAAGGAATTTGGGAGCCATTTTGTCCGATTGAGTGATTGTTGGAACGCGGGCGTATACCTGGCTGCTAGCATAACTTCTGCTCTCGCAGTACGCATTCTGTGTGTGTGTGTGTGTGTGTGTGTGTGTGTGTGTGTGTGTGTGTGTGTGTGTGTGTGTGTGTGTGTGTGTGTGTGTGTGTGTGCGTTCACATAGAAATGTCAAAACCACTACTGACAAAATAATCTACTTTTTAAACGTCGTCGTAGGCCTATGCTCTGATGAAAGATCTGACAGCTCAACATAAATTGAAACACTGCATTACAGTAGATCTAAGTGTGCGCATATCATCATGTTTCAAACAATAATGACAAATAAAATAAAAAGCCTTTCAACAAATTACCAAATTACTACCAATAATATCCCAAAGGAAATTATAGTATGACTTCACCTCTTGGGAGTCGTTGCTTATGATATGGAAATAATTTGGTTTTGATTGGAGCCGCTGCGTTCTTCCGCGCCGCGCAACGTGCTTCAGTGGCTAAACTGAATGCAGTTCAATCACGGGGCTGCGTGATATTTCAGTAACGATCCAGGGCCACAGGGATTGATTGAACGTCCATTGTTCCCTGTGTTTCCCTCATCATATCTCCATCACTGTGGAAATGGTTTGGTTCGCAGAGTTTGCGGAGAGCAGTTGCCAAGCTGTTATGTAGGTTAGCTGCTATAACAAAAGCGCTTATAAGCCGCGGGAACAGGGAGAGAATGAGAGCGAGAGAGAGAGAGAGATAAAGAGGGAGGGAAATAAATAAATAAGTTGTTTATAGAGAGAGAGGTGAGTGCTCGGTCAGCTCGTCTGTAAGTCGCACACAGTGCCATCCATGGCCGTGTCACATCCAGGGGCCATTAGAACGCCACTGATCTAATGTGGGGCGAGTGTTCCGTCTAGCGTACAAACTGCATGGCCTAGCCGGAGAACGGCTCGTTCAACACGCCCGTGTATGACACAGCCCAGTCAATCTGATAAAGAACTGTCAATAAGAATAATTGAGCTTGTGGCTGTAATGAAGGAGTTGCTTTGTTTTTTTGTATTATAATGTTTGTGCTGAACAGACAACTGATTAAGTTTAGAATTGTTACTGTACTACATGTAGGTTGTGGTTCTGGTTAAAACATTTAATTGAATAAATCTACAGTAGTATTATACATATTTAATGTGAAACAAATGAAAAACTCATGTCTCATACATTTTTACAGTCGTTAATGTAGATTAATACATATTTTATATTTTCCATCCACATAAAGTTATTGATGCATCTTTATTCATGTATTTTTATTTATGTATTTCAAAATAATCAAAGTTCAAATGTAAGCTTCAAGAAAATAAGTAATTACAGTTTAGTCAATATTACAAGATTATAAACTGAATAAATTACGAATAAGTGCCTAAAGGTTAAGAACACACCTGACCTTGTCATGACTTACATAGTATGCTGAAACAGCTCTCATAGTCCGTAAACAAACAGTACGTAAACAAACACAAACAAAGTTGATTCAAACAATTTAGAGCATCACCAAACTCATACTGTTTTATTTATTTTTTATAAAAATGTTGAAACGGCCATATCCACTTGCCCAATTAATAATTTATACTAACCAACATCTCTGGGTCTAACATGGGACCTATGGGGCTTCCAGTAGAGTAACTTTGAGAGCTGTTTCCTCGTTACAATGGAAGTCATAGAGCCCCTATTTGAGTCAATTTCTCGACTTGATTACTGCAATGCACTTTTTTCTGGACTGCCAAAGAAACCAACTGACAGATTACTGACAGAACTTGTCCAAAATGCGGCAGCCAGAATTGTAACTAAAACTAAGATGAGAGAACATATTACTCCAGTCTTAGCGTCACTGTTTTGGCTTCCGGGTTGTTTTTAGGATTGATTTTAAAATAATTTTTACTTGTTTATAAAGCTCTCAATGGTCTCAAGGTCTTCTACTGCTGGCCTGCTCGCTGTGCCAAAAGAACACGGTGAAGCATTCTGCGTCTACGGGCCGACGGCGTGGAACAAAATCCCACTGTACCTTCGACAAGCAGCCTCTGTATTGACATTTTTAAAGCACAGCTCAAAACCTACTTCTACACTCTTAAAAAATAGGTTTTTCATGTCCTCACTGTATTGCATTACTGCTATTATTTGAATGTGTTATGCTTAGCTTTTCTTTTCTTTTTTTCTCCATTGCTCTGTAAAGCACTGAGCTGCATTTCATATCATGAAAGGTGCTATACAAAGTATTATTTATTATTTTTATTTCTTAACTTGCTAATAAACGACACAACGGAGCGAAATAATTCATGGAATGGACTAGTTTGCCCATAATAAGGTATAAGAAAACAACCCAAACCTCTAAATAAGTGGTCTTACCCTTTAACTTCCTGTTTAATACTATCTATATCCGGGTACACGGCTCCAGTCCGGGTTATCTTTCTAATAAAAATGGCAAAATCAACAGGAAGTTAAAATTTGTATAAAAAAATTAAAACAGTATGAGTTTTGGTGATGCTCTATTGTCTGAATAAATTTAGTTTGTGTTTGATTACGTACTAAAAGAGTGACTTTGAGAACTTTTTCAGCGTACAGTGCAAGTCAATGAGGAGCATATTTTGAATTATCAATTTCTAATCACTGGAGCAATTATTTTTGATTTCTTGTCTACATTTGGAGTTACATCATGGCACGGTAACTACACAACCCAATAGCCAAACCTCTACAAAAGTGGTCTTAACCTAACAGATTTCAAAGTTCACATTCATATTCCAACACATTGGAAAAATAAACCAGCTATCAATTTGTACTTTATACTCTTGAAATCTTGAAAGGTTGCCAACAGTCAAGCCCCTTAATATAAGGTGATTTGTTTTGACACATATGAGTCCTATAAATCCTGACATAACTGAAAACACTGACTTCTGTTGAACTGTCAAATAGATGTAAATATTAAATAATCATTGGATACAACCTAGATCAAAGAATAAAGCACATCACACTTGAGGGGAAAGCATGAGGGAAAAGCATACATCATAAATCATAGCGAATCAGTAATAGCGAAGAGTAATTTTGAATGTGTTCACTCTCAGAGTCAAATAAAAACTGAGGATTCCGTGTTCTGTACAGTAGGCCTATACTGTACAGTCCAATGGGGCAAGTCAACCCCAAGGCTCTATACACAGTATTCATAGTGAACACAGCAGATCTACAAGCTTTCATTCCTTTGCGATGCAACATTTGTTTGTGATTATAATAAAACATGCATTACAATGTTCACCTACATGCAACACATAGGATTGCAAGGTTGAAAATAGTATATACTGTAAACATTTATTTATTTCATTTTTTTTAGGGTATATCATTACACACTATAGATGGTGCCACAGAATCCCAAGGTCCTTCTGGACTTTGGGCATTCCAGTGTGCATTTTGGGAACACCATTTGGGGACCACTGTTCTAAATGGTATATATATGTCCCCCGCAGGCCGGGATGCAGGCATACGGGACAGCACATGCAGAGGACATGGAGTCACTGAACACAGTCCTCTGCTGTCTTCTGGTGGAGGCAGAGGGAGCTTAAGGTCAGATGGAAGGACAGACGCACGAGGTTAGTTCGTCCGTTGGAAAACTTTAGAACCTCACGCACGCACGCATGCACAAATGCACGCACGCCGGCACGCACAAATGCACGCACTCACGCACGCACACACACACACACACACACACACACACACACACACACACACACACACACACACACTGAGCTAGTGAAATGTATTTTCTCTCTATGTGCTCTTGTACTAAGAGGTCTCGGGGTGGAGAGAGTTTGATTATTGCAAGCACTTCAGTATGAGTTCCAGTGGGTGTACTTTTTCCTTTCCTATACTAATATTTATATACCTCTTTCTCTCTCCGTCTTTTACGTCCTTTCTCTCTCTCTCTATTTATTTCTCAGGGTTCAATTTGTAAAATTAAACCGTATACTAGACAAATAGTGTACGGTAAATAGCCCATCTACAAGCTCGCAATATGTTGTGAGCTTCTAATTAGAACAGCTTGTTCCGCAATTTATTTTATTTTATTTGTATGTATATGTATTTGTTTTACACATTTTGGCAAATTTGCCCAACATTGAGATGCCAGGGTTAATATGGTTTACATTATATTATATTCTGATAAACAGAGAGCTAGTGTACATTTCCCAAAAGGAAATGGATGTATGTAATTCGGTCTGACCAGTAGGATGGATACAACATTTCCCCCTGTCATAAAGATGAACGGCCAGTGGCGGGGATATGAAGCACAATGGCATGGATCCCCCTATACATGTATACCCTCCATTTCACTCTGTCGCAGGGTGACCTAACATTGACCAGCCTCTGTCGCCCACTCACACACCCAGCACGTTGAGAACGTTCAGCATTAAAATAACTGGATAAAACAGGAAAATATGCCCTTTTTCCCCTCCTCCCCATTCCTTTCAATGTGTTGTCTCTTTCACCTTGGAGATAAAACTTTAATGTGCAGCCTAAGTGCAAAGCATTTACAAGATTCATGTAAAGAAATCTGGGAAAAGAAGGAGCATTTCAATTTCACTTCTTGGCAGCTGTGCTGGTTTTCATGTGAATCGTCATAAAGCATCAATAAAAGAAGGCTTTCTGATGTTATTGGAGAACTCATAGCTCACAGTAAAAATAAGTCAAAAACAAATAAAAATAGCTTTCTCTGCTCTGATAAGTTTATATGCTGAGTGCAATTGGATTAGCTGCCCTATAGTTGAATGGCCCGTTGGACATTGGATTTTTACATTTCATTACATTTTTGCTTGATTTAATTGAGTTTGATATTATGTATTTATTATTTAAAAAGTGGTAAACTCATTTAGAAAATCTGTTTCAGAATATGAGATGTAATTAATAATGTTAAAATTGCGTTTATTATTATTTATAATATACTATAATACAAAATTAAATTATATGTAATGTAAACATTTGTAAAATTGTTTAAACACATTTAATAAAGAATCCCTAAGCATCGTTGGTTTGGCAAATTTTAACATAGTTATATGTTAATTAGAAATACAATTTAGAAGCTTTATAAACTAGCAATAGTCTTGAAACAAAAATATTATATTTTTCCTCATATTAAAAACAAATGGCAAATCGTGTATTTTACAATTACAAATTACAATCCTTTCTGAGTCACATTTTTATATCGAGTTAGATTATAATTCATACTGTCTGGTATTTAACGCATGGATGACA